>NC_087488.1:15510857-15862732 GCF_036417665.1 Passer domesticus
GTCTTTCCTGCCCAAGGAGTGAAGTTAAATTTATGAGTTTTGTGGCAATGCATAAAAACCATGCACACTGCAATAAAACCACTTTAAACCTTGCGGAAATGGAGGTTTAAAAACCTCAATTTTTAAAATTATTGTCTCTGCCTCAGCTACAACTATCCCCTGCCCATCCCCAATCCCAAACCTGCTCGGAGCAGTGGGAGGATGAAGATGAGGATGAAGAGGAGGCCATGCCAGCCCCGTGCCCCCGGGGGTGACGCAGCCTCTGTAAATGTCACCAGCAGGGATCTTGCTGTCCCACAAACAGACAATATTTGCCTCCCCGAGGAGCTGTGCCACCCTTGCGTCACTCTGTTTGCTCAGGGCCGCCGTTCCCAGCGCGGAATTCGGGAACAGAAACGGATTTTGGCTCCAAGGAGCTGCTGAGCCCACGCCCAGAAATGCCAGAGGGGTCACACCGGAGGGTTTGGGTTTCACCACGTCTGTCCCAGGGCCAGGACAGCAGGAAACGGCCTCCAGGGAAGTTGAATTTGGAGATTAATGAAGAATTTCCTCCCCCCGAGGGGTGAGCAGCCCTGGCAGAGCTGCCCAGGGCAGTGCTGGGGTCACAGCCCTGCAGGGACTTCAGGGCTGGCCTGGGGCAGTCCCAGGGGTGGCCCTGGCAGGGCTGGGGCAATGGCTGGGTTTTTAAAGGTCTTTTTAAACCTCAGTGATTCTCATCCCCAGCTGCCTCGGCCCCTCACCTGAGCAGGATTTTTAGCAGCACAGGAGAGAGGGAAGCCAGGGGTGTCAGAGGTCTTTTCCTACCACCAAACACCCCAATCCCAATCTTGATTTATCCCCTGCTCTGGGACCTACAGAGCAACCCCAAAACACCCCAATCCCAATCTTGATTTATCTCCCGCTCTGGGAATTGCAGACCAATCCCACAAAACCCCAATCCCAGTCCTGATTGATCCCCTGCTCTGGATCTGCAGAACAATCCCGAACAATCACAAACACCCCAAACCCTCTAAAGCCAGCCCTTATTTATGCCCTGCTCTGGGAATTGCAGAGCAATCCCACAAACACCCCAGACCCAATAATCCCAATCCTGATTGATCCCCTGCTCTGTGAACTGCTGAACAACCCCACAAACACCCCAGCCCCTCTAAACTCAATCCTGATTTATCCCCTGCTCTGGGAATTACAGAACAATCCCACAAAAACCCCAATCCCAATTTTGATTTATCCCCTGCTCTGGGAACTGCAGAGCAATCCCAAACACCCCAACTCCAATGCTGATTTATCCCTGCCCTGGGACCTGCAGAACAAACCCAAACCCACAAAAAACCCAATCCCAATCCTAGTTTATCCCCTGCCCTGTGAACTGCAGAACAATACTACAAACATCCCAATCCCAATCCTGATTTAACCCCTGCTCCGGGAATTGTAGAGCAATCCCACAAACACCCCAACCCCAATCCTGATTGATCCCCTGCCCTGGGACCTGCACAGCAGCCCCACAAACACCCCAGCCCCTCTAACCCCAATCCTGATTTATCCCCTGCCCTAAGAATTGCAGAACAACCCCACAAAAACCCCAATCCCAATCCTGATTGATCCCCTGCTCTGGGAATTGCAGAACAAACCCAAACACTCCAGCCCCTCTAACCCCAATCCTGATTTATGCCCTGCTCTGGGAATTGCAGAACAATCCCACAAACACCCCAACCCCAATCCTGATTTATTCCCTGCCCTGTGAACTGCAGAGCAGCCCCACAAACACCCCAGCCCTGTAACCCAGCCCTGTTGTTCCTGCTCTGGAGCCCTCCCAGAGTCCCCCGGTGCCCCAGGGACAATGGGGACACCCCAGCAGCACCAAACCCCCCTTTGTGGAGGAATTCAGCCCCGTTCCCTGCTCAGGTTTGCACAAGGGATTTCCTTGGTTCCCTCGGTGCTGTTTGCATTGCACCAGCCCCAGAGCAGCTCGGGGAGGCTCCAAGCCCTGCAGAGCAAACAAACCGAGCCAGGAGGGGGAACAGGGCAAAGGGACTGCTGTGAGCTGAGCTGGCCCCTGTGCCAGGCCCTGGGAGCCCGAAAGGTGCCCAGAAAGGTGCCCAGAAAGGTGCCCCAGCCCCTCCTGCTCAGGATCCCATCCCATGGATCCCATCCTAATCAATTCCATGCCATGGATCCCATTCCCTGGTTCTCACCTCATCCCATGGATCCCATCCCATGGATCCCATCCCATGGATCCCATTCCCTGGTTCTCATCCCATCCCACGGATCCCATCTCATGAATATCACCCCATCCCATCCTATTCCACCCCATCCCATGGATCTCACCCCGTGGGCCTTGGGGACACTCTGGGGACACTCCTGGCACGGCAGGGCCGGCAGGTTTTAGGGTTTTAGGGTCAGAGTGGTTTGCAGCAGGAGGAGGCTCAGGGCTGACCAAGGCTGCTCAGGAGCCACCCCATGGATCCCATCCCATAGATCCCACCCCATCCTATTCAATTCCATCCCATGGATTCCACTCCCTGATTTTCACCCCATCCCATGGATCTCACCTCATGGATCCCACCCCCTGGATCCCTTCCCACCCCATTCCATGCTGTTCTATCCCATCCCATGGATCCCACCCCACCCCATCCTATTCCATTCCATCCCATGGATCCCATTCCACAGTTCCCACCCCATCCCATGGATCCCATCCCATCCTATTCCATTCCATTCCACAGTTCCCACCCCATCCCATGGATCTCATCCCACCCCATCCTATTCCACCCCATCCCATGGATCTCAGCCCATCCCCATCTCATGGATCCCACCCCATGGATCCCACCCCATCCCATGGATCTCACCTCATTCCATACCATGGATCCCACCCCATCCCATCCTATTCAATTCCATCCCATGGATCCCATTCCACGGTTCCCACCCCATCCCCATCTCATGGATCTCATCCCATCCCATCCCATGGATCCCACCCCACCCCATCCCATGGATCTCACCTCATTCCATACCATGGATCTCGTCCCATCCCATGGTTCCCATCTCATGGATCCTACCCCATTCCATCCCACCCCATGGATCTCACCTCATGGATCCCATCTTGTGGATCCTACCCCGTGGATCCCTTCCCACCCCATTCCATGGATCCCACCCCATGGATCCCATCCCGCCCCGTGGATCCCCTCCCAGACTCCCCATTCCCAGCAGTTCCCTTTGTCCCCGTGCCCAGGTGAGGCAGGGGAGCTGCTGGGGGCACCCAAAACTCCTGCTGGGCACCCCGAGCCCGGCCGGAACCGCCTCACTCCTCATTCCCAGCACAGGGAACCCAGGAAAAGGAGATCTGGAAAGGGGCTGGGGCTGGCACAGCCTGGCTGGCACCTGGGCATGCACAGAGCAGCCGGGGAGAAACAGAAATATAGACAGAAATGTAAATAAATAGAAATAGGAACATGAAATATGCATGAATAGAAATTTCAAACATAAATAGAAGTGCAAATAGACATGTAAATATAAATAAAAGCATAACTATAGGTGTAAATAAATAAAAATATGAATACTATAAGTATGTGTGGAGTCACCTGCAGTGGGTGCCAGGTCCTGCACAGCCCAGTCCCAAAAGGCAGAGCAGACCCCAGCAGATCCCATCTCCCCAAACCCCAAATGTTCCCTGCCCTAAATGCTGCCCTTAAGTACCCCCGGCTGGGCCCAGCAGCTGCGGGGATTTACCCACTCACAGCAGGAAATGCACCTCTAATTGTTGCTTTTTTGGTTTGTTTTTATTTCTCATTTGCTGGGATTTAATTTTGGGATCCCCTTGAGGCAGGAGATTCACAGCAGGCACAGTGCATGAAGGAGGAGTTACACCGAATTTTCCTGGCGCCGACACCTTTGTATTTGCTTAGAACGCCAAAAGGCCTTAGTTTGTTACAAAAAGATGATACCTAGAGAGCAAAAATTAAAAATATTATATTGTAATTGCGGCTGTGGGGAGGGCGCTTTTACGACAGCGCTGCTGCTCGCTTTGCGGCGTTGCTGTAGTCCCATGTCACGACGGTGGCGCTCGCTTTGCGGCGGTGCTGTAGTCCCGTGTCACGACGGTGGCGCTCGCTTTGCGGCGTTGCTGTAGTCCCGTGTCACGACGGTGGCGCTCGCTTTGCGGCGTTGCTGTAGTCCCGTGTCACGACGGTCGCGCTCGCTTTGCGGCGGCATGGCGGCGCGGTTCAGCGGGGTGCTGCAGCTGACGGAGCTGGACGATTTCATCGCCCCCTCGCAGGTGGGGCCGCCGCGGCCGCCGCGGCGCTGGGGACGCGCGGGGCGGGCGCTGCGGAGGGGCCACCCTCAGGCTGTGCCCCGCGGTGACACCGCCGGGACCGGCCCGGGCCTGCAGCGCCTCCCGCTGCTGCGGAGGGGAGAGGGGGGGACGGGAGCTGATCCTGCCTCGGAGCGGGGACACCGCGGGGACACCGCGGGGACACTGTGGGGTCAGTTTGGGGTCACTGGGACACTGTGGGGTCACTGCGGGACACTGGGGTCACGGCAGGGTCACTGCGGGGTCACTCTGGGGTCACCGTGTGTCACTGTGGGGACACCATGGGGACCCTGCAGGACACTCTGGGACACCGTGGGGTCATTGCAGGGTCAGCGTGGGGTCACTGGGACACTGTGGGGTCAAATGTGGGACACTGGGGTCGCCATGGGGTCACTGTGGGACACTGGGGTCACGGCAGGGTCACGGCAGGGTCACTCTGTGTCACCCTGTGTCACTGTGGGGTCACTGTGGGACACTGGGGTCACTGCGGGGTCACTCTGGGGTCACCCTGTGTCACTGTGGGGTCCCCACAGCGCTCAGCAGGCAGTGAGCAGCCAGGGGGGATCCTCAGGCACTGCTCAGATCAAAATGTCAGTCCTGGCTCTGGATCCACATTCATTTCCAGATTCATATCCAGGATTCATATCCAGATTTAAATCCAGGATTTATATCCAGATTCATATCCAGATTTATATTCAGAATTCATATCCAGGATTTTTCATATCCAGGATTTTTCATACCCAGGATTCATATCCAGATTCATTCCCAGGATTCATACCCAGGTTCATATAAAGGTTCATATCCAGGATTCATACCCAGATTCATATAAAGGTTCATATCCAGATTCATATCCAGCTTTATATCCATATCCATATTTATATCCAGGATTCATACCCAGATTTATATCCATATTTATATCCAGATTTACATCCAGATTCATATCCATATCCAGATTCATATCCAGATTCATATCCAGATTCATATCCATATCCATATTTATATCCAGGATTAATATCCAGCTTTATATCCATATCCATATTTATATCCAGGATTCATACCCAGATTCATATCCATATCCAGATTTATATCCAGATCCATATTTATATCCAGGATTCATACCCAGATTTATATCCATATTTATATCCATATTTATATCCAGATTCATATCCATATCCATATTTATATCCAGATTCATACCCAGATTCATATCCATATCCATATTTATATCCAGGATTCATACCCAGATTTATATCCATATTTATACCCAGGATTCATACCCAGATTCATTCCCAGGATTCATACCCAGATTCATATAAAGGTTCATATCCAGGATTCATACCCAGCTTTATATCCAGATCCAGATCCAGATCCAGATCCACACCCAGCCTCATTCCCAGGATCCCTGCCCAGGGCTGTTCATACCCAGGTTCCTGTCCTGTTTGATGCCCTGTTTGCTGGAAGCTCCCAGAGGAGCCGTGCTGAGCTGGGGCAGTGGGAAGGACGATCCCCACATGGAGAATTCCCTGGGGCTGCCTGTGGGAGGGGATTCCTCAGGGAATAACAGCTCTGCTTGTGTCTCAGGGAGGACCAGAGTGGGGGCTGCTGCCCAGGGTTCCTCCAGGGAGCCTCAGAGCGCTCAGAGGCCAGGCAGGACACGGAGTCCCAGGGAGCTGGGCACGGAAAACGGGATAAAATCCACAAAAACCCAGCCCTGGGCTGGGCCAAGAGCAGGGCAGGACCAGAGCTGCTGCTGATCCCCTCACTTCTTCATTCTTTATTCAGTCCCCTGTATTTCTTTTTATTCAATCCCCTAGATTTATTTTATTCAATCCCCTGTATTTCTTTTTATTCAACCCCCTGTATTTCTTTTTATTCAATCCCCTATATTTATTTTTTATTCAATCCGCTATATTTTTTTTTATTTTATCCACTATTTTTTAAAAATTTAATTCCCAATATCTATTTAATCCTCAATATTTATTCTTTATTCAGTCTCCTATATTTGTTATTCAATCCCCTATATTTATTTTTATTAAATCCCCTATATTTTTCTCCAATCCCCAATATTTATTTTTATTAAATCCTCAATATTTATTTTTATTCAATCCCCTATTTTTTCCCCCAATCCCCAATATGTATTTTTATTCAATCCCCTATATTTTCCCCCAATCCCCAACATCTCTTTCTCCACTCCCCCTTCCCTGGCCAGCTCAGCCCGGGCTCTGCTGCTCTTCCAGGAGTGCATCAAGCCTGTCAGGGTGGACAGCAAGGCTGGGCAAGCAGCAGCCAAGATCAGAATCGGAGCTGATGGGAGCTATTTCCAGGTCAGCCAGGTATGTGTGTCTGTGTTCCGTGTAAAAATCTCAGAAAAATCAGTGTACTTTGAGTAATTTAATTAGCTGCATTCACTTAATGCCTCGGAGAGATGCTGTCAGCATTCTTGTATTTTTTTCTTTTTAATTTATAATCAATAATTCCAATTTTGTGCCACTTTTATGCTCTGAAACACTGGCATTAATTACTGATTATTAATATAAGAGCAGATAAGCTGAGACTGTATTAAACTTTAATTTATCAGCATTTTAATTCATAAATTCTTTTCTAAGCAATCATTTTATAATCAGTAATTCCAATTTATTCCAGTTTTGGATGCTCTGAAACCCTGCCATTAATTGGTGATGGTTTTATAAGAGAGCAGATAGGTTGAAAAGTTTATTTATTTTATCAATATTTAAGTATTGGCAGTTCCAGCATGAAAAGTTTATTTATTTTATCAATATTTAAGTATTGGCAGTTCCAGGTTGAAAAGTTCATTTATTTTATCAATATTTCAGGATTGGCAGCTCCAGGTTGAAAAGTTCATTTATTTTATCAATATTTCCGGATTGGCAGTTCCAGCATGAAAAGTTTATTTATTTTATCAATATTTCAGGATTGGCAGCTCCAGGTTGAAAAGTTTATTTATTTTATCAATATTTCAGGATTGGCAGTTCCAGGTTGAAAAGTTTATTTATTTTATCAATATTTCAGGATTGGCAGCTCCAGGTTGAAAAGTTCATTTATTTTATCAATATTTCAGGATTGGCAGCTCCAGGTTGAAAAGTTCATTTATTTTATCAATATTTCAGGATTGGCAGCTCCAGGTTGAAAAGTTTATTTATTTTATCAATATTTCAGGATTGGCAGCTCCAGGTTGGTTGTGACAATGTCCTTGTGCTCACTCAGAGATTTAACCAAGATATTTTTAATAAACCAAGCTGGACTTTTAAAATATAATATTTCCAATTATTTCTTTAAAAGCTTGAAGAATTCAGAAGCCTCTAGAATTCAGGCTGAGTTTTTCCTGGTTTCACCTAAAAAAGCTGGCACTGCTTTCCCAGGCTGGGAATTCCTCTGGGAAGGGAACTTGAGGCAGGTTTTGATTCAGAAAAAGAGGACACAGCACTTCCAAAGGAGCCTGGCTCCTGATTTTAAAATGTTAATGGTGCCTCACTTCCTGCTCTGTTCCTGGCTTTACTGAGGAGGGATGATTAGAGAATCTCTTGGGAAAATCAAATTATTCAGGAATATCACAATATTCCCTTTGAGTGTCTGGGATTAAATCCTTCAGCAAATCCCCCTTGCTGTGCCAAACAATCCCATTAGAAGCAGCCAGCTTCAGGTGCCTTTGTCCTCATCTCATTAAAAATAAAGATTTTCTTAAATGATAAACCAAGAATATCAAAAGAGCAACATCTTCATTATTTGTAACTGCAAATAAAGAGCAATAACTTCATTATTTAACACTATTTAAGGAACTGCTCCTTAAATCCTGGGGTCAGAACTGAGCCTGCTCGGGCTTTTTGGGGTTTTTTTTGTAGGATGGGGAAGCACAAAAGCTGGAGAAGGCCAAAATCAGCCTGAATGATTGCCTGGCCTGCAGTGGCTGCATCACCTCAGCTGAGAGTGTCCTGGTGAGCCAGCAGAGCCACGGGGAGCTCTGCAAGGTGCTGGCTCTCAACAAGGTGGGTGCCTGCAGGAAAAGGGGCAAATCCACAGGAAAAGGGGCAAAATCCACAGGAAAAGGGGAAAAATCCCCAGGAAAAGGGGCAAAATCCACAGGAAAAGGGGCAAAATCCACAGGAAAAGGGGCAAAATCCACAGGAAAAGGGGCAAATCCACAGGAAAAGGGGCAAAATCCACAGGAAAAGGGGCAAAATCCACAGGAAAAGGGGCAAAATCCACAGGAAAGGGGGCAAAATCCACAGGAAAGGGGGCAAAATCCACAGGAAAAGGAAATTCCTGATCCCCTGAGGGATCCCACTGCACTCCTGGGGTTTATTCTCATTTTTCAAAGGGTTTGTGTAAGTTCCTGCTTCAGGGTGAGCTCTGCAAGGTGCTGGCTCTCAACAAGGTGAGTCTCTGCAGGAAAAGGGGGAAAATCCCCAGGAAAAGGGGCAAAATCCACAGGAAAAGGGAATTCCTGATCCCCAGAGGGATCCCACTGCCCTCCTGGGGTTTATTCTCATTTTTCAAGGGGTTGGTGCAAGTTCCTGCCTCGGGGTGAGCTCTGGTGCTGCCAGCTCTGCCATTTTGGGGGTTTGGGGTTTTTTGCAGGCTGCTGCTGCCCACGAGCAGAAGGTGGTGGTGGTTTCTGTCTCCCCCCAGTCCAGAGCCTCCCTGGCTGCAAGGTGCAAACTGGGGCTGCTGGAGACAGCCCAGAAGCTGACCTCCTTCCTCAAGGGTTTAGGCAAGTGTGGGGTTTCCTGCTCTCTGGGCTGGGCACAGGTTAAAGGGATTTAAAACCCCCATGGGGATCCCAGACTGTCCCAAACTTCAGTCACACAATGAGCTTGGAGAGAGGGGAGGAAAGCTTGGAACAAGGAGGGAGAGGGATTTTTTATAAGGGATTCCAGACTGTCCCAAACTTGAGTCACACAATGAGCCTGGAGAGAGGGGAGGAAAGCTTGGAAAAATGAGAGAGGGATTTTTTTATAAGGGATCCAGACTGTCCCAAAGTTCAGTCACACAGTGAGCCTGGAGAGAGGGGAGGAAAGCTTGGAACAAGGAGGGAGAGATTTTTTTGTAAGGGCAGGACAAGGGAAAGGATTTAAACTGCCAGATGGGATCTTGGGAAGGAATTCCTGGCTGGGAGGGTGGGCAGGCCCTGGCACAGGTTCCCACAGAAGCTGTGGCTGCTCTGGATCCCTGGAAGTGTCCAGGACCAGGCTGGATCACCCTGGGATAATGGGAGATGTCCCTGCCCATTGAACTGGCTGAGTTTTGAGTCCTTTCCAGCCCAAACCATTCCATCAGTCCATAAAACCTGTGAAGAAGCACTGAAAAGAACTTTTACATTTTACATCTCCACCTTTCCTCCTCTTGCCATGCTGGAAAATGTCCCCTGCCAACTGCAGGGCTCAGTGGCTGTGCCTGAGCTTGCCCCTGGTTGAAGTGGGATTTTTTTTGTTGTATTTTGCTGCATGCTGAGGTTTCTAACCCAGCTGCTGTCCTGGCCAGGTGTGCACCACGTGTTTGACACAACCTTCTCCAGGAATTTCAGCCTCCTGGAGAGCCAGCAGGAGTTTGTGAGGCGCTTCCACAGACAAGCAGAGGACAAGAAGGCCCTGCCCATGCTGGCCTCTGCCTGCCCAGGTATGGCTTCAGTTCCAGCTGCAGTCCAAAGTGCAGCAGTGCTCACAAAGCTGCACGTGCATGCTCTCACCTGCAGCATTATTCTCCTCACAGCACAGGTTCTGCTGCTGGAGCAGTGCTGAGGCACCTTCAAATCAACCTGGGCTTCCACTTGCTTTGCTTTTTCTGCTGAAAATGGCACTGACCCTGGGGTTTGGGGACAGTGGGCAGAGTGAAGCTCTGCTGCTTATTTTTTAATTGAATTTGTTGATGATGTTCCTTGCAGGCTGGATCTGCTACGCAGAGAAAACCCACGGCAGCTTCATCATTCCCCACATCAGCACCACCAAGTCCCCCCAGCAGATCATGGGCTCCCTGGTCAAGGGCTACTTTGCAGAGCAGCAGGTACAGCTCTGAAAATGCTCTTCTTGCTGCAGAACTCCTCCAGTTCAACACTGCAGGCTGGTTTTTTATAAATTTGCTGTGTCATACACATTTAAGGGTCAATATTGCCTTGCAGAAGGCAGCAAATCTTCCTCACTTCTGTCTTAGCTAATGAGCAGTAATTAGGGCAGAACACTGAGCATGGGCTAGTTAAATTAAACCCTCTGAATTATTTGGGAAAGCTGAGGAACCTTATTTTCAGTGTCTTTGTGCTGCTGTTGTTTAAATTTGGTGAATAATTCCAAATAAGTGACCCAAGCCAAGGCTGCAGCGGGTGCTGAGGTGCAGATCATGGCTTCTCCAAAACTCATCCCTCATTCCCAGCCTCACGTTCTGCTTCTGTCCTCTGGGATCTTTCCAGGTGGGAGCTGGAGATCCCCACAGCCAGCCTGGGCTGGGCCAGCAAGGGGCTGCAGCACCACTGGGATTTCCTGTGGGGTCACTGGCTGTGATTCTTGCATGAGGCAGCTGCAGATTTGGGACAAAATTTGGCAATTTCTGGGAATGTTTGGCACAAGAGACTGAAACAGGGTCAGTGACCTGTTGGCTCAGCCTGTGTTTGTTGCTTGGATGATCCTGAGGGATGCAGATCATGTCCTGAGGGGCTGAGCTGGGAGGAAATTAATTCCCTAATGCCTTAATTAGGGGTTGGCTTCTCTGCCTGACCTTGGATCATTGCACCAGAGGGAGGGAAACTTCCAGGAGCTGAAGGAAGCCTCAGGAGACATGGAAAAGGGTTATTCCCAAAGGCCTGGAGTGGCAGGAGCCAGGGCATGGCTGCCCACTGCCAGAGGGCAGGGTTGGATGGTTTTGGGAGGGAATTCCTCCCTGGGAGGGGCTGGGATGGAATTCCCAGAGCTGGATCCCTGGCAGTGTCCAAAGCCAGGCTGGACAGTGGAAGGTGTCCCTAAAATTGGAACTGGGTGGGCTTTAAGGTCCCTCCCAACCCAGCCCATCCCAGGATTCCATGAAACCTCTGAAGGTCCATGACTGCTGACACTGACTGCAGCTGAAATTGGCTTTAGGAGAGAAATAATTTAATTTACTCATGAATATTTAAACACACAGCTACTCAGTCATGGTGGGACCATTCCAGGGGCACAGTGGCATTATTTCCCCCACTCTGCTTTGCTCCTGGCATGCCCTCCCTGAGGCCAGAGGGATTTTGGCTGCCCCAGGTGCCCCAGCCTTGTCTCCCTTGCAGCACCTGCCCCCTGACAGGATCTACCACGTCACTGTCATGCCCTGCTATGACAAAAAGCTGGAGGCCTCCAGGCCAGACTTCTTCAACCAGGAGTACCAGACCAGGGATGTGGATTGTGTCATCACCACAGGTAAGCAGGGCCACAGGGGATTCCCAATTCCAGCCAATTCTGGGAGCCTTGCAGTGCTCCCTGGCTGTATTTAACTTTAGTAGTGCAAATCATGCCCTGGTGAAATGCAGGTGCAGTTTAGGGACTGCTCTGGGGGTTTGGTTTTCCTGTATCCCAAAAATAAGAGCTCTTTGTGCCTGGTTCTGCTCTAGGAGAAGTGCTGAAGCTGCTGGAGCAAGAAGGAGTGTCCCTGGCAGATGTAGATCCTTCTCCTCTGGACACCATGTAAGAGCAAAATCCCATTTCAGTCATGTTCCCTTTCCTCCAGGATTTAGAGAGTTCAGAACTCTCTTTCCTCCAGGATTCAGAGAGTTCAGAATTCCCCTTTTCCTTCTGTTTTCCACAAGTGTGTTTGCCCTTAGTTTGGTTTCTTGTGTCACTTGAACCAGAACCATTGGGAGTTAAAATATTTCATGTACAGAATATTGAATTTCCACTGGAGGATCACTCCAGCTCCTTTCATCCCACAAAAAGCTGCTGCAGCCTTTGGGAAGGACAAGAATCTGTCCCAGTGCAAAAAATTTCATGAAGCAGCTGTTGCTCCTCCTTAGCAGAGCCACTGCAAAGGTCCCAGAATTAAAGCAGAAATAACAAATATTTAGGTCACCCAGTTAACCTGCAGGAGGCTGTTGGTGCAAAATGACATTTAGGACGTGTCAGGTGGGACTGGGGCTGTTGAGCTGAGGAGGAAATTCTGCTCCAGGGCCAGCTGCAGACACCGGGGTGGGGTGGGAGCAGGTTTTGGGGTCTGGGGTGACAGCAGGCTCTGGGGTGGCAGCAGGGCTGGCTCTGCACTGAGCACCCAGAGCTGCCTGTGCTTCAGGGCAAGGGAACACCCTGAGCAGCCCCTCCCTGGGTTATCCATCAATTAACGGGCATTAATTACAGAATCATGGAACGGTTTGGGTGTGAAGGACTTTAAAACCATCCAACCCCAACACCTTCCACCATCCCAGGCTGCTCCAGTGGCCTACGACACTTTGGGGCTGCAGGGACACCCTGTGCCTCGTGCCACCATTCCCAGGAGAGCAGCTGGAGCTCAGGGCAAGCTGCAGCTTGGCTGCTGCCAACGCTGGAGCTTTGTGTGTCCCCAGAGGCTCTGAGGGTGCTGCTGTGTCCCTGAGGGTGCTGCTGTGTCCCCAGAGGCTCTAAAGGTGCTGCTGTGTCCCCAGAGGCTCTAAAGGTGCTGCTGCTGTGTCCCCAGGCTCGGCGGGGCTGCAGGGCAGCTGAGCTCCCACCGCGGCGGCGGCTCGGGTGGGTTCCTGGAGCACATCTTCAGCCACGCAGCTCGGGAGCTCTTCGGCATCCACGGGGCCTCCATCCACTACAAACCTCTCAAGTAAGGAGCTGAAATCCCACACAAAACTCTGTTTTTGTTTCAGGAGTTCTCTCCTTGTTAAAGGGCTGGTTTTTTGGGGTTTTTTCGGTTTTTTTACCCCCGATGTTAAAGTTCACTTCCAGGCTGTTCACTCCCCCAGCTGCTCAGCAATAAATCAGCGAATTCCAGGCAGGCAGGGAGAATTCCAGGGAGAATTCCAGCCCCTTCTCCAGACACACCCTGGAGTTTGGCCTGGTGGATTTTCCCACTGATAACTTTTAGAATAATTCTAACATTTTAAAGTAATTGAGAAGGCAGAGGTGTCATGGAGCTGGGATTGCTCACCTTGGATCAGGCCAGTCAGGGAGATTTGTCACTGATTATTGATCCCAGAAAACCTTGTTGGAGGGCTTTGGGGCTCTGTTTAACTGGAGTGAGACACAAAATAAATCACCTGAGTCTGAGCATTGAGGCTCATCCACCTGAGATTCCTTCTGGCTTCCCAGTTCTAATTTAATGTATAATTTGGAATTAATTATATCCCTAAATGAGCAATTTTTATGTTTAGGATTCCCAGGTTTAGGAAGCAGAAAAAACTGTCTCAAAAATTTAATAAAAATCAAATTACTTACTTTTTTATCAGGACCAGCTATTCCCACTAACCTTAGAAATCTGGAATCCTCAGTCAGGGTTTGTTCCCATGTTTTATGATCCAGCAGAAGTCAAAAATCCCCTCAGGGGCTCCGTTGATGTTGGCTGAAGGAACTCAGGGCCCCCTGTGCTGAGCTTTTCAGGCTTTATCCAGCACAGATGTCCTTCAGCAAACTCTGCTCAGGTGGCTCCAGCAATCCTGGAAGGCTCTGGAAGGAATTCCTTCCAGTTTCCCTTGGATGGCACAGAACTAGGACAGCTCTTGAGTGAGACCCACAAAGAATTTGGGTTTTGCTCGGGGCCCTTTGAAGCTTAAAACACAAATTCATTTGGAGAAGCCACTTCCAGTCTCTGCTCCTCAGGAACAAGGACTTCCAGGAGGTGACCCTGGAGAGGGATGGACAGGTCCTGCTGCACTTTGCCCTGGCCTATGGGTTCAGGAACATCCAGAACCTGGTGCAGAAGCTGAAGAGAGGGAAGTGCCCCTATCACTTCGTGGAGGTCATGGCCTGTCCCTCAGGTGAGGCTGCTCTCCCCTCCAGCCTGGAGGGAGCTCCAGGGCATTCCAGGCAGGAGGAATGGGAGATTTCTCACCCCCTTGGGCTGTGACAGCCACAGCATCACAGCTGTGTGGGGATCTCCCTGCCTGTGAGCCAGAAATTCCTCAGGATTTAAAGAATTGCAGCTGAATTCCATCACACAACATTGGCACCATTAATTAATTCATTGCTTTTAAGGGGGATTTCCTGAGCTCTGGTGCCTGAGGGGATTTTCCTCTGAAATTGCCCAAGCCTGACCATCACACAGAAAATGCTGCTGTGGCTGGTGGAGAAATGTTTAATATTTGATTCCATTTTCCTGTTGCTGGCTCCCTTGGGAGCAGGGGCAGCCTGAGCCCACTGAGGGGCCCCTCTGCCTCCTGGAGCTGCTCCTTCCCAGGGACCCACACAGCTCTGGGAGCCTCAGCTCCCAGAACTCACCCCAGGCCCTTTTCCCTTTCCTGCAGCTGAGCCTCAGGGCTGGGCTCACCTGGGCTGGGCTCAGGCTCCCTCCTGGGGCAGGAGATAAGAGCTGGCAGAGCCCCAGCTGGAGCCAGCCCAGCATCTCCCTGCCCTGTGGCCCTGCTGCTGCCAGATAACTGGGGCTCAACCTCCACCCCTGAGCTGTTGTCATTCCTGCAGCTGTTTGCAGGAGCAGGATGAACGACCTGGAATTTCTGAGCATGTTTTCCCAGCTGAAATTCTTCATCCTTTTTTTTTTTCTTCCCAGGCTGTTTGAATGGAGGAGGGCAGATCAAACTGGAGGGAGAATCCAGCAAGGAGGAGCTGCAGCAGGTGGAGAGGTTGTATGAGTCCCTGAGGGCTGAGATTCCAGAGGAGAACCAGGCTGTGAGGGAGCTCTACGAGCACTGGCTGGGGGGCTGGGGCTCAGAGAGGGCTCTGCAGGTGCTGCACACTCAGTACCACGCCGTGGAGAGAGCCAGCTCTGCCCTCAGCATCAAGTGGTGAGGGCTGCCCAGCCCAGGAGACCCTCAGTGCCTTCTCAACTCACTCTGCACATCCTGCAGGGACTCTGTGCAGCTCCTGCCTCTGGGCAGTGCCTGGCACTGCTCACTCCTGCAGCTGGAGGATGAGCTGATGGCAATAACCCCAAAGTGTGACAGGGACACAGCAGGAAGGCAGAATGGGACAGCCCCAGTAATAACCCCACAGTGTGACAGGGACACAGCAGAAGGCAGAATGGGACAGCCCCTGGCAATAACCCCAAAATGTGACAGGGACACAGCAGAAGGCAGAAGGGGACAGCCCCTGCCCTGCTCCCCCAGCCCCAGCCCTGCCAGAACTGAGGAGCTCAAGGAGTCAGAGTCAGCTCCAGGCTGAGCTTTGTGCCACAAAATTCCCAATATTCCCCTCCCAGGCCTGGCTGGATTGTCACAGCACTCAGCTGTGTGCCTGCCTGTGCTGGAACAGCCTCATTCCATGAGAAATGGTCTCATTCCAGGCTGGAGTTCTCCCTCTCACTGCCCTGCAGGCTCTGTGCCCTCAGAGGGGGGATCCAAAGCCTGGGATCACCCCTGGGGCTGCAGAGGGACTGCAGTGAATGCTGGACAAAACCCCTGGGATTCCTTTTCCTTAAATTATAATAATTTATACCAAGGGCAGTTCCTTCTCTGTGTTTTCTTCTTAAACACTCAGCAGGGAGTCAGAGAATTGTCACACTTACCCACCCTCAGCAGCCACTTTCTGAGGGATAATATCCCTAAATCCAGCCAAAACAGGCACTTACTGCTGGATAACATCCTGAAATTCCCACAGAGTAATTCCTGACCTTGGGGCTGGCAGGAACCAAAGCCTCCTCTGCACTTTGTTCCAATGAATCCACAGAGCAAATGCTGAATTTTCATGGTTTTAATTAAAAGCTTTCCATTTTTCAGCTGCTGCTGATCATGCATGACCTCACAGTGTTCTAAGGCATCAGCCTCCCCCTGCTGCCCCCTCCCCTCCCTCCTGAGGAGCAAACTGGTGCTTCCAGTGAATTCCCTGTGCCTTGCAGGGCTCTGGCTGAAGCAGGAGAGGGCCAGGGAGGGGCTCCAGGCTGGCACAGGCACACCAGCCCAGGGATGCAGTCAGTGAGGCTGAACCAGCTGGAGGTGAAAGCACCAGGGCTGCAGAGCTCACTTCCCCAGTTCCCAGGCCACCAGCACACTCAGAGGTCACTGCAGCCACCCTGGCTCCCTGCTCTGCCACCACACCAGCTGGAGTTTGTCCCAGCTTCGAGGTGTGGAGCAGGCTCACACCCCCAGGGCCATCCCTGCTCCCAGGATAAAGAAATTCCAGAGGGGGCATCCACAACTCCAGCGTTTCATGGGAACTGAGGAATGCAGGCCGTGGTACCAAGGGAGCTTTTGCAGCTGGATAAATCCTTCCATGCAAAATAAATCCAAACTATAACTTAATAAAAGCAAAAAAAAAACAACCAAAACTTGGTTTGTAGCACAGGAAAAAGCCCCAAACCAGACTCCAGTGGCAACAAAGAAATTCACAGTCCACACAGGAAAATCCCTGAAATCAGCTCTGTCCCAGTGCTGGGAGCTGCCATCAAACCCTCATTTTCTACACAAAAAAAAGGAATGACTTCACTGGTGTGAAGTGCCTCCCCACACCTGCAAATAAAGCTCTGCTCCTTTCTCAGACAAAGATAAATAAACCACAGCCCTGGTTTTGCACAAAGTGAGGGTGGGGAGGCCTGGGAGCCCCAGCTGCTCCCTGGCTCTTGACAAGGCAGTGTCCATGCAGTTGGCACTGAGTGTTTTCCAGTTTTTATCTTGCAAAAAGCAAAAAGCAGAAGGGGATGCCTGGCAGAACTCTGTTCTTGGCTGCCTAAACTCTGTCCCAGCTTGGGAAATCCCTCCTGGGGCAGAGCTGGCTCCTCCTGGACACCCCACGGGGGCCAAGGGCTCCCCAAGGCAGCCACTGGGACACAAACCCGACAGGAATCCCTGTGGGACCTACTGGAAAACAGGGAAAAAAGAGGGGGAGCCCACCCAAACCCTGCTGTGGGGAGGGGTTTGTCAGCACAGGGCTGGAGCTGGGTGGGCACCAGTGCCACCAGTGAGTTCCCAGTGCCCCTGGGGGGATCCAGGTGTCCCTCACACAGGACATGGGACCGGAGGGGCTGTGGGGGCTGCAGCAGGACAGCAGGGCCAGGAGGGCTCCCAGGAGTCCCAAAGCCAGCACCCCAGCAGCCCTGGACTGCAGGGCAGCCAGGGGAGCCTGGTGCTCCGTGGGGCACAGCACCACAATCCCTGAGCATCCCTGGCCCCCTTCCACGGCAGCCCCCCAAAAGTGGGACTGTCCCCTGCTCCAAGGCACGTCCTGACCCTCCTCCAGCATCCCAGCACGAGGGGGGTCCCAGAGCCTCCAGAGGGATCCCAGAGGGGAGCAGAGCAGAGCAGAGCACAGCAGCCTCACACAAGCAGCTTGGAGACAAAGCCCAGCCCGGCTGGAGCCAACCCAGCTGGGCCCGGCCAGGAGGGAGCCCTGGCACCACGGGGTGTCACTTCTTCTCCAGGAAGGGCCCGAAGAGCCCCCAGTCAAAGGCCAGCATGGCCTGGGGGTTGGGCCTCTCCTTGGGCTTCTTGAAGTTGTCCCTGTGGGAGCGCAGAGCCCTCAGCACCTCCACGGGCTCTGTCCTGCCCGTGAACCTCTGCACGGCCTCCTCCCTGCAAGGGACAGCCTGCTGAGCCCGGGGACAGCGGGGGACAGCGGGGCACCCCACCCTGCTCTGGGGTCACCCCGTGTCCGGGCAGCCTCCCCTCAGCCTGGCTGGGATTTCCCAGCAGGGTTTGGGAACGGGGATGGTGCAGGAGAGGAGGAGGAGGGGGTTTGGGAATGGGGATGGTGCAGGAGAGGAAGAGGAGGGGGTTTGGGAACGGGGATGGTGCAGGAGAGGAAGAGGAGGGGGATTGGGAACAGGGATGGTGCAGGACAGGAGGAGGAGCGGGTTTGGGAACAGGGATGGTGCAGGAGAGGAAGAGGATGGGGTTTGGGAGGAGCCCAGCAGGGTTTGGGAACAGGGATGGTGCAGGAGAGGAAGAGGAGCGGGTTTGGGAACAGGGATAGTGCAGGAGAGGAAGAGGATGGGGTTTGGGAACAGGGATGGTGCAGGAGAGGAAGAGGATGGGGTTTGGGAACAGGGATGGTGCAGGAGAGGAAGAGGAGGGGGATTGGGAGAAGGGATGGCACAGGAGAGGAAGAGGAGCAGGTTTGGGGCAGGAGCCCAGCAGGGTTTGGGAACAGGGATGGTGCAGGAGAGGAAGAGGATGGGGTTTGGGAACAGGGATGGTGCAGGAGAGGAACAGGAGGGGGATTGGGAGAAGGGATGGCACAGGAGAGGAAGAGGAGCAGGTTTGGGGCAGGAGCCCAGCAGGGTTTGGGAACAGGGATGGTGCAGGAGAGGAAGAGGAGCGGGTTTGGGAGGAGCCCAGCAGTGCTTACGTGACCCGCAGGAAGGGGTTGTACAGGAACTCCTCCTGCAGCGTGGAGGGCACCGTGGGCAGGTCCTCGTCATCCCTCTGCTGCCAGGGCACAGAGGTGTCCAAACCCACTGCCATCCCACACCCTGCTCCCCACCTGGCACAGGGGGCACTGCCACTTACCTTGGCCCACGCCAGCTTCTCCTTCACCACTTCATTCTCTGGCTCCACCTTCAAGGCGAATTTGAGGTTCCTGACGGTGCATTCGTGGCCACAGAAAACCTTCTGCAGGAGGCAGCTGGCATCAGACCCGCTGCCAGGGCAGGGCCCAGGCTGGAGCCCCTGCCCCGAGCCCCCTCCCGGCCCCGGGAGCCCCCCGGGAGGGGAGGGGAGGGCACTCACCGTGTCCATGGGCAGAGCCCCCAGGATCTGGGTGAGGTTGGTGTGCATCTGCTCCGCCGTGCCCTCGAAGAACTGCCCGCAGCCCCCCACGAACAGGGTGTCACCTGTGGGACAGGGTGGGCACCGAGGGACCCCAGGGCCGGGGAGGGGGGTGCCAGGGTCACCCAGCAGTGCTGAGTGTGGGGGAAGGTGGCACACGGGGATTGTGTCCCCAAAAGCCATGGGGACACAGGGGGGTACCTGAGAAAAGAGCTGGAGCATCCGGGGAATCGTCCTCCCACATGAAGTAGCACATGTGGCCCGAGGTGTGGCACGGGGTGAAGAGACACCTCACCCTGATGGCCCCAAACTGGGGGGACAGAGGGTCAGGGTCCCCCTGAGGGGGGCAAACACAGCCCCCAGACCTCCCCTCGCCTGCCTGGGGCCCAGCAGGTCACAGGACTTTGGGGGGGTCCAGCCGTGTCTGCTCCGATGGCATTTGGGACCCAGGAGAGGGTGGGAGCCTCCAGCACAACCCCAAACAGGCTGGGACTGGGATGAGGCTCCTCCTCCATCCCAGCCTGGAATCTGTGGGGCCACATCTGCACCCACGCCAGGACACCAAGGGCTGAGCAGGGCCCAGCAGCACCAGCCCCACTGGGGACCACTGGGGACAGTGTGAGCACCCCACTGGGGTCAGTGTGAGCACCCCACTGGGGACAGTGTGACCAACCCATTGGGGACAGTGTGACCGTCCTACTGGGGACAGTGTGACCACCCCACTGGGGTCAGTGTGACCACCCCACTGGGGTCAGTGTGAGCACCCCACTGGGGACAGTGTGACCAACCCATTGGGGACAGTGTGACCGTCCTACTGGGGACAGTGTGACCATCCCATTGGGGACAGTGTGACCAACCCACTGGGGTCAGTGTGAGCACCCTGCTGGGGACCACTGGGGACAATGTGACCACCCCACTCTGCTCTCCCCTGGGGACAGTGTGACCAACCCCACTGGGGAGAGTGTGAGCACCCCACTGGGGACAGTGTGACCATCCCATTGGGGACAGTGTGAGCACCCCACTGGGGACAGTGTGACCATCCCATTGGGGACAGTGTGAGCACCCCACTGGGGACAGTGTGACCATCCCACTGGGGACAGTGTGAGCACCCCAGTGGGGACAGTGTGACCAACCCCACTGGGGAGAGTGTGACCATCCCACTGGGACAGTGTGAGCACCCCACTGGGGACAGTGTGACCATCCCATTGGGGACAGTGTGAGCACCCCACTGGGGTCAGTGTGACCACCCCACTGGGGTCAGTGTGACCATCCCACTGGGGACAGTGTGAGCACCCCAGTGGGGACAGTGTGACCAACCCCACTGGGGAGAGTGTGACCATCCCACTGGGGACAGTGTGAGCACCCTGCTGGGGACAGTGTGACCATCCCACTGGGGTCAGTGTGAGCACCCCATTGGGGACAGTGTGAGCACCCCACTGGGACAGTGTGAGCACCCCACTCGCTCTCCCCTGGGGTCAGTGTGAGCACCCCGCTCCCCTCCCCGGCCACCCAGCAGGGCCCCTGCAGCCCCCCTGAGCAGAGCCGTGGGGGTCCCGTGTCCCCGTGTCCCCCACGCACCGAGAGCTCCTGGCCGTGGCTGACCCTGTGCGTGAGGGCCCCGATGCGCTCGTCGGCCCCGAACACCTGCAGGCCTGGCCAGAGCCGGGCCAGCTCCTCATTGCCACGGGCGTGGTCCCTGGGGACACAGCGGGGACCGGGATGGGAACGGGAACGGGGCTGGGAACGGGAACGGGAATGGGACTGGGAATGGGAACGGGACTGGGAATGGGAATGGGGCTGGGAACGGGAACGGGAATGGGAACGGGAACGGGACTGGGAACGGGAACGGGACTGGGAACGGGAACGGGACTGGGAACGGGAACGGGAACGGGACTGGGAATGGGACAGGGAACGGGAATGGGAACGGGACTAGGGCTGGGAATGGGAACGGGAATGGGACTGGGAACGAGACTGGGAATGGGAACGGGAATAGGATTAGGAATGGGACTGGGATTGGGACTGGGAACGGGACTGGGACTGGGATTGGGACTGGGAATGGGATTGGCACTGGACATGGGACTGGGATTGGGATCGGGAATGGGACAGGAATTGGGACTGGGATTGGGACTGGGATTGGAATTGGGATTGGGCACCGTGCCCATGGGGACACAGCCCCACCTACCAGTGGTGGTGGGTGGTGAGGATGGCCTTGAGCACCACGTCCTCCTTCCTGATGATCTCCAGCAGCTGAAAAGGACAGGGCAGAGTGGGAGGGCAGGGGAGGTGACACACACCCACACAGTGACATGTCCCCTGTGCCAGCAGCCAGGGGAACCCCCAAAATCCCCCAGAATCCCCCAGAATCCCACCCTGAGGAGCCACGGGCTGAGGGTGGGACACAGGCGTGACCCTGCCCGGGGCAGGGCGATGGCACCGCGCTCATTCCACGGCCACGGGGACATTCCTGGCCGATGTGTTTTTTAGGGAAGGCACAGAGGGGAGCGCGGTGCCACGGCCACGCCAGGGACACCGTGCCACCCAGCCCGGCCACTGCGAGGCCAGCGGGCAGCGCCAGCCCCGGCCCGGCTCCCGGGGGCTCCGGATGCCGGGGGAACACCGGGGCTGCGGGAGGAAGGAAATGCCAGCACCAAACGCTGGAAACCCGCGACAGAGGAGGGCTGGCACCGGGACACCGGGCACGGCGACACGGGGGCAGGGAAGGGGCTGGCCGCGCATCCGCAGCGCTGGGTTTGGGGTGACCCCGCAGGGCTCGGCTCGGGGGTCCAGGGAAAGGCTCCCAGCCCCCAGCCCGGCACGGAGGGCTCCGTCCTGCCCGGGGATGCCCCGCCGAGGGGACACCGCCACCGCCACCCCCCGCTCACCCTCTTGGGGACCGCGGCGTCCACGGCCACGGCGAGCCGGCTGCTCTCCTCGATCACCAGGTACATGTAGTTGTCCTCCAGCACGGAGATCACCTTCACCTTCATGGCCCCGGGGCTGCGGGGCCCCGGCGCGTCCCCAGCGCCGCCGCCGGGGCGGGGCCGCGTGTGCGGGGCGGGTCACGCAGCGCGGGGCGGGCGGAGCGCGCCCGGCCCCGGCACGGTGACAGGGGACAGCGACGGGGACAGCGACGGGGGACAGCGACAGGGGACAGCCCCGGGCTGCGGGGAGCAGGGGGACCCCCCGCCCTGCCCCCAGAATCAGCCCCGGGCCAGCGGGGGACGAGGGGGTGCTGGCACTGGTGGCACTGGTGGCACTGGTTGGTGGCACTGGTGGCGCTGGAGGGCAGCAGCAGCGCGGGGAGAAGGTGCAGAGCGGTGCCGGACACCGGAATTCCTGCTCCACCCACGCCGAGGGCAGGGAACCCAAAGGCACAGGGAGCTGAGCCGAGCCGAGCCGAGCCGAGCTTCCCCAGCCGACACCAGCGCTGGGGCAGGGCTCACCATGGCCCCCCCACGGAATTGGTGAGGTTGGAAAAGTCATCTGAGATGGGATGCAACCATTCCCCCCAAAATCAAAGCCACCACTGTCCCATGTCCCCAGGTGCCACATGCCCAGGGCTGTTAAACCCCTCAGGGATGGGGACTGCACCCCTCCCTGGGCAGCTGGGCCAGGGCTGGGCAGCCCCTCCAGGAGGAAATTCTCCCAAAATCCACCCTGAGCTGCCCTGGCCCAGCCTGGGGCCGTTCCCTCTCCTCCTGTCCCTGTTCCCTGGAGCACAGCCCGACCCCCCGGCTGTCCCCTCCTGCCAGGAGCTGTGCAGAGCCACAAAGTCCCCCTGATCCACCTTTTCTCCAGGCTGAGCCCCTCCCCAGCTCCCTCAGGGATTCTCCAGCCCCTTCCCAGCCCCCTCAGCCCCTCCTGGGGCTCCAGCCCTGTTCCCCTCCGTGTCCCTCTTGTCCTTGCCCAAATGCCACTTGTGAGGAGGGATGGCACTCACAGGCAGCAAAACCAGAGCTGAACCCTCCCTGTTCCCCTTTCACAAAAACACAGCTGCCATTAAAGCCTGGGGACCCCACAATGCCACCCACCCAGCCCAGGATCAGGTAGAATGACACTTCCATTTGATTCCCTTCAATCTCCACTCCAAACCCAAGAAATCATTAAATCTGAGTTAACGACCTCTGCTTTCAGCTGTTTTTATTTCCCCTCTGCCCAGCCTCAGGACAGTCACACTCCAGGACAGTGACACTCAGGAGTGGCAGCACAGCATGCCAGGAGACACCACAGCTTCAGGCACCACTTTTCTCTCTGAACTACACAAAATTCAGCATTTTAAAGCAAATGGAGACCCGGTGCCACCCACACCCCTGCTCACCTGGGGACAGGTAACAGCTGCTGTCACTGCCAGGCCCCAGCCTGCTGCAGGGGTGTCACCACAGCCCAGGGGACAGCCACTCACCAGGAGTGGCAGGTCTGCATTCTGAGCCACCAGCCAGAGCCCTGGCACAGTCACACACAGGGCACAGGGGAGAGCAGGCAGCAGGTTCATGCAACAGCCTGGGGACCCACAGGGGGCAAGCACAGCAAAGCCTGGGGACAAGAGAGCAGCTGGGTGGCCCCAGAGCCACCCCGGAGCCAGAGCAGCCCGTGGAGCTCCCAGGTGACACCTGAGGCAGCACTGGCACTGCAGGTCTGGCCCTGGAGCTGGTTTAGTGGAGCCAGGAGGACACTCAGAAGGTTGAAGAAGCAGCAAGGAGGAAACATTGGAATCTTCAGCTCTTGTGTTTGGTCTCTGCTGCACACAAAGAGATCTCAGTCCCAGAAAGGACAGGAGCTTCTTCCCAACCTCCAGGTTTGACCCTCCCAGCCTCACACCAGCACTTGCACAACGATCTGCAGGTGACACGTGACAGCTTGAGAGAGCAAGAGGAGGATAAATAATCTTCATCATAATATAAATATGCTGTAGAACATCTCAACAAGGGCAAAGTGCTTTTTTTTTTTCTTAATTAAAACAAAAAATCCTAAAGAAAACCTGTCTCAACCACGACAGAAGATTTGACTCCTAAAACATCTGGAAGGTCTAAGTGACTCTTGAAGTGGCAGTAAAGTGATGACTGAAGGGATGCAGGCAGGGCTCAGTCCTTGGGCACTCTGAAGTTGTCCTTCTCTTTCCTGATGGCCCCCATGACCCGCACAGGGTCGCTCTCCCCAGCGTGCTCCTGCACTGACTTCTCCCTGCCAGGAGGGAAGGGCAGGGTCAGGAGGGAGCCCCAGCTCTGCAGGCACCAGGGTCAGCCTTCAAGGCTGGTTCAGCACCAGAGACTGGGCTCTGGCACAGCTCCCAGCCTGGCTTCAAGGCTCAGGAGGAAATGGCACTTTTGTGCCCCAGCACAACCTGCTGGATGAGGGAACAGGACACACCAAAGGCTGTTCTGCCTCCTGAGTCAGGGAGTGGTGCTCAGCACCACCCCCAGATCCAGGAACCTTCAGCCAGGACAGCCAGTGAGAGCCTTGGAGGCCCTGGGACAGCTCTCCCTCCCACAGCCCCAGCAGCAGCCCCTACCTCACTCTCATGAAGGGGTTGTAGGTGAACTCCTCGGCGATGGTGGAGGGGATGGTGGGCTCTCCACTGTCGTACTGGGCCTGCAATGGGGGACACAGGGCTGCTCCACCAGGAATTCAGGGGAGCAGGGAGAGTCCTGGACACAACAGGAGTTTCCAGGCAGGGAACTTCTCCCCCAGGCAGCAAACTGTGGGCACAGCCAAACCCTGCAGCACAGCATCCTGCAGCTCCTGGCTCTTAACTCCCCCTGCTCTCCCCAGCCTTGTCTCCTCTCCTCCAGCTCCTCAGCAAGGCCCTGTGTGCAGGGAAGGAAGAGCAGCTCACCTTGGCCCAGGCCAGCTTCTCCTGGATGCTGGGGTTGCTGGGCTCCACGTGCCGAGCAAACTTGAGGTTGTTGATGGTGTACTCGTGGCCACAGTAAACCCTCTGGGAACAGGAAGGGACAGTGACACTGGGCACTCCAAAGGGGACTGCCAGCAACAACACACTCAACCCAACACCCCCACTGGGACAGGCACAATGCCAGGACGAGCTGCCAGCTGAACAGGTGAGGGAGCCCCATCCCATGTCCAGCTCAGCAGCCTTTAACAACCAGCCCTGCTCCTTCCCCACAAAGCACAGACACACTTGGGGCAGGTCAGTCCTTTCCAGGGCACTGCAGCTCTCCAGCCCCACAGAATTCCTGCAGGCATCCATTCCCTGCACACACCAGAGTCTCTCTGCACACCCTCAGGGAGTTTCTCTGCTTGGTGTGCTGCTTTGGGCTGGCTCACTCACACCAAAGGAGAGGTTTGTACCGTTCTGGGGTCCAGGCTGCCCAAAATCTCAATCAGTGCCTTGTACATCTCCTCCGGGGTGCCCTCGAAGAACTTCCCACAGCCAGCCACGAACAGGGTGTCACCTGCAGGGGTGACATGGCATCAGGGCCACACCAACGCTGGGGGCAGGGAGCATCACCAGGCACCTCCTGCCAGCACCTCCTGCCTGTGGGCAGCCCCTGTCCCCTGCTGTCCCTCCTGCAGGGGACAAGGAACGCTTGTTCTTTGCTGTGAAACTGAACAAAGATGAGTCGCCTCTATTTTCTCCCCAGTGCTCCCTGAAATCATGTTTAAGGCTCTTTCTCTTCCATGCAGGAGGTTCTGTGGGCTCTGGAGAACACAGGGATGAAGCACAGCCCCAGGGAAGGGGAATCCTTCTCCCCAAGCCAGGATCCAGGCCCTGGCCACCAGCATGGAGCACAGCCCTCTCTGATCCCCTATTTTCTCCTCTCTCTGCTGTCAGACATGAGCACAGATATATGGAAAAGCAACAGGGTCTGGGATCAGCCAGTTTGGCCTGAGACAGGAAACCAACAGCTCTTTTTTCACAAAAAAAAAAAATGCTGGATGTAGGACTCATCCAGGGCTCGCTCCTGATGCCTGCAGGGTGTGCAGCCCTGGCTTACACATCCACAGGGGCTTCCCAGCTCCCCCTACAGCTCCTGCTTGGGAAGGGGAGCAAGGCGTGGATGCTCAGCAGCTGCCCTGGCAGGAAGGGAGGGAGGCACATCCAGAGCCAGAGGCACCCAGGCAGAGAGGGGCAGCTTCTGTTTTTGCAAGGGAACCTCCCAACTCCTCACCTGTAAAAACTGCAGGTGGCTCGGAGCTATTTGGCTTAGTCACATAATAACAGATGTGGCCCGAGGTGTGACACGGCGTACTGAGGCATTTCACACTTAGAGATCCCACCTGGGAAGAAGGCAGAACACTAAAGCTGAAGCTGCAATGGCATGGTTAGAAAAGAATTGCTACTCTTAGTGCTCTAATGGCCCTAAACTTGCCCCAGTGTGGTCGGGAAGCAGCAGCTCTGCTCCTGGGAGAGCCCAGGAGGGAGGGCTGCCAGGGAGCTGCTCCTCCAAGCAGGTGTCCTGACAAAGGGAACTGCCAGATCCTTCCATTTCCATGCTCAGGGACTCAAAGCCTGGCTGGCAGCAAGAGCCAACAGAGAATCCTAAACAAAGCTGATGGAGCGTGAAAAAAGCTCCAAACAGAAATGGAGCTGAAGGGGAGAAGTGGATGGCACTGAGGAAAAGGCAAGGAATCAACACAGCCTCATCTGCCCACCTTCCTGTGCTGCCCCTCCCGGGCTGCACCCCGGGCCAGCAGTGCCCTTCACGCCTGCCTGCTCCTGTCCCAGCAGTGCTGTCACCTGCCAGCTGTCCTGCAAGCAGGGCACAGCCAGGCAGCAGCTGGCACTGCTGGGCTCACCCCATCTTCCAGCTGGCACCCCCAGGAACACCTGGGTCTGCTCTCCTGGATGTCACCGTGCTCCTGGCAGAGCACAATCCCTGCCCTGTCACACTGTCCCTGTCCTGTCACACTGCCCCTGTCACACTGTCCCTGTCACACTGTCCCTGTCCTGTCACACAATCCCTGCCCTGTCACACTGTCTCTGCCCTGTCACACTGTCCCTGCCCTGTCACACTGTCCTTGTCACACTGTACCTGCTCTGTCACGCAATCCCTGGCCCTGTCACACTGTCCCTGTTACACTGTCTCTGTCCTGTCACACTGTCCCTGCCCTGTCACAAAATCCCTGCCCTGTCACACTGTCCCTCCTGTCACACTGTTCCTGTCCTGTCACACAATCCCTGCCCTGTGACACTGTCTCTGTCCTGTCACACAGCTCCTGTCACACAGTTCCTGCCCTGTCACGCTGTCCCTCCTGTCACACAGCCCCTGCCCTGTCACCCTGTCCCTGTCACACAGCCCCTCCTGTCACACTGTCCCTGTCCTGTGACACTGTCCCTCCTGTCACACAGCCCCTCCTGTCACACTGTTCCTGTCACACTGTCCCTGCCCTGTCACACAGCCCCTGCCCTGTCACACAGCCCCTCCTGTCACACTGTCCCTGCCCTGTGACACTGTCCCTGTCCTGTCACACAGCCCCTGCCCTGTCACACAGCCCCTCCTGTCACACTGTCCCTGCCCTGTGAGACTGTCCCTGTCCTGTCACACAGCCCCTCCTGTCACACAGCCCCTGCCCTGTCACACTGCCCCTGCCACCCTGTCCCTGCCCTGTCCCCCCGCTGCACAGGGACCCCCAGCATGTCCCAGCTGCCCCAGTGCTGCCCTCACACAAGGCAGAGGGGTGGCAGTCCCAGAGCTGGAAAACGGTGCCAACTGCACTTCAGCCATCCCCCACAGCCCAGGGGTGTTCAGAGGCACCAGAGCTGCCCAGGCCAGGTGGGCACACAGCTGTGCCACAAGGAGGGGACGCCCAGAGCCCCGCAGTCCCCCCTTTACCTTGAGAGCTGTCAGGTGGGACACTCTCTGGGTCAGGGCCCCCACCCTGCTGTCCCCCCCGTAGACGCGCAGCCCCGGCTCCATCTTCACCAGCTTCTCATTGCCTCCAGCATGGTCCCTGGAAGGGGAAAAAGGGATTTGGGGGGGGATGAACACAGATTTATGGGCGTGGGGAGGGCAGGGGTAAGCTCCAGGGGATCATTTCTGATCCAGCCTCTCCCAGGATCTGTCACTCCTCACAGCCAAGGACAGCTCATGACAACAGGAGTGGAGATAATTTCTCCAGTAATTAGGGCAGTCAGAGGGGGAATCAATCCCTGACAAGTCCATCCCCAGTTGGGAAACAGCAGCCTTAGGGGCTCCCAGTAACCTCTGCAGCAAGTGGGGCAGGGAGGGAATGGGGTGAGTGGAAAATGTGCAATCCAGCATCCCACAAAACACACAGCTACCCCAGAGCCCAGCACTGCTGTGCTGCTGGTTTGTCCAGCTCAGGGCTGGTTGTTTCACTCTCCAGAGTGACCCACAGACAGGTTACTACAGCAAAACATTCATTTTACACCCTGGCAGAGCTGGTCTGCAGCTGTGTGATCCTCCCACAATGCTGACTGCAGGACGCCTTGCGGGCCTGTCCTGGCACCTCAGCACCAATGGGCTCCCTCCCACACCCAGGCACTGCAGAAATCTGCATTTTAAAGGTGAAAGGCACTGCCACACAGCTCTGCACAAGGCATCTGGTCAGAGCAAGGCCAGAGGAATGAGCTCTGATCCTTCTGCTCACGCCTTTGCTGCTCAGAGGTCACCTGGGCCGTGTGTGAGGGACCAGCTCAGGGTGCTCACCAGTGGTGGTGGGTGGTCAGGACAGTGGTCAGCTTCACTCCGTGCTTTTTGACTGCATCCAAAACCTGCAGGAGGGACACAGGAGGAGAGTCACACCGTGGCAGGAGCTGGCAGCACCCCTGGTGGCACCTGGGCACGAGGAGTGAGAGCCCCAGCAGCCCTGCGGGAGCTCACCCCACCCAGGCTGGAGGCAGAGAGCAGCACACGAGCCCTGACCCAGCCCCAAGCCCCATCTCCCTTTTCTGCCCTACATCAAATTAAGGCCAAAATCCCAAACCAGGTCAGCAATTCCTGGGGTGAGTGAGGGACACAGCAACCTCTGGGGTGAGGGACACAGCAACCCCTGGGGTGAGGGACAGCAATCTCTGGAGTGAGGAACACAGCAATGCCTGGAGTGAGGGACACAGCAATCCCTGGAGTGAGTGAGGGAGGGACACAGCAACCCCTGGAATGAGGGACAGCAATCCCTGGAATGAGGGACAGCAATCCCTGGGGTGAGGGACAGCAATCCCTGGGGTGAGGGACAGCAATCCCTGGGGTGAGGGACATAGCAATGTCTGGAGTGAGGGACATAGCAATCCCTGGGTGGGTGGGTGGGTGAGTGAGTGAGTGAGTGAGTGAGTGAGTGAGTGAGTGAGTGAGTGAGTGAAAGAAGGGACACAGCAACCCCTGGATGAGTGAGGGAGGGACACAGCAGTCCCTGGGTGAGTGAGGGAGGGACACAGCAGTCCCTGGGTGAGTGAGGGAGGGACACAGCAATGCTGGGGTGACCCCTGGCTGTCCCTTCCAGCCTTTCCCCCACACCTGAGGCAGCCTGGGGCTCGTTCCCTCCTGGAAGGACATCCTGGAAAGCCATCCCAGAGCCAGGGGGGTGTTACCTTCTGGGGCTGCACGGGGTCAACTATGGCAGCCTCCCTGGTGTCCTGGTCGATGAGCAGGTACATGTAGTTGTCGGTGAGGGCTGGCAGGATTTCCACCTTCATGTCGGCCTGCCTCACTGTCTTGGGCTCCCTCAGCTCGTGCTCTGTGTGCAGGAATTTAGCTCGCAGCTGTGCTGGACCTGGGCACCCAAAAACAGCCAGAGCTCAGCCCTGGGAGGGGCACAGGGGGGACAGGGCACGGCAGGTGCCCCAGCTCACAGCACAGCCCCAGCTGCCTCCTCCACACACGAGGAGAGAGGCCACCCTGGTGGCCCTCGAGGCTCTGGGTGCTGCACAGCTGCCCCAAGAAGGACAGCACACTTTGTTTTCCACGCAGGGACAACTTTGACTTGCATCAGAGAGGAGATTTCAAGGGGCAGGAGAGCAGAATGGAGCTGGCCAAAGGTCAGCCTGGGACAGTGACTTTGCAAAAAAAGGTACAAAGGACACGTCAGAGCCAAAAAACAAAAAGGAAGGAGGGCAAAAACAAAAAGGAGAAATACAGAAATACACGCACTGCTCCAACAGAAATATCCAGTTTGTATTTCTGGGGGAAATGTCATCCTGCACTGCACAAGGAGAGAAAACAAGGGAGGAAGGCTCCCTACCTGGCCAGGTAACTCAGGGCTCTTACTCATGCCCTGATGCAACACCAGAGCTTCCATGTTTGCTTTTGGTTCAATGTTTAATCAGATCCAAGAAGCCAATTCCAGATCCAAATAAGCTGGGCTCCACTGCTCAGTGCACAGAAACAACAGGCTCTCACAGAAACAACCAACCCTGAGAGGTGTTACACACAAACTGGAGGAAGGGAAGCAAAGCCAGCGAGCTCTGGCACTGCTGGGGCCCTGCAGGGCAGAGCTGGGCTCAGACCCTGGCAGGTTTGGGGTGCCAGTCCCTGCAGCTCAGAGCTGGGCTCAGACCCTGGCAGGTTTGGGGTGCCAGTCCCTGCAGGGCAGAGCTCTGCCCAGACCCTGGCAGCTTTGGGGTGCCAGTCCCTGCAGGGCAGAGCAGAGCTCAGACCCTGGCAGGTTTGAGGTGCCAGTCCCTGCAGCTCAGAGCAGAGCTCAGACCCTGGCAGGTTTGAGGTGCCAGTCCCTGCAGCTCAGAGCAGAGCTCAGACCCTGGCAGGTTTGAGGTGCCAGTCCCTGCAGGGCAGAGCAGAGCTCAGACCCTGGCAGGTTTGGGGTGCCAGTCCCTGCAGGGCAGAGCTCTGCTCAGACCCTGGCAGCTTTGGGGTGCCAGTCCCTGCAGTTCAGGAACTGCTGTCTGAGCACCCACGAGGTGTTTGCACAAGCCACAGGTGCCTGTGCTGGCTCAGACCCATTTTATTCTGCACCACTGACTCTGCCAAGGCTCCTGACTTTCCTGCTTGGCCACCTCCCTCGGTGGCACAGGGAGGGTCCCCGTGCTGCTGCTCAGCCTGTCCCACTGTCCCCACCCCTGATAACAGCAGCTCTGCAGGAGCCCCACAGGCCTGCAGATCTGCTGCCAGCCCAGCCCGGGCACAGGGAGCTCTCAGGGCCCTCTGGCACAACCCTCCTGCCCAGAGCCTCTTCCCCTTCCACCATCTCTGCTCATGAGGGAAGGGAAACCACTGAAATTAAACATAGTGCTCAAAAAAAAAAAAAAATCTAAAGCACAATGCAACAGGCATGCACTGGGTATTTACAGGATTGGGAGAAGCATCCCTACCTGCAGTGCTCCTCTGGAGAAGACTCCTTTCAAAAAAAAAAAAACCACAAAAAAAACCCTTACTATTCTTTGATGGGGAAAAAAAATGCCCAAAAAACAACAGGGAGAACTTTTGGATGCTGTCAGTCACAAGAGTTATCTATACTGGGTGTTTATGTGCAGGCCAGACACCAACCAGGAAAAAAAAATACAACCAAACAAAAGGAAACAGCCCAACCCTAACTTAAAGGAAATATTCACATACTTAATATGCTTCTTTCCTATGAACCATCTCCAACCTTGGCCCGGATCCCACAGTCTCTTTGCGTGTGCAATTTGCAATTCTTACCAAACAAACAAACAAGCTGCACCACATAAGGAAATGTTTCCAAACATGTAATTTCAACAAAGGGATGAGAAAACATCCACCAAGAATGAAACTCACCGTGTTGTGAGTTGCCACGTGCAGCTCAGGACAGAGCAGCCCTGCTCAGACCTGTCCAGCCCAGACCGTGTCACACACACAGCTCTGCCCACAATTCATTAATTAATTCATTAATTCACACACACAGCTCTGCCCAGTGACTCCCCTCTGGCTCAGCTCTGTCCCAGCCGGGAGCAGAGCAGTGGGAGCTAGGCTCGTGGGATGGATCAGGGCACAGCTGAAGTGCTGATGCCAGCTGGGCACTGACAGCACGCAGGTTCCCTCAGAACCCGGCTGCTTCCTGCACTGCCTCCAGAACCTTTGGGGTTACTCACTTTATTACATAAGAGTGGAAAATTCCCGTTCCGAGCGGGGCTGTCACTCAGGAATGACTGCACGCCCAGCTGCTGTGCTGCCCCACCAGAACCACGCTCACTCCTCACACTCGGCAGGGGTTTTTGGGATACCCAGAGAGTTTGTGGCTCCAAGAAATGGGTGTGAAGCCAGGGCAGCTCCCAGGGCCGGGAGGGTGGAAGGGGCAGATCCCAGGAGCAGATCCCAGTGCCGGCAGGGTGGAAGGGGCAGATCCCGGGGGCAGATCCCAGGGCCGGCAGGATGGAAGGGGCAGATCCTGGGAGCAGATCCCAGGGCCGGCAGGGTGGAAGGGGCAGATCCTGGGAGCAGATCCCAGGGCCGGCAGGGTGGAAGGGGCAGATCCCAGGATCTCAGGAGCAGATCCCAGGGCCGGCAGGGTGGAAGGGGCAGATCCCAGGATCCCAGGAGCTGCCACAGCTCGGGCTGGCACTGCCACCCTGCCGCTGCAGCACTGTCCGGGTCCTCACTCATCACAGCCACGTCTTAAACGCCCAGTGATGCAAAACCACCTGGGGACACCTCCCGGCGAGCCCAGGCCAGGCTCCGAGGATCAGGCCCGAAATGCAGCCGCAGACTCGGACGGAGTGCGGTCGGCTCCGTCACCGGTACGAGCTGTCACCGCCGCCCGGCCCCACCCTCCTCCCCGAGCACTGACCGCCCTCCGGGGCTCCGCGGGGCCTCCGCGACGGGCTCGGCCCGGCTGCAGCCCAGCAACTGCCGGCCTGCTCGGGCCGCGAGGCACCCACGGGCCCGGCCCGCCCGGCGCCGCGAGGCCGCACGTACCGGCTCGGAGAACGGCCCCGAGGGCGGCCCCGGCTGCCAGGGCGGTGCCGAGCGCCCGCCAGCCCCCGCGGAGCATCGTGCAGCCCGCCCGGCCCGGTTACCTTGGCTGTCCGCCCCAGGAGGCGGCGGCAGCGCCGGCACGGCACGGCCCGGCCCGGCCCGGCGTGCGCGGGGGCGGCGCTGCGCCCGCCCGGCCCCGGCCCGGCCCCCGGCCCGCCCGCTCGGCCCGCGGAGGAGGAGCGGCAGGAGCGGCCCGGCAAGGACGCGGCAAGGGCGGCCATGGGCAGCTCCAAACCGCTGTCCCGCTTCTGGGAGTGGGGCAGGAACATCGTGTGCGTGGGGCGCAACTACGCGGAGCACGCCAAGGAGATGGGCAGCGCCCTGCCCGCAGAGCCGCTCTTCTTCCTCAAGCCCTCCTCGGCCTACGTGCGGGAGGGGTCCCCCATCGTGCGGCCCCACTACTGCCGGAACCTGCACCACGAGGTGGAGCTGGGGGTGCTCATCGGCCGCAGGGCGCAGGCCGTGCCGCCGGACGCGGCCATGGAGCACGTGGCGGGCTATGCCCTGTGCCTGGACATGACGGCCCGCGACACCCAGGAGGAGTGCAAGAAGAAGGGGCTGCCCTGGACCTTGGCCAAAGGGTTCGGCTCGTCCTGCCCCGTCAGTGAGTTCGTGCCCAAGGAGAAGATCCCGGACCCGCACAAGCTGCAGATCTGGCTGAAGGTGAACGGGAAGCTGAGGCAGGAGGGGGACACCTCCTCCATGATCTTCTCCATCCCTTACCTGATCAGCTACATCAGCCACGTGTTCGCCTTGGAAGAAGGGGACTTGATTCTCACGGGCTCTCCCAAAGGAGTGGGGTCCGTGGAGGCCAACGATGAGATCGAGGCGGGGATCAGGGATGTGGTGTCCATGAAGTTCAGGGTGGCACAGGGCGCGGCCCCCGGGAGCACAAAAGGTGTTTGACTGCCACAGCCCCGTTTCCACCGAGGCTTCAGCACTCCTGAATCCAGCCCAGCCTGGAGCAGGTGCAGCCCAGAAGCTCCAGATGCCAGAATTTAATTCAAAACCATACCTGGAAATTGGCAGCGGAGACATTGGAGAGGGGAATGGGCCTGGCTGTCCTTCTGTGTGTGCTTCTCTTCTGCTGATGCTTTGAATATGGCCTTAAAATAAAAATTACTGATCAAAACAATTCAAATGATGATGTAGGAGCTAAGGCTCAGCCGTGCTGTGGAGAATCAAAGGTTTATGTGTGGATGTGGAACCCTAAATCAAGAATTGCAGCTTCAGAAAGAGTTTCCTCTGCAAGAGAAAGATGTTTGATTGTTTGGATTAGTTTTGTGATTCCTCCCTGCTTTTTTCAATCACACAAATTAAAGAAGGATGGCTTTTCCTCCCACTCCAGGGGGCAGAGGCAGCAGGAAGTGTGCCAGATGTTTGGCAGATTTGGTTTTTTTCCTAAACTGAGCTTGAAATATGTTCTAAAAGTGAAATAATGCAAAATGATCAAGAATAAAGAAGCATGTGGGTAAAGATCACCACCAGGCTTTTCTTTTGACTGATTTCAATGTATTTTTAGTAAAACTGTAGCTGCAGCAGTGCTGTTACCCAGTGCAGTGCAGCAGTTGGGAGTTTTTAAGTGTTTCCAGCTGCTAAAAGCCACGCTGGGTAACTTTCCCCAGTTCCCAGCTCCAGCTGCTCCAGCACTCCCCACTGGTTTGCATGACAGCGAGTTCTCTTTCAATTCAACAGAGCAAGTTGTAAAATATAATTTAAAAAATCCTCCCCGTGCAAACATCAAAACCTAGATTTTCAAAGGTTGCACAGAACTGGTTCATTTCTAACAAAAACAGATGGATTTTGGTTTTTGTTTTACATAAATGCAAAGCACCAAAGCTAAATGCTTCCATTTGTCAGAGCCAGATCTTAATAACTCCTAGGAAAAGCTTTGGTTTTAAAAGTGGGGAGTTCTACAGAGAAAAATCCTCTCTCCCAAAGAGAAGCAGCTCTGTGAGAGCAGCACAGTCCAGGGTGCTGCACGCCACTGGGAGAAGAAATGGAAGAATTCCTTTAGAATTTCCCCAGAATTCCAATAGCCATTAGGGTGAACAGTTCTGGAAGAGGAAGGATGGAATTCTGTCTGTACTGTTTGCATTTCCTCCTGCCTGTCAGACATTCCCATCTCTGGCAACAGCAGCAGGGCATCATTTGCAGTTTGGTCTCCAGCCCTGGGTATTGACAGAGTTGGGATTAAGTTATTGGAAACATTCCCTTCAGAACGGGAATTGTTATGGTTGGGAAATGTTGAATTGTTTATTGCTGCAAGAGGGATGCTGGCAGCATTTTTGGGGTCTTTATTGGCACCCTGGAGCCAGGGATGGAATCTGGGATTGCTTGTCAGGATTTCCTGGTTCTGTGGGGGTTTGGGGAGGGCACCAGGGGGATCAGAGCTCCCTTTGCCAGAGCAGGGCTGGGGGATCTCTCCTCTCTCTGCTGGAAACAGGCTGAGCTCCAGCGTGCTCAGGAGGTGAGGATGGGACAAACACACCAGCAGGAGGGAAGCTATGGACAGGAATATATTAAAAATAGGGGAAAAATACATGGAGGAAGGCACAATGTACATACCTGGGTTCTTTAAATCCAGCTTTGGTGAACACAGTCCTGCTTACAGCCTCAGCTTGATTTTTGCTTGTCAGAGGTCACTGCTAATTGATTACTCTGCTCTAATTAGACTTAGTCTGCCCAAAGAGAATCAGCCCTGCTCTTGCCCACAGCTCCATGTCTGGCCTCAGCAAGGTGCAGCACAAACCCAGGCAGTGTTTCAAGGGGGCTCTTTATTTCTTTAACACAAAAGCAGCAAAGCAGTTAAAATTACAGAACTTCAACAAACCTCATTTAACCTATTTGTTATTTCTGTTTTTTCCAAGGTCTCAGCTCAGTGAGGAAATCTCCCAGCCCCCTTGAAAGGGGTTGAATTTGGTAGAATGAACATTTAAGCTGAGGCCCAAGTACACTTTTTAAAGTACAATCACCCAAAAATATGAACTCAGAAGCCTACTTAGAGGTATTGCAACATGCACCTCTCCTTTACCATCAGAACAGACTTGGCCAAACCCAACAACAGCAGAATTCCATCTCTCACAGCAGAGTGAAGGAAGCCTTTCCTAGCATTTATAAATAATTCCAGTCTCTTCCCAAGAAGCTCTGACTCGCCTCCATGGGATCTGCCAGTTTGCAGGAAAGAAGATTCACTTTTAGTCCAGTTCTCCAATTGGGTGATGAGGTAACCTGGAAAAATAATTAAGGATCTTTGTTATCACAGCACCTTGACAAAGATTATTTTCAGCTGTTGCACAGAACATTTGACAGATTTATTTGCATTATTTCCTGTGTGAGTACACAGTTCTGCCATCTGCCTGTCACTGCTGAAGTCAAACACTTTCATTTTGTCCTGAAAATAGGGACAGAGAAAGGGGAGATGGGACACTAAGAGGAGTTTTGCCCCAAAGGATAAGTTTAAAAGTGAAAAACAGCTCCTGTTTTGAATTAAACATTAAATACTAACCTTGAAGTAAATCTTGCTTCGTTCCAAGAGGAGCTGCCATTTCAGTGCAGTCCTCTGGTCTTCTTCCAGCATGAGGAATTCAGGGACCTGTTAACAGGACACCACAGGGCACTTCAGCAGGTGGTTACAACATCTCCACAACAGAATGATGATGAAAAGAACATCTTACATGTTTTTATACATTTCTAGGCTGTATTTTTCTATTTTAACACAGTGCTTGGTATGAGATGTGCACCAAGAGAGTCACATTAACCAGATAAACTGCAGGGTGCTTGAAAATCTGATTTAGGGACTTCCAGCCATGTTCTCAGAAGAGCAGCGCTCTGAACTGGGTTCAGTCTTACACTGAACACAATTCCTGTTGGCATCTGCTGACTTCCAGCTTCTGCCAAGCTCTGTGTGTCCGTCCATCCATCCATCCATCCATCCATCCATCCATCCATCCATCCATCCATCCGTCCGTCCGTCCCCATGATATTTTTATGAGAATCCTTTGCTAGGATTTCTCTCCTGTTCTAGGTGAGAAGCCTCAGAAAAGAAATGTAAACAATTAACTATCTGATGGCTGTGGAATGTGGTTGGACATTGTTCACCAACAGTGCATCTTCCATTGGTCTATATGGATTGTTTTCACTCGATGGCCAATCACAGCCACCTGTATTGAGGCTGTGAGCAGTCACAAGATTTTGGTTATTCATTCCTTTATATTCCTTTCCAGCCTTCTGAGGGATGCTTTTCTTTCTATTCTTTTTAGTACAGTTTGAGTATAGCATTTTGATATAATATCATAATATAACAAATCAGCCTTCTGAAACATGGAGTCAAGATTCTCATCTCTTCCCTCATCCTGGGACCCTCAAACACAACCACATCCATCCATGCCATTTTTGTCACCCTTGCACCCAACACACAGAGAACATTTTCAGGTATTTGTAACTCTCAGCAGGAGCAGCCAGCCCCCCTTACTGTGCAGCCCAGGGTGTCCTCAGCCACACAGTCAGCCAGGTAGCAGGAGCGCAGGGTGCCCGTGTGGTCTGTCACATCCACCAGCATGTCAAAGCTGGCAAAGGTGGACCTGGCCTCTGCAGAGACGTCACTGCAGAAGGTGCAGGTGTTTGACACCTCATTCACGATGAACCTGCAGACTGAGCTGAAACACAAGCAGAGAATTCGTGCAGATATGCAATTTGTTCTTCCTGAAACATTTTTCTAGACTGAGATTTCCCAAGAGATTTTGTCTTAAAAAAATTGTTCATCTCCTAACTCCTGAGTCCATCTGAGACAAAGTGCCCTCTTTCTTTTTCACTCTAGGACCACAAAGAGCCCTCAACAAAACCCCCCACCAGAAACCCACATGGCATCCTCCAGAGGACTTTTATTTCTTCTCTGGGATGGCACTAAAATGTTGCTCCATGTCATTTGGGCCTGGGCAAGAGGGACAGGCAGTTTTAGCACATTCCAAGCAGGCAGGTGCTCACCATCTGTTGCGCAGGACTCTGGACACGCTCTCGTCGATGTCCAGGGTGGAAATGTAGCCATAAATGATTCCATGGAGAGGCTCCAGCTTCCCATCACTCTGGAGAGCTTTTTCTTTCAGCTGTTCCACTGTGTAGACATCCACTACAGCCTCCACTACAAGTTTAAAAGACAAGTTAAGGGTGTCTGAGCCAGAAGTTATTCCAAGAGCAATGGCAGAAGTGGATCTCAAGGCAATAAAAAGGAGATTTAAAGCAGCAGTAAAGCCCCCTCCAAAAAAAAAAGTAAAACAAAAGGGACTCATATCAGGACTACATCTATTATTTAATCTTTGTATCCTCCAAAAGGAGTTTTTGAAAAAGCTTTCCCCCTCACTTCTGCAAACTGGTTGCAGACAGAAGGAACACACCAGACAGGCTGCAGCTGGCACAGTCAGCTGGAGATACCCAAAGATAAAACAAGGGACAGCCCCAAGAAAGCATCCAAACCTTACCCACTCAGCCAGGCTGCACCTGAGTTTTGTTTCTGTGAACACCCAGAGCAGGAATTCTTTCAGCTGCACTGTGAAATGACACTGTGCAGGTAAAAATAAAATCAATAAAATAAAATCAATGCTTACAGTTAATGGTTTCATTTGGCAGCTCCTTCACTGGGCTGGGCAGAGCTCCTGCCTGGGCATTCTCTTTGATGAAGCTGAAGAGAACATTTGCTTCTGCTGTTTCTGAAGATGCATTTTAAAAAGTTATCAGTGTACGTTGCATGTAAAAGTCACAGCATTTTTATATTTCACAAGTTGTTATTCTAGTAGTACAAACATGTTGGAATTAGCCAAGATTTGCTTTTCTCTTTTTTATTTTAACTGTTAATCCTGCATGGAATAAACATATGAAGGTTGCTAACAACAAAATAAAATAAAATAAAATAAAATAAAATAAAATAAAATAAAATAAAATAAAATAAAATAAAATAAAATAAAATAAAATAAAATTAGAAGCCAAAGGCACTGGTCATCACATAGCAGACAAAAAGCAGGGAGCTTTGTGAGAAGCAGGCAGAAGAAATCACAGTTCCAATAGATTAATTAATGCATTCTAGCCTAGAATAATTATTAAAGGCAAAAAAATACTTGAGCAGCTCTTACCTGGGTTAGTTGTAATGATGGTTTTGGATATCACAGTTGCAGTCATGCAGTTCCTAAATTTGTCAAAATTGATTCTCACATCTGATGCAAATATAACTGTGCAGAAAAACACCCCCATGTCACTGGAGAACAAATGCCACAGGAAGAACTTCAATGAAACCATAAACCAGACTGCTTTACCTGTTTCTTGGGGGATCCAAGTCTGTGCCAGCTGGATGGATTCATTATCCCAGCTAAATTAAACAAAACATTTTTGAAACAGCACTCAAAGTGTTTAGTACTAAACTACTAAATAACGTAGTTGTAATAAAATTGGCCAAAGGGGACACGACTCCTTTGTGACACACATGGCACTGAAATTCCATGTGCCTGCTTTATCCCAAACAGGATAAAATAAAGATGGGCCTAAATGCAGAATATACCTGGGGAAGTGCTGGATTTCAGCTTTTATCCGAGTCATTTCCAGCTGAAGCAAAGCCCAGTTCAAGGAGCTGTTTGTGCTGGGCCAGGCTGATTGCTCAGATCCCCAGGCCAGATGTTCAACACTGGGATCTTTGTGGCTGGGATGATGAGACTGGAGTGAGGTCAGAAACATCCCTCAAAAATGGTAATTTCATGGTCTCTTGATAAAATCTCCTTCAGCTCCTCCTAAATTTGACTGGCAAGAGCACAGCCAAAGCACAGATTTGTTCTGGTGGGTTTTCTCCTTAATCCTTGGAAAAAGATTTAAGATATTTCCTTTTCATCTGATATTGCCCAGGCACCTCTTCCCTGCTGGGCTCTGAAATCCCCTGACAGTGCCCAAGTCCCAGCACTGAGAGAGCTGATGGAGGAGTTAATTTCCAAATTAACCCTGGGCTGGAAGGGTTCACCCCAGAGCTGCTTCTCTTGGCTCTGTGGCTGTGAATTGTGTTAAACATCCCTGGAGGTAACACAGCTCCCAGCCCACAGAGCAGGGCTGGCTGCCTGCTTCCCCTGAGGGAACAAAGGTCACTGGAGTCATTTTTAACCACCAAACAGCAGCCCCAGAGCAGGGAATACCCACACCCCCACACGGCCCTGCACTTGGAAAAGCCACAGGTTTATTGAACAAACTCTGGGCAAAATGCAAAGGTTCCTCTGTGACTGTTCAGGGATGGGCTGGGTGGAGCTGTGTTTGTAACCAGGACAGAGTTGGAAAATACAGCCAAAGTCACATAAAAATGTTTCTGCATTTTTTTAAATACTTAAAAACTATTTCAACCTGTTTCCACTCCAATTGCAATTCTGCTTGGCTTTAAAAAATGGATCATGCTCTTCATTTTCCTGCCCTCCTGCTTGTGGAAGAGACACAACAGCCTTTGCAGCTGGTTTTAAAAGTCATTTCCTGAATTAGCTCAAATGTCCACATTAAAAAAAAAGGAATTATTTGGAGCTGAGCTTCATTTTGCCATCCATGAGCCAGCAGGCTGTCAGCAAGCCATAAAACTACACAAGATATATAAGGCCACTCTAATGAATCTCCTCTTTAAGTGTCTTTTCAGTGTACATTGCTGCCTCATCTCAGTTGCCTCCTAAATAACAATAGATTTAAATTAAAAGACAGGTTTATAGTTAATTAATGTGTGTTACAGCTAATTTCTTTACCCATGTTTGCTTTAATTTTTTTAGTAAATTAAAGAACATTGAAAGAATTAAAGAACATTTTACCATACTATTGGGAAAGATCTCTCTGTTTCATCATACAGCTTTACTTCACACCTCTGGCCTTTCCTTTTGTCTGAAGTTATAAAATACTTTGGCTCCCCAACCTTGAAGAAGAAAGAAAAGAAGTCACTTGTCCTCTATTCAGTGTTTAGGAGAATAAAACTCATAACCCAGAAAAGGTTAGAAAAGGGAAGAAAGATACTGTAGACTACTTAGACTACTAAAAATGGGATCACTTAATTTTCCCTTCATTTTGTTGATAAAAATCTCATCAAAGGGTGTGTTTGGTTATGGTCACTCAGCTGCCAAGCTGAACAAATGCAGTCCTGGCCACTGTGAGGCTCAAAATCCACACTGACACAGATTTACAATGAAGTTACTGATGGTGGAGCACAGAAATGCTCCTCACTCACTGCCACCACAGCCCAAAATCCACACTGACACAGATTTACAATGGAGTTACTGATGGTGGAGCACAGAAATGCTCCTCACTCACTGCCACCACAGCCCAAAATCCACGTTTACACAGATTTACAACGAAGTTACTCGTGGCAGAGCACAGAAATGCTCCTCACTCACTGCCATGACAGCTGCCAGCACGTTGAGGACTCTGCCATGGAGGCTCTGTCCGTTTGCCACGATGTCCCCCAGGGAATAATAATCCTGAGGGTCCTTGACAGGCAGGTGCAGCAGAGCCAGCAGCCGGGTGTCTGTGTCGTAGCAGGAAGAGGTTTTCACCACAGAGTGATTTTCACTCAGCAATAATTTGTAGCCACTAGAACAGAACAAATCCCGTGGATGAGCACTGCACTCACTGAGGTATCAACAGTGTAAGATGTTAATTCATATGAAAAAGCAACTTTATTCCATTATAGTTTTTCCTAAAGGTACAAAAATTCTTGTAGATTTTACTCAATGAATGAAATTTACTCTGTTTAGCAACAAAGAACATTATTGCTTTACGACCTTCTATTTATTAAATATATTCTCCTTTGAGATTTGACCAGACATTGTTGAGCACAGGAGGAAGGTACAGCTACACGAGAAGAAAACACCAAAAATTTCCACCAATTTCATGTGGCTGGAAATTATAGCAAGTATTAACTTTGATCTTTCTAGAAAGAACAACCACTCCATGCTTTAAATTTACCTAGGAGTTACAGGGTTGAATTTTTCTTCTCTTTCTGCTTCCTTGGACTGAATTAAAGGATTTTCAATTGTAACTAAAATAAAGCATTGATAAGTAATGTTAGAAATTGATTATAGGTACAGTTATAGATATTTTTGTGTGTACATTCTGTAAGCTCACAAGTTTTACCCAAACAACCACAGGTAGCAAAATCTTTCTATGAAGTTAAAAAGATAAAAGTGCATCCTGTAAATAAATGCAGGATTTTTGTTGTGGTTTTATCAGCAATCATAGTCATATCTATAACTGAGGGAAGACAAACAGCAAATTGCTTTACAGCTTATTTTTCATCATGTTTAAGACCTCAATATAATGTAAAATTTGACATTGATTAACTGCAGGCCAGCTCTGAGCTGCTGCACTCAGTGGGTTTCTTTTGTTGACATATTTACTGGGCTTCAGCTGAAATCCTTGGAATCTTGTTCCTTTCCTCTTTCTATTGAACAGAACTGAACAATTTGTTTCCAATTAGGCTGTTTGTGAGTCCTCAGAGCAAAACACAACAAAGCCACCAGCACAACTCTGATTGCCATGCAAACAGAAACGTGGTGGGAATAAATAAAATAAAATAAACAAACTCACCGCAGTCACCAACCCTGAAGCTTTCTGAGAGGGATCTGATGTACTCTTCTCTGCCCCAGGACTGGACATTAATGAAATAAGTTGGGGAATCACGAATGGTAAAATTGAAGGTGTATCTTTCTGTGCCAATGTCTGCAAAAATAAACAGGGCTGCAGCAATTCCTCAGCACAGCTCGATTTTTAACTAGAATATATGTATAAAAACGACTATTTTGTGGTTTTCCTGGATTTTGGTGGGAATTTCTCCCACTAGAGGCCAGCAGGTGGTGCAGGAACACGGTGGTGTTTGGGAAGGGGCTGCAATTCCTGCTGTGGTTGTAGCTGGTGTAAACCAGATCAAAGAGGGAGAGGTGCAGGAGCTGCGGGAGGTGACAGCCAGGGCTGTCACACAGGGAGGGCTCGTTTGTACACACAGCCCCAGCTCTGCAGGAGCTGATGCCCAGGCTGCAGGGTCACTGCCAGGGGGTCCAACTGAATAAAGCAAAGTGCTTCCAGTGCTATGGAAAATTCAGGATATTGGTGTCTGCATCCCTGCCTGTCTCATGCAGGTAACTAATGAAGCTTTCCAGGATCACAGCATGATGCAGTGGATTATTAAATTATCCAGGAAAAGCCGAGTGATCCCCCAGCCCCCTGAGTGCAGGCCCATGGAGCACACACACCAACACCCTGTCTGTGGGCTCTGCACTGGGGTGCCACCAGCTGCAGGTGACAACGATGGCTTTCCCCTGGAACCTCTCCCCTGCAGCAGCTCAGCAGTGAGCAGTGGCAGCAGAAAAACTGAGCCCTTCTCCTGCAGCTGGGATGGCTCTCCAGGGCTGGAGGTGCTTCCTGGCCATGTCTGCACCAACCCTGACTGTAAATTTGTTGTTTCAATTTCCAATTAACATTATTAACAACATACAATTCCCATTTTGTCCCAGATGAAGCTGCTGCTACTCAGGCCAGAAATTACTTGTGTCACTCCACAAGACATTTCCTCAACATTTCTGTTTTAAGAGAGAACAAATATGAAGGCACCGGCTCCATTCCAGCAGTATTTGTGGAAGAGTGGGTTCATATTGGTTCCATCCTCAGAGCATGAAACACTTCCATGACAGAGTTTTTCCAGTTTCTAATTGATATGGCTCAGCCAAACCAATGCTGCTCTTTCATCTTGGTTCTCAAACAGACACCATTTTTTTGGGTGCGTGTTTGTTCTGTCCATTTTACACTGAGAAATCTGTTTATCATTTAAATCTTGATTTCAGTCATCTCTGCCAAATTACACCGTTGAAGAAAATGAAGTAAAAAGAGTTTAAAGGGACTGTACTTTTTCGGTCTGGAAAGCTTCTGACATCTGTTTTCCCAATAACCACCCCGATTACATTCTGAAAAATAAAAAGATTATAGAGTACAAGTATTAAACCCAGATGTAGATGATGAATTAGATTTCATGGAATTATACTCTGCTGATGATAATAAACATATTTCTGGCTGGTAATCATTTTAATCTATTTATTCCACAGTACTGTATGAGCTAAAGAGTAAAACATAAACACACAAGTTTACTTTAGGAAAAAATTGTGACTAATAAAAATATTAAAATAAATGCATCTGTTTCTGTTTGTGAAGAAAATGGGAGGACAAAAGTTCACCCCAAGCCTTCACAATTTTGGCTGTTCTACAGCAATCTCTCCTCAGGTAGGCAGCAGTGTTGTTGTTTCATGCTTTCTGCACAAGTCTCAGATCTCCTCAAAAGCTCCATGGAAAGTCTGCACAGGATTTATTTTACAGTGAAGTGTCCAAGGTTTCCTGGCTCTCAGCCACAGTGTGCACCTACAGGAGCTTGTCCTGGCCTCAGCCAAGCAGCCAAAATTCCTACAGGTGCCTCTCTCTTGCTATCTTTCAACTGGCTCCAAGGGAGCTGAGGCAAGGAGCTTTTCTGTTGATTCAGACCAAAATCAATCTTACTCTGCTTTGCTAAAGCTGTGCCTATTATGTAAAAACATCCTGTTCTCAATTGTCAAACACAACTACTGGGAGCAAACACACACATGCAGATATAGATAATATATCTATCTATCTATAATATAACATAACAGCTCTGTGGTGGGTTCTTGTTGTGTTTCAGGTGGTCCTTGGTGTCAGTGAAGAGTTTTGCAGTGCTGGTTTGGGATTTAAGAGATCAGCAAGGAAAGTCAGAGTGGGATGAGAGCTGGAAGAACAGACTGACAGTGCAATACTGCCGGGATCCTTCAAAACATGAAGCATCCCACCTCAACTCCACAGAATTCTGGAATGGTTTGGGTTGGAGGGATGTTAAATCCCATCCAGTGCCACCCCTGCCATGCAGTGACACCTTCCACTGTGCCAGGCTGCTCTGAGCCCTGTCCAGCCTGGCCTGGGCACTGCCAGGGATGTGGCAGCCACAGCTCTGTCACCCGAGCCCTTCTGGCAGTCCTGACTGTCCCATTCCAGCAGAATTCCAGAGCCAGCTGGGGAGGGCAGGGCTGCAGTTCAATAACCAGCCAGGATTCCTTTTGTGCATAGTCCCAAAGCAGTGTGACCTGCCTGACTTCACTGCAATGAGGACACGAGCTCAAAAAGCAGCTCTCGGGGTTCCTTGGGACACTAGAGGGAGCACGGGACCTGCCTCATGCTGCAGGGATGGACACACTCAGGAACATTCCACTTGTGTACAGCCCTGTAATATCCCCCTTCCACACTGAATGCTTTATGTCCACTGCATGCAGTGATTCTGATTAGCATTTTGTTTTTCTATTTTGGGTTTTGTTGCTTAATTAAAAAAAAAAAATCTATTAAATCAGAGTGCAACATTCCCTGTATCTCACCACCAAATGTCAAAAGAACTGACATTTAGGATGAGTGCCTGCAGAAACTAGGCTGATTGTGCCTAATTTCTGGTGCAAATATCCAATTTCCCAAAGAAATCTGCCCTGGCCCTGCTATAAATGTGTTCACCTCTGTGTCTCCAACCCCGAGCTTGCACAGACAGCTGGCAGAAAGAATTGATCTGGCTGGAAACTATTTTGGACTGAGGAAAGGAGAAAAACTTCCAGAGATCATTTCCTTGATCAGCTCATTGTGCAACTGCCCAAAAACTTACTTTCCAAAGAGGAGGGAACACCCCCCATGGTGCCTGCTTTGGCAGAGCTCTGCTCGAGGCTGCTCACCCAGCTCATGCACACGCTGCAAGTGTTTACACTTGAATCTCTTTCACTTTTTAAAATAAACAGCAAACTCATAAACCGTGCCATTTTGATACTTCAGACTGTGTGTTCAGCTGTTTTAACGGCCTAACACAACACACACTGATCATTCAGTCATAAATTATTTTATAAAAGTACTTTTGTTGCCGTGTGTTGCTAACTGCAATACTCAAGATTAGTTTTCTTTGTAAAACAAAGGCTTTTAACTGGGTTAGGGGATCATTATTTGGGAGGAAGTGTGAATGACAGGCTAGATTAGCATTGCTGAAGATCAGTTTGGATCAATATGGCTCTAAGGAGATAGAAAGCTGCCCTTAGATTATCCCTTTTCTGTGATTCCTCTTTCATTTGTTTGAAGTAAATGAGAAAATAAATTGTGCCATCCCAAATAAAACGTGGTGGGAATGGGAAAACTCCATGTTTTCACTCTTTCCAGGAATATCAGGACTTCCTGGGGCAGGGGAGGGGGGATTCTGCCTCTGCTCAGGTGAGACACCCCGGGGTCTCAGCACAGAGAGGACATGGAGCTGTTGGGGTGAGTCCAGAAGAGGCTCCAGGATGATTGGAAAGGCTGAAAGAATTGGCATTGCTCATCCTGGAAAAGAGAAACTTTGGGGTCACCTAATTGTGGCCTTCCAGGGGCTGAAGGAGCTGGCAAGAACCATGAGAGAGACTCGTTACAAGGGATGGAGCGACAGGACAAGGGGCAATGGCTCCAAAGAGAGAGTGGGCTTAGGATTTTGGGGAGAAATCCTTCCCTGGGAGGGTGGCAGGGCCTGGCACAGGTGCCCAGAGCAGCTGTGGCTGCCCCTGCATCCCTGGCAGTGCCCAAGGCCAGACTGGGCTTGGAGCAGCCTGGCACAGTGGGAGGTGTCCCTGCCATGGCAGGGGTGGCACTGGGTGGCCTTTAGGCTCCCTTCCAGTCTGTGATCCTACACAAACTCATTTTTTACCCCAAAGAAACAGAACCAAGCCTGCCATGGAACTGTGAGGTTTTTACCCTGCCTTCCCAGCGTGCCCTGACAGACTGCTGAGGTCCCAGATGATCGTGGCTGCATAATGCTGACTCTGTCATGTCTTTAATAATGTCTTCACTAATTCAGCGTCCATTTGAAGTGCTACAAAGGAGCCTCTGATACACGGAATTGTCCGGTCAATATCTGTGGTACCCACAGGCTGTGGACAACAACAGCATCCATTTTCATTTTGCTGCTTTGCACACAAAGAAGGGAAGGTCCTTTCTGTCCAACAATTGCACTAATGCTATCAGTACCTAAATACACATCAATTACATAATTTTGCAGTAATAGAAGACAGTCAGATACGATTTCATCTGGGAACAAAAGGCTGTGAGACTTACAGGACGAGCGAGGTTTGGATGCAGATCTGAAAGTGCAACAAAGTCCCGTGCTGAACGAGAATGAGCCATTCTTTATCTGAAACTGCAGGAAATTGACTTAGAGTTTGTAAAAATCCAAACAAATCACTTAAGACCATTCACAGTGAGAATAACAAGTTATTTTTTAACGTAAATGTTTTGACCTAATGGCATCTGTTTTCAATAAGAGGCATTTCAAGCCATCTGAAGTAGACAATTCTTTATTGTTTGGATTTGGCGATGGAAGTTATGAATTTTACTGTGACAGCTCTACCTAAGCTTCTCAAATAAAGGCCTGTAATTTTTATTTATTATTCATCATTAAATGACTCCATTAGCACCAGGCTCTGAAAAATATTTACCCTCCTTCTCTCTGGGAAGCCCAACTGAATTAATGAGGCAGCTCATATTTAAAAGGCAATTTATATGTGAGGAAAGAGAAGTGTTGGGCTGCAAAGCACCTTTAATTGAGGTTTTGGACTAAATATTAAACTACTTCAAAATGTGAGTTTATGCCTTCCTCAAAATAGAAAAGTTGTGAATTTATTAAAATAAAATTTGTAAAAACCAGTTCTTTTCAGGCTGCCAACGTGGCATTTACTGCCCAGCCCTGAGAGCACCCAGGTTCTCTCTAGAGATGCTGACGTGGTGCCATGGGTGCTTTTTTAGACCCTCTGAATGCCTCTTATTATTTCATGGGTTCCTCAGAGACATTTAGATACTTAACAAATGGTTGTCAGAATCTGGTTTTTGTTGTAAAAGGAACCACGGCATTGTCCAAATCTTAATAACCTTTAATAGGAGAGAACTGCTGACATTTTTCAGAGGATGCCTGTTCAATCTTTAGAACAGAATCCTGAATGGCTTTCACAGTCTTTATACCTGGAACCTCGTGTGAGAATTGTTAACCATTTCATCAGGCATTAGGATAAAGGTCTGTTGAACTAGAGAACAAATAAGCCTACATTTTAAAGAAAAATAAGCAGTTATCTGAGAACCAAGCCATTTTTCTAAAAGAGCATTTCAAACTACACTCTCACAGACAGACAGCCCAAATTTGCCTTACAGAAACCACTGAACAATGGGGCCCTCAAACCTGTTCCCATCCCATTAGATGGAAGAATTTATGTTTCCTTCTGTAGGAAAATTACCTCAGCATCCCTCCAAGGCAGGGTAATATTCCCACCTCAGAAGAAGTTAAATATTGTTACCTGCTGCACCTCACACCAGCCGGGTCTTGTCAAAGGAACCAGTGCGGAACACCTGTAGCAGAGGAAGATTAAAATGGTTAGGATTTTAAATGCTCTGGGTTCTGAGAGCTGGAGCAGAGCTGCCCCACTCAGGGACCCCTCAACCTCCTCAGGTGCTCCTCAACCCATCATGGACCTCAACCCTTCGTGGACTGCCTCACACACACACAATTCCCCTCAGGTGCCCCTCACTGACCCTTCAACCTCCTCCTGGACCCTTCAGCCCCTCAGGTTCCTTCACTGACCCTTCAGCTCCTCAGGTTCCCCTCACTGACCCTCCAACCTCCTCACGGACTCTTCAGCCCCTCATTGACCCTTCAACCTCCTTCTGAGCTCTTCAGGTGCCCCTCACTGAGCCTTCAGCCTCTGCCTGGACTCTTCAGCCCCTCACTGACCCTTCAACCTCCTCCTGGACCCTTCAGTCCCTCAGGTTCCATCACTGACCCTTCAGCCCCTCCGGTTCCCCTCACTGACCCTCCAACCTCCTCCTGAACCCTTCAGCCCCTCAGATTCCCTCAATGACCCTTCAACCTCCTCATGAACTCTTCAGCCCCTCACTGACCCTTCAACCTTCTCCTGGACCCTTCAGCCGCTCAGGTTCCCTCACTGACCCTTCAGCTCCTCAGGTTCCCTCACTGACTCTTCACCCTCTTCATGGACTCTTCAGCCCCTCACTGACCCTTCAACCTCCTCATGGACCCTTCAGCCCCTCAGGTTCCCCTCACTGACCCTTCAACCTTCTCCTGGACCCTTCAGGACCCTCAGGTCCCCTCACTGACTCTTCAGCCTCCTCCTGGACTCCTCAGCCCGCAGGTGCCCCTCAGGTGCCCCTGAAGCCCCTCAGCTCCTGAGGGAGACAAGATGGCGCCGGCGCAGTGGCGGGAAAAGGGCTCCGCGCCGCCTCCTCCCTCAGGGCTGAGGGGAGACCTTCTCCCATCCCGGCACCTCAGCAGCATCTCCAGCAGGCCTGGAGTCGCTGGGTTTGAGGAGGTAACAACAGGGTTAGACGGGATTTTGGGGTGGAATTGTACCCGGTGAGGGCGGGCAGGCCCTGGCACAGGTGCCCAGAGCAGCTGGGGCTGCCCCGGTCCCTGGCAGTGCCCAAGGCCAGGCTGGAGCACCCTGGGGTGATGGAAGGGTCCCTGCCCCTGGAGCTGCATGGTTTTGAACAATGCTGTGAATCTGTGACTTACCAGATCAGGAATTTAAAATCAGGTTCATTCTACAAATATAAACACACAACTCACCAGCAGGACAAAGCGAGTCGCAGAAATCTCTGGAGAAACCATTCCCTGCTTCTTTTTTTTTTTTTAATGTTGGCTATAAGGGAAAAAAAAAGTTGCAGCCTGTATTTTATAAATTAATCAAAATTTCTGGTTTAAAGATATTATTTGTATTGATTCACACCCAATAGTTCTATATTTTCAGGCTCTGCAGAAAGCTGGCTTGAGCTGTTTTCTCCATTTATACTGAATATAAAATTATATTTTATAAAATCAATACCCTTCACTTCTGCGTCATAAAGAACTTTACTCCTGATGAGTAATTTTGTAACCCCAAGGTCTCAGCTATTGGAAGTTTTCAGCATAGCCTGACAAATTCTCTGTGTTGACTCTGTATTACAGGATCTTTCATTTCTTCAATTAAACAGCTGAAAATGGATCCCACCTGTGCTCTTGTAGTTATTGTGTCACAAAAATCCACGATAATTATCCCATGCTGATGACAAACAGGATGCCAGGGAACTGACAGCCTGGGTGGTTTTTTTTTTTTCCTTTTTAGGTCACCTTTTGTACAGTATGATCCATGGATCTAATTTTGTTTGGTAGGCTTGATGTCTCCACTAAACAGAACATGGCATTTTTTTCTGTCGGTTCTGTTGTTTTCATTATCTCAAGCTAATGAACAAGCAGAAGGTAATGAGCCTGGTGATAGGATCCTAATGGAACGGGAAGGAGAACCTGGACACTGGCTGGGAAAGGCAAAGGTACAAGGTTCGTTCTTACAGCCACAACTATAATGCAAAACAGGAAAAAAAAATTCCTGAAATGAGATCTGTGGGGTGTCCACTGCTGCAGAAGGTGACAAACCAGCCCCTCAGCCCAGGGGCTCGCAGGAGCTGAGCTGGTCCAGCATCTCAGCCAGGTTTTGGTGGGACACAGCACCGGCTGCACTGGAGCCTCGCAGGGATCTTGTGCATGGGTAGGTCCCCTCTTCCAGGGGGTTTTGTCCAGCTGGAGCTGCTTTTCTCCCACAGGCACAAAGGGCAGGTGAAACCCGACCCTGCCGTGTCCCCTCCAGGCCTTTGTTTCGTTTCAAAGCCACCAGAACAAGGGTGCTGTTGTGCCTCGGCTCCCCATAATCACCGGCAGGGTTTGCTTTGTGGGCTGCTTCCACTCCTATTTTCAATGTACATTTGAGGAAAAAAAAAAAAAAGCAGCTGCTTTTTACTTTCCCAGGATAGCTCCTGCTGGGAAGACGTTATCGGGGCCATCGTGACAGGAGGCACAAAGGCAGGGGACAAAGTGAGACCCGTTCTTTCCCTCTGAGATGTCTGATTAGATGCTGAATTTCTGCCTTGCAGATGCTGAGCCAAGGACTCGTTTGAGGGGCGTACCTGTCTCAGGTGACACTGAGAATTCTGCCATTCACACAGCACACGGCACCTCGGGGACAGCCAGGGGCTTCTGTGGTTACTGCAAACAAATAACACCTTTTTGGTGCTTATAACCAACAAATGTCCAACCTGCCTTTATCCCGCTGATTTACAATGCCAGCTGATTCTCCCAGTCAGGAGCTTTCAATACAAACACTGGAGAGCATCTGTAAAAACAAATGTTATTCAACTTGTATCCTGCTTTACTCAACCTTTCCTCCTTAGCTGACCTCAAAACTGTCCCAAAAAGAAATCAGCATCGTTATCTCCCTTGGACAACTGGGAAAACAGAGGCGAGAGAAAGGCCAGAAGAGGTTTCCTAAAACCCATGTGCCACACAGAAGCAGCCCGCCTCTCCAGCACCAGCCCCCGCGGGAGAGCACCAGTGTTAATTCAGTGCTTTTCTGATCCAGTGCTTGATCCCTGAAAGCTCCAAGTGATTTGAACTCTCCGGCACTTAGCGCTCTGCCGATTCCGCCTGTGACGGGCAGAGCCTTCCCGTACACGGCTGCAAATTGCCCGGTCCCTGCTAATTAGGCCTTCATGAATAGATTTATTTAAATTACACTCATCGGCGTGGCCGAGCAGTGCAAATGCCATTTCGTAATTCACTTCAGCAATTTGTTACGTGACCATCAGTACACTTTGCGTTCAGGGGAAGAAAGTCCAGCACCAGCAGGGACATTTCAGAAATCATTTCCAAACCCAGAGCAATATAAAAATATTTGCTCTGTTCATTTTCTGCTGCCCACAGCGTTTACTGAGAGGGCTCATTGAATATTTATACATGCTTAGGACCAAAAGAACTGGTAAAATGGAGAGGGCAGACATGTAATTTTATGTAATTGGCCTGACTGAATGCATTAGAAGCAGCAAATTATTAAAGGTACTCAGTGTTCAGTGGTTTTGGCTGATACCTGAACTGGCAGAGCCTCGGGAGCGCTGGTGGAGTGAGGATGGACATCTTCAGCAGCAGCCAACAGGTGCTCAATGTGTGTTTAGGGACATTTAATAGAAATTTCTCCGAGTCTTTGTTCAGCTCTCACTCCAGCCTGGTTCTCCCCCAGCCCGGTGCCCAGCACTGGAACCATCCCAGTGCTGTTTCATGCACCACCTGCAGCATGGAAAAACACAACAACCCAGAGCCTTGTTGTAAAATTAACATGACCCGTGGCTGGTTCCCACCTCCTCTGGGTTAATTCTGCCATCCTGGGGCCAGGGAGATGCCAAGGCCTGAGGCTGGTGCACGTGGCAGCAGCACGAGCCTGCAGGGAGCCCAGACCCCAACATGGGCATGAGCATGCCAGGGGCTCTGCTGGGAATGCCAGCAGCTCAATTTCTGGCAAAGACCAAAAAAAAAAAAAACCTTTTTTTTTTTTTAAGGTGTAAATCTCTGTGGGCCATGTAGCTGCTGTGCCCATGGGCAGGGAGGGAATGGCATTGTCAGGGCTGGAGCCTGGCACAGCATTGCTGCTCTCCCTCCCAGACTCATGATGTCTGCTCGTCAGCCAGCTCAGCTCCTCATGATTCCATCACTAATTAATCCCTTCTGCAGCAGTGGTGGAGCAGGAATGTCACGGAAAGGATGTGGCACATCCCGGGGAGGGACAGGAGCCATCGGCACCGGCCCCTGCACCAGAATCAGCTCCCTGCGGGTGCCAGGGCAGAGTGGCAGCCCAACAGGAACACCACAGCTGGCATCTGAGACCTCCTGGACCATCACTAAGCAGGCAGCTCATTTCAGTGTGTAACTAGCAAATAAACTTGTCCCAGAACTAACCTGTGTCGTTTTCCTACCAAAAGGGCAGATAAGATGCCCACATAGGAACTCACTGCTTGAAAGCACGGACACAAGGCTTTTTTTCTTCAATTTTCTCCCTTTTTGAAGCTCAGGCTTTGATTGCCCAACATTTAAAGCCCCCAGTCTGCTCTTCAACTTGACTGAGGCTACAGAAATTCAAAATTATTTTTTTAGAGCCTTTAGGCTATAGAGAATAACTTTTCCTGCACATAATTCCAAAATAATGTGAGCTTGGTGAAATGACTTGGATTTTCATCACTTTCCCCGAGACCAGAATTTCCTCCTCCCTCTCTGAGCAAACAAGTGATGAATATTTTCCAACAAAACATCATGAATTAAAACACACAACAATTAAAAATAGTTTTAGTGACAGCTCCCTGACACAGAGGAAGAATGCGTTGAGGGGGGAAGAAAAGAAGATATTTAGCATTGTTGGCTGCTATTCAGACACTTCCAGCCATTCAAATCCATGAAACCAATCCCAAATTATATCTGGATTTCAGCTGGAGACACATGACACTGAGCAGTACCAATTAGGACACACGGAATGAGCATCTCCCAGTGACAATACTGGGAAAAACCATTACAACCTCCAGTTTCCAACCAAGCCTAAAACTTGATCCCTGCACGAGCAGTTCACAAGGAGGAAACCTTAGGATGCAATTCCCAAAGACATATGGGAGTTGCTGTAAAAGAAAACTGGGATCTTAGAATAAATCAAATTTTTCCCTCACCACAGAATCCAGTGAAGGGAGCACCAGAGAAATCCAAAGGGCCCATCCAAGCTAAACTTTCCAGCACAAATCCACCTTTGATCTCGTGGCTGAGCGTTTGGCCCCGGCCTGCTGGTGGCAGGGCTCCCAGTGCTCCCAGAGCCAGGACTGCATCCAGCCCTTCCCAGGGAATCGTGTGTCAACATTTCCACAGCCCTCCTGGCTGCCTGTCAGGCAGCTCGTTAGAAAACTCCTGCAGACCCACACTGACATTTGGAGGGTTTATCCATTAGAAAAACAAAACCTCCCCTCAAAGCCTGTTCAAAGTGCAAAGGTACGAGACTTGATCAAAACGGGACTGGATCATTGAATTCTCCCTTAAGAAAATGAACACTAGAGGTCAATCTAACAACTTGTCCCGGAAATATATATCCCTGGAATAAAATATTACAGACTGCTGTGCTCTGTACAGCTGTAACTACCTCCAGACCCCCTGGCTCAGCCCGATCTAACACGGGTTTCCTCTGTTCTTTTGGGTTTGCTCTTGTCTCGCTCTCCATTAGCGTTTCCTTTCTGGAGCTCTCCCTCACTGTCGCTGTCCCGAGTCACGGGGCTCCCTGATGCACTGAACTCCCTGTTTGTGGGAGGAAAGGGGGAATTGGCCTTGTGTGAGGAGGCTGGAAGCCAAATGTGTCCCTGATGGAGCTCCACTGCAGCTCGAGTTGGATGAAGGGTCAGGGCAGGAGCAGAGGAGCAGGTGAAAACCCAGAACAGGCAGGTCAGGATCCCATCTCATGGATAAACCCTGGAGTGGGTTGGGTTGGAAAGGATCTTAAAGCTCACAAAGTCCCATCCCTCCTTCCACTGTCCCAGGCTGCCCCAAGCCCTGCCCAGCCCAGCCTTGGACAAGGACAGGGAGCCACAAACCCATGATTCAAAAGAGGCAGCAGGGAACAGGGCTGGGATGCAAGGGGTGGGTGTGGGACTTCCAGACTTCAAGTCTGATTCCCTTCCAATGCATCTCCCATCTAACAGCAGCAGAGTGACTTCAGCCCTGCACCTCACGCTTTCCTCATCTCGTCTCCCATGCTCAGATTCTGGAGGACCTTGAGACTCCAAACTCCCACAGACTTCTTCTGCTTAAAATCGGTTTTGGTTGGGCTTTTTTTACTTTACCATTCTGAAATGCCCAATATTCCAATTCCAGTGAGTTTCTTCCTCCCCCTTCCCTGCTCTTATCACCAGAAATAAGACACAGCCCTGCCAGCCTGTTTCAGCCTCCCCATTGCCACCTTCCTCAGCAAATCCCAAACTCCCCTCCACAAACCTCCTGCCTCAGACAGACTCGATGGAGCACATGAGGCCACCTCAACTGGGAATGCCAAGGGTGATCCAAGGCACAAAATCAAGCCAGATGAAAGCTCAGACCCAGCAGAGAGCGGGTTTAAGCTCAAGATTTCAGCTGGGGAGTCACTCGCGTGCTGCTCCCCTGAAGCGGGGCCAAATCGCGGCTCTTTCCGCCTGCAGGCGGATCCTGCAGCCCCGGGTAGCAGCGAGGAGAACCATTTATTCCCACACAGGGCTGTGTGCAGGGCTGCCAAGGCCTGGCCCCGGCTGAGCTTTCCGTGAGCGAGCAGCTCCATATGGCAGTGCCGGCTCCTCACTCAGCAGCTCGCCTGCTGCCAGCTCCTCTCGCTGCAAACGGCCCCGCGCAGCAGAAATGTTCCAGCTCCACCTTCTCACTGCCGTTACCTTTCCAAACCTGCCAGATGAATTCCTGAAAGTGCTTCCCGGGAGTTTCTTGCTGCCTGGATGAGCGCAGCGGTTCAGCCGTGCTCCCCCCGGGGCAGCAGCCGAGTCATTCCCAGGTGGAAGTATCAGACCCAGAGGGTGCCCAGCCTCGGTGCCCAGCTCCTCAGAGCCCAGGCACGCCCAGAGGTGATGAAAATGCCTCATTTTAAAGCAAGGTAAAGAGTTGAAGCTTCTTGAGGGACACATCTCTGAGCCCTTCCCAGATAACAGAGGCACAGGAGAGATTTGGGAGGGGTACAAGCATGGCTGGGACAGCAATGGATGCCTTGTGCCACTGGTGTGCTTTAGCACCTTCTCTTCAAGGCATAAAAACTAGGCAGAATTGAACAGAAAAACCTCCATTTTTGGGGCACTTGACGCCTCACCTTGGCAGTTTTTCATCTATTAAAAGCACAAAATGTAATTCCTTGGCCACAGGAGCTGCCCTTCCCAGTACCCCCATCCATGCCCATCCCGTGGGAGGTGGTTCCCCAAAGGCTGACTGCCAGAGGCCCTTCCCCAGGAACAACAGCAGCACAGCCCTCGGTGCCACCACCCGATGGCTCTGGGCATAAGGCAAAGCCAGCGGTGACACCCGAGGGGTGAAAGCCACAGCAAATGGTGTGGCCTTAGCCCAGCTCAGCTCAACCCCAGGTCAGCAGGGAGCCCACTTTCAGATTATGGATCCAATCAGCCCCAGCCCAACCATGGCACGTGCAGTTCCTGCCAAATCAATATCTGCGTCTTCCTGGTGAATAATTGTGTCAGTGGGACGTTAATGGGGCACAGTGCTCGTGGTGTCGAGGCTTTTTTAAATTTTTTTTTTTGTCAACGAAGCAAAGTTATTCATTTCCCTCCCCCTTCCCCCCCTGCCAGCCTTCCCAAATGCACAAAATGGGCTCCAGACCCACCTCCTACAAGGAAATGAGAACCAGCCCCAGAGGATCACCCAGCAAGAAGCCTCTGTTCGGAGATCTGACGCCTCTTCAAAGCCAGGGGAGCAAATGTGCTCCTACCTCGGCTGATTTATGAGGAACGGCTGCGTCACCCGCGCGGGGGAAACGCTTAAACGCTACCAGAGGGAAGGGAACCAGCCCTGGCTGCCTGCTCTGAGCAGCCCCGCTCTCCAGGAGAGTTTGTTTTCATCTAATTAGCCCTCTATTGCATTTTCAAGGAAAACAAACAACCTGGAGACTGCAGCACATGCTGCTGGATGTTTCCCTCCCTAGGAAAACAAACACCGGGGTGGCAGGCGGGATGTGCCAAGGGGGGCTCTCGAAGGGCACGTGGCACCAGCCAGCCTAGCACCGTGTCCCCACACACGAGGGGATGTGGGCAAAGCAGGTGGCTTCCCAGAACAGCCAAAACCCCCTCAGCTGGAGGCAGCAGCAAAGCCAGAGGCACAGGCACCCCAGGAAAGGCAGCAGCAAGGTCTGAGTGAGGGGCACAGCCCAGGGGTGGTTTTTTCCCTTCCTTTCTGTGTTGAAAAATTCTGGGTGTAAATCGCTCTGTGTGTTTGGTTTTAATTTCTCCTGCTGCCCCACTGTTATTTATGCTCTTGAAATATAACAGCAGGCACATGGAGAGTGTGGTGTTCATGAAACACAGCCCAGTGCCCAGAGTGTTTATCGAGCAAGGCAGTAAATAATTCCAACAAGCACAACTCATCCAAGAGAGCAGGGCCATGCACGAGGGCTGCCCATCTGCCAGGGCCCTTCCAGCGCTGCCAGACCTGCTCCAGAAATGCTCTTTTCCATCTTAAATGAAGCCAAGAAAGCCAAGTGCAGCTGCCAAGTGGGTCCTGGTGGCAGCTGTGCCCTGGGCTGGAGGATGGCCAGTGCTGCAGGGACATCCCTCAGGACACCTTTGCCCACCGTGGCACGCTCCCAGTTCATGCCAGGAGGACTCGAACAGAAAGCAACAGCTCAAATGGATCCAAGCTGGAGCAGAGGCACCCAGGGGACACAGGCACACCAGGAGCTGGACCTCCACAGCACCCTCAGGGCTCCAGGACAGCCAGGAGGCCTCTGCTTGAAACACAAGCTCTCTGCAAGGACCTGATCTGGTCTGGTGGCTGAGGAGAAGGCAGCAGAAACAGCCCAGTGTAAGCCCTTGCTCATTTAGCATAGGTAATGGCTGTGGAATTTATTCAGCATCTGAATTCTTGCTTTTTTTCCAGGGGAAAGGCCAGAGGGGACTCTGCATGCTGCTTCCATACAGAGCTCTCGGCTGTCCCAAGGATTTCCCTGGATGCTTTCCCTGTCCTGCAGCACGGAGAGCCCTGGGAAGCCCAGCACAAGGCCAAACAGATTTAGTGCTGCTACACTGGGACTCGTTTATCTTCCCTCCGAGGTGAACCCACACCGTCCTCAAGGACAGGAGCTTAACAAGCAGAGAGGAAGATCCGAACCAGATCCTGCCCTGCTGTCAATCACCCAGCTGCTCTGAACCAAACAGGGCTGATTTATGCCAATGTCCTGGCTCCAACTCCTTCCCAGCTCCCTCTGCCCCCGCTGGCATCCCCAGCAGAGGATGAAGGGCAGAGCCATGAAGGGACATCAGCACTCAGATTCCATCCTGGGACACTCACACCACTGACATCAGCAGCATGAGGACCCTCAGGGTAAAATAAAGCCCCTCAGACAGGGCTGTGCTCAGCAAACCCTGCCCTGGGTGTGCCTGCAGTGCCCAGGTTTAGGGGAGAGCTCAGCACCACAGGGTACCTGTGGCACTGGCTGGAACTCACAGCCAGCTCCTCTGGGCTTTGCTGCCAAAATATCACTGCCCAGAGGGGATGACCTTCAGCAAACTCCTGTGTCAGCCACGAAGCCGGGCTGGGAGAAGGCTCCTGGTCAGGGATCCCATCAGATGCTGCAGTAGCACCCCCAGTGCTGCTGGCAGCTCTGGCCCTGCTGCTCCCAGTTCATCTCAGGGCAGCATTTCCCAGCAGGGTGGTGCCCAGCACAGCACAAAGGACACTCTCAGCATTTTACCCGTGGGCAGTCCTGGTATCACAAGGGCTCCTCAGCAGGGAACAGCTCCTTCAGTTCAGCAGGAGGCTGAGACACCCTGGAAACCCGGAACCCCCAGGCTGGGATTCCCAAATCCAGGCAGCACGAGGTGCCAGAGGCTCTGCCTCCAGCCCAGCCCCTCACTTTGCAGCACTGCCTGCACACACCAGGGCCTTTTACCTTCTCCTGCTGCACAGGGAGACAGCACACACACCCACTGCCCCATTTCCAGCCCAGCACCTGCTCCTTCCACCACCCAGGAGACTCTCCCAGCCCCAAAGAGTTCCACACCTTCCGCTCCCTGCAGAACATCCCAGCTCAGCCCCGGGCTGGGAGCACAGATCACCCACAGCCCTGGTCCTGGCAGGATGGGGGAGCAGCCCTGCAGCCCCGGGGATCCTGAGCACAGCCACTCCACCTTGGCTCCCTCCCCACGCAGGAGCCGCTTGCCAAGTCCACATTTGGATCTAGCAACAGACTTTTGTGCTTTGGCTCATGGATCCCGCAAACAAGAGCTTTAATCACTGCTTGCTTTTATGTGCCGAGAGCCAAAATTGTCTTGTTAAGTACAGTAAGTGATCAGTACTCACAGCACAGAACGTTTCAATGGCTGCTTGTGTGGGTAATTATTCCAGGCTTGCCTCTCTTCCCCTCTTGAGAAAAATTACGGAATGTGGAAATTATTGCGGAGCCTCTCCGGACTTGGAATGTTTTCCTCTGGTTACTCCAGCCTGTGCCTGGATCCTGCTGCCCGGCTGTGCCCCTTGCTGAGGGATGCCCATCCCTGGGCAGGCTGCTCCAGGATCTCACCTCCCACGGGCAGGTTCCCTGCTGGGCTTCCCTCAGGCAGAATAACCCCAATACCTGTCCTAAAGGCAACAGGAGGCTCAGCCTCAGCTCCCCCTCCCTGTCCTCCCCTGCCTGAGCACAGCCCAGCCTAGCAAACCTTGATTTAATTTGTTTCCCCCCCATTTTCCCCGTGCATCCCTAAATGGAAGCGTGGATCCGTGCTTGGGACCCCAGCTGTGCCATGGCCCCAGGCAGGAGCCTTTCCCTCCCAGCCCTCTCTAATATTACACTATTAAAGTTGCCTTTTGGCTTTTATTAGGATTTTTTTCCAGAGATAAAAGCAGGCTGTGGGAGCAGAGGGAGCCCCAGCAATATCCATGTCCTTGGAGCTGACAGAGTGGGGAACCTCAAGCTGGGAATGCTGTGGTGAGGCTGGGACATGCAGAGGAGGAGGAGGAGGAGGATGGTGCTCAGCTGTGCATCCCTCAGCCCCAGCTTGCATGGAGGGAGCAGCAGAGCAAGCTGCAGAGGTGCTCCCTGCTCCAGTGCCAGGGGATGCTTTTCTGGAAAAGGGGGAGCAAAACACTCTCAGCACACTTGGAGCTGCTTTGCTTCACCTTCTGCTCTGCAAATGGAGGCTGAAACCTCAGCAGGAGGTTTTGGGCACCCATAAAGCTCTGCTGAAACAGGGACAGGACCCCAGAGTCCCCATGCCACTCTCACAGCCCACGGGCAGCTCTGCCCTTGCCTCCAAGAGGATTTTGTACAGGGCAGTTCCAGAGGGGGATGCAGGCAGGAAAGGCTCTGGGAGGATTGGGATGAGAGCTGAAGCCAAAAGGGATGGGGTGAGTGCCCAGGAGGTTTCGGCAGGATTATGTGCACAGCAGAGCCTGTCCCCAGCTGGCAGGAGGGCAGTGCTGTCACTCCAGAGCTCGCTCCTGCAGGGTCACTGCAGCAGGACAGGGACACCAGCTCCAGGGGGCTCTGGGTGCCCCGTGGCACCCCAGCACCCCACAGGGCTCCTGCACTCCAGGTGGAGCTTTGCCTCAGGCTGGCTCCTGTCCCCAGCGCCCACCCAGGGCTGGCTCAGGCATTCCCACACAACATTTGGGTGCTGGTGGCACATGCTGTCCCCTCCAGCCCCGGGTGGTGCCTGGCACTCCCCCTCCAACTGCTGAGCTGCCTTAAAGGCATTTGGGTGTAGCAGCCAGCAGAGAAAATACAGCTTCCCCCCTGGGAGGGTGGAGGGCTCTCCTTGCCCTCTCCAGCCAGGCATGGGCCCATTTTTCTCTGCCCCATTTTTGCAGAGGGGTGAGGGACCAGGACCCATCACACACACAGGGCTGACAGGAAGGGAGCCACTCCCTTCTAAACCACTCCAATATGGCAAGGCAATGTTAACCAGCTGGGAAAGCTCTTTAAAGACCCTTAATTAAAGGCTGGCTGTTGCACAGGCCCCTCTCCCATTCCCACCAGGAGTGTTTCCCAGTTTCCCGGCCTCTCTCCCGCTGCCCTCCATCCCTCACACTTTCCTTCCCTCTGGCATCTGCCAGCAGCGTGCTGCAGCTGCCAGGGGGGGTCTTCAGCAATCAGCCATCAGATGGAAGCTTAAACTCAGAGCAAAAGGAAAAAGAAAAGGGGGGAATTCCCTCACTGTTGATTTGCAGGCAGCCTGGATGGCAGTGCTGGCACAGAGCTGGTGTGCCAGCCTGATCCTTCCCATCACTGGCTCAGTGATCTGCACCAGCACTCCCAGCCACGTAAACTGGGAAAAACGGGGCTGGATCAGCCCTTTCAGCTGCAGTCTCTCCTCCAACACCAGCTGTGGCATCACCACGAGCCAGCCCCAAAGGCTCCAGCCATCCCCCCACTCCTCCTGCCCATTCCCCGGGGAAGGAGCAGTGGTGGCAGTGCCCCATCCACCCCATAGCCATGAGGGGTCACAGTCAGGGCTGGGGGAATCCTGCCAGAAAGGCATCCATTTATTCTTTCCCGTGATATAAATCCATTAAGTGAGGCAACGCCTTGCTCTTCCAAACCAGAGCACAAATTTGGAATTTGCAGGTGATGGCTGCACAAAACCACACTGCTACAGCCCCAAAAGCAGCAGGAAGGATGCCCAGCAGCCCTGGCAGCAGCCCCCACTTACCAGGCAGTGCCAGGTTGTGCTCCTGGGCCAGGACAGCCTCTGCACCCTGCAGAGCTGGGGAAATCCTGAGGGGAGGCTGCAGTGCCTCCTGCCAGCTTTTATAGCCCACAGGTGCCTGGCAGCAGCAGCCTCACCTGGGGAACGTGCTGAGGGACAGCTGTGGCAGCAGGGAATGGGATTGGGGATGGATTGGGCATTTCCAGGGAAGAGCATGAGGTTCCCTCTTACAGGTTATGAACATTCAGGATGAAATGTGGCGCTGAAAATCAGCCCTGCTGCTCTCCTCATCTCCAGACCCACGCAAAAGCAGGGAAGTTTAAACTTCTTGCTTTTTGGAGGTTTTTTTTCCTTTCTTTCTTTCTTCCCTATTTTCGTTCCTTTCCTTCTGTCCTCCTAAATCTGGTGTAACAGAAAAAGGAGTAAATAAAACATTTTGGAAAGCTCTTCCAGCCCTGCTCCTCCTGGCTTTTGGAGTGGAATGGAGAGGGAGGCCCAGAGCACAGGAACCACAAAACTTTGGATAGCTGGATTTTCAAAACAAAACTGGGTCTAGAAATGGAAACTTTGGTTAACTGAGACGGGGGTGAAAACTTCATTTCATACTTGGCTGCAAAGCTGGATCTTCATCATCCTCTTGCTTTGGCACTTCCCCAATTAACCTGGTGCTCCAGAGACATTTTTCCAGCTCCAGGAGCACAGGAATCATCCCCTGAGCAAGCAGCAGCCCAAACTCCCTGTGTCCCAGAAAACACCAGCACAGCTCAGCATCCTCTCTCTCGTCAGAACTTTATTCCCAGAGGTTTTGAGCAGGGAGATCCAGCAGTGACAGCTGTCCCTGAGCCTCTGTGCGAGTTTCAGAGCAATTCCTCCTGGAGGAGCTGTGCCTGCCCCTGGAGCTGTCCCAGGCCAGGCTGGACAGGGCTGGGAGCAGCCTGGGACATGGAAGGTGTCCCACTGGGTGGGATTTTGGGTCCCTCCAACCCAAACCAGGATTCCATGACCCCGGAGAATGAAGTGTTCCAGTGAGCACTCGAAATTCCAAGGAATCTCTGTTCAAGCCGAGCCCTCCACGACGGCACAAGCGGGACAGGGCTGCTGTCACCATCCCCAACGAAACACATTTTTTGGAAGCACATCGCTCCGCTGGAGCTCTTGCAAGCACCACAAACTCCGCCGAGGTGGACTTCAGCCCGTGCCTGGCTCAGAGCAGGAGCCGGGAGATTCCATCCCCTTCCTACCAAAGCTGCTTTTATTGTCTTGATCTAATGAAGTGCAGACTTCACCTGGACAGAGCCAGAAGTGGCTCCTCTCGGAGGCAATGAATACAAATACTTGACCTCGTGAGCTGCGGGGCAGCAATTAGTTTAAGCAGGGGGTTTGTGTAACACTTCAAAAGTCTTAATCCGTGCGGTCAGCCCTGGCACGGTATTTGCCAGAACGCATTGAGTAGTCTTAATGAGTCTGCAAAGCGAGCTTTCAATACATTTTGGGTCGCTTCAGATGCTTTAAATGGCATAGTCTATATGGCATTGTGCGGCTTTAGAAAGGGCCGGGCTTTAAAAAAGTAAGGTTCCCTTTCACAGGGCAGACAGAAACCATCTTTAGAGCCGGACCCTGAACGTTTTGCATCTCAATGTGGCGGGGGCTGAATGCAGTCACTCAGCTGGGAAATAGGATCACTATCAGCGCTTCCAGCCTTTCACAGGCACTTGGGAAACTTTAAAGCCCTTCGCGGAGAATAATTTGGTCGAATGTCGTCGCTGGAAACAAAACCTAAACAAGCAGAGCGCAGTCCATCATGCGGAGCTGCCAGCGAGGCTGACAAGGGGCTCCAGCCGCTGCGACATCCCAGCGCGGCGGGGACACGGCCGGGGGACACTGGGTGGGGACACAGGGTGGGGACACAGCTGGGGACACGGCCGGAGGTCACTGCCGGGGGACACTGCTGGGGGTCACAGGGTGGGGACACGGCTGGGGCTCACAGCCAAGGGACAGAGCCTGGGGACACCACCAGGGGTCACAGGGTGGGGACACAGCCTGGGGGACAGAACCTGGGGACATGGCCGGGGGGGACAGGGGAGGCTGAGCCCATCCCACCTCTGCTGGTTGATGGCTGGGGGTCGCAGGCTGGGGGACACAGCTGGGGTCACAGTCGGAGGTCACAGCCTGGGGGGACACGGCCAGGGCACCCCGCACTGGGCAGGGGGTGCTGGGCCCACCCCAGGACAGCTGCATCACTCCGAGGCTTTGGGAGTGTCCTGGCTTCATCTCCTCTCACTCTGCCGTGGCAATGTCCTGATGCGTGCTGGTCACAAAGCCCTGGGGACTGTCACCTGTCACCTCGACGGCCTCTCCACACAGAACCTGGCAGCTGCTTGCTTTTCCCTCCAGCATCACCTTAAGCACGTGTCTCTTGTCCTGGGAATGAGCAGGAGCATGTCCAACCTCGCCTGCAGCCCAGAGCATGGGACAGGAGACAACCCTCACCCCCAGGGACACCAGGGAGGTGCCAGGAGCCGGGGCAGGGAGGGCTGCGTGGGATGAAACACCAGACGTGGGTGTGGAACCACCCCGGAGCTGGGAGGAGAAGGGATGAGGCCCGTTGTACATCCCAGGAGTGGGACCTGCTTCCCTCCTTGCCCAGGCAGCAGCAGCAGGGAGGACTGGAGGCACCTCAGCGGGTTTGGGATGCTGCACGATGGAAGGAACCACAGCCAAAGCAGATTTGCAAACAATGCAGGGCCTGAGGGCCCTCCAAAACTCATAATTAGCCCATTAAAGAGACAAATACAAGTCACTAATAAGATCTTAGAGGTTAATGAAATGTTTTCCCCATCTTTAATTAAGGGAAAACTAGTTAGTAGAGATTAAAGTAATTTCTGCAGCCTCCCGTGATGACCCTCAGTGGCTGCAGATTTGAAAAACTATTGAGATTATTGAACTGAATAGAGTTGGGTAAATTGTGGAGAAGCTGGAATTTTCCTGCTAAGGGTTAGAAAAGCCCTGCCCTACCAGCTGGGCCACTCAAGGAGCATGGAAGGTGATCCACAGCTGCCTCTCCCTAAGCCAGGCCCTGGCATTTATTCAGAACTGCTGCTGTTCCCTGTTTTGCTCAGCTGGGAAATTCCTGCAGACTTTTTTCCATCTCCAAAACATCTCCCAGGGTTGGGGGTTGCTGCCCCCAGGTTTCATTCTGGGGGTGGATCCACGACCCCGTGCACACAAACCCAAACTCCCACCCAGACCGCCCCCAGTTAACAGAGATCAGCAAGGTTTATGTGGAAGAATATTTAATCTGCTCAGGGAGGGGACAGGGCTCAGCTGAGCTTTTATTAAATATTTCTCTCTACTCCAATAAAAGTCCGTTTCTTGCCAGAAAAGGTCCGATATAAATTAGAACAAAGGGAGGAGGGTGCTGGTGGGGTGGTCACGGGCATCCCTGGGCCACAGTGACCACGGACATCCCTGGACAATGATGGCCATAGACATCTCTGGATCATGATGACCATGAGCATTCCCTGACCACAGTGACCATGGACATCCCTGGACCACAATGACCATGGGCATCCCTGGGCCACAGTGACCATGGGCATCCCTGGACAATGATGGCCATAGACATCTCTGGATCATGATGACCATGAGCATTCCTTGACCACAATGACCACTGGCATCCCCGGGCCGCAGTCCTGGCATCCCAGGTGCCAACCCAGCAGCGTGCCCTGGGGACGGGCTCAGTCCCACCCAAAATCCTGCCCTGTCATCTGGTAGAACTTCATGTTGAAGGGTCTGTAGAACTCGCGCAGGCGCTGCACCACGAGCCCGTCGATTCGGGGGTGCGGCCGCCCCTTGGATTTCCCCAGGCAGCGGGGCTTGCTCCCCCCCTCGGGCTTCTTCAGGCAGGGGAAGCCCTTGGTCTCGTTAAAGTAGAAATGTCTGTCCGTCACCACCCTGTGCAGCCCCAGGAAGTCCTGGACACGGCCCATCTCCCCGGCGGGGTCGCTGACCAGCCTCTCGCCGCTGACGAAGAGGAACTTGGAGAGCGGGAAGTACTGCAGCCAGTTCTCCAGGTGCTTGGCGTAGATCCCGATCCGCACCGCGCTCCAGCTCGTGTCGATCAGTCCCGTGCTGAGGTTTTTGAAGGCCAGGGCCTGGAAGCTGGGGATGGAGGGGTTTTTGGAGAGGGTCTGCGTGTAGTCCGAGATGGCGCGGGTGACAGGGTTGCGCACCACCACGATCAGCTTGGTGTCCCGGGACATGTTGTGGATGCGCCGCGGCGCCTCCTTGGTGACAAAGTAGCTGGGGGTCTTCTCCATGGTGATCTGGCCCTCCAGGGTGCGTGGCATCAGGCTCCTGAGGACAGAGGGACACGGTCAGGGCTCAGCTGCTCCCGCCTGATGTCACAACGGGTGGGAACGAGCCCCAAAACCCGGCCAGGAATGTTCAGGGTCTTCCCAGCCACAGCCACATCTCCCCTTTCCCTCTTGTCACACCGCCCTGGTCACCTCCTCATCCTCAAAACCCTTCCCAGGAGCCCCCAAGCTCCAGCCTCTCTGCCCATCTCAGCATTCCCTTCGTCCCCTGCGCGGTGTGTCCCCAGGAAGGAGCTCCCTGTCACCCCTTGGGATTCCCTCCCAGCCCTGGAAATGCCTCCTGCAGCTGCGGTGGGTGAGGGACACCTCAGCACAAACACTTCGGGACAGGGCTGGTGCTCATCCCTGCCTCAGCCAGATTTCATGTCCTGGAGGTTTCAGCTTTCCCCGAGGGATCGAAGAGGAAAATCCTGGGAAATCCCATCACGGGGGTGCTCTCCAAGCACCAGCCGGGAATGGAGATGCCCACCAAGGCTCCCTCCTGCTCTGCCTCCAGACAGGGAGCAGTTAAAGCCAGAAAAAGACTGTTTCCTTTTCAAAAGAAAGGCGGAAAAACCCTGAGGGCCCAGCCATTGTGCTGGGTAAGATTCACTGCTCTGATTGTTCCCTCGTGCACTTTAATGAGGCATTAATTGCCGCAGAAATTACCCAGCCGTGTGACAGAACGGGTCCTCGCTGCCACCAGCACTGGCACCTGCCCGCTGCCCTCCACACTCCTCTTCCACACCATCCTGGGATGTTTGGGAAGGGACCTCACAGCCCACCCAGTGCCACCCTGCCAGGGCAGGGACACCTGCCACTGTCCCCGGGTGCCCCCAGCCCCGTCCTGCCAGGGACAGCCGGAGATTCCCCGGGAATTGCATCCCGCTGCTCGGGGCTGTGCCTGGCAGGGAGCTGGGGACGGGCACAGGGCTGTGCCCAGCAGCATCTGCTCCTGATGTCATGGGAAAAGCTTGAGGTTTCCGGGATTTTTCCCCTGGACTCAGGAAAGAACACTTTATTAAAAGCATTTGCGAGCATTTGCCACCCCACAGCTCCCTCCCCCAGACGAGAGCAGAAGCCATTTGTGGCTTTCCCCACTCTTTTATTTTAATTTTTTGCAGAGTGCCAGCGCTTTTAGAGGCAGTTCCTGTCCCTGGTGCCCTCACCTGGCAGCACAACCCCGTTTGGCACCAGTGGATGCCCTTCAGGATCCGTGGATCCCAGGGCACCGTGGGAATGCCGAGCAGTGCCTGCAGGTACAGGACACGGCACTGGGGAGCCTTGGGAGGAATCGGGATTTCCAGAGGAGTCTGTGTGCCCAGGAGCAGGGATAAAACCCCTTTGAGAGGAATTGGGATTTCCAGAGGAGTCTGTGTGCCCAGGAGCAGGGATAAAACCCCTTTGCTTCTCTATTAAACTGATAAATGCTTTGTTTTCAATTAATAAAACTTCTGACAGAGCTCCTGCTGGGAATCACCTTCCCAAAGAGGGATTAGACCCATCCCTGTCCTGCTCCAGAGCCCAGGAAAACCCCCGGGATGGGGATGGGGATTCACTGGGAGCACACCGCAGCTCACCTCCCCTCCTGTGGGGCTTCCCGGCCAGCCAAGCGTCCTGAGCTTTAATTCCATGCAGGAAATGCTGCAGAGTTTTCCAGGCTGCTTCACCAGCTTTTCCTGGCACCTTCTGAGGCATCCCTGCCGTGTGTCCCTGGGATTTCTGAACGGCTCCATCCTCATCCTCATCATCATCCTCATCCTCATCCTCCTGGCCGGAGGGCCGGGCCCAGCCCCGCTCCTCAGTGGACAATAAATTGTTTTTTGCCCCAGCAAACCCTGGGGATGGGACCCAAAGAGGCCACGCTGAACCACAGCCCGGCCCTGAATACCCCTCGTATCCCTCCCTGTCCTGCACGGGGACATCGCGGCCAGCCTGAACCCCCAGGGCCATCCACAGCTTAATTACAAGGTAATTAACACAAGTTTTGATGAAGTTTTAATGGGTTGGGCGGTGTCCCGGCGGCTCCCGTGGCTGTGATGGGTGTGAGGACCTGCAGTCCCTGACCTGCCCCGGGATCCCCTCGGGAACAGCAATTAATTGTGCAACCTCCTCTTCCTCAGCAGCCCCAGCGCTGCCGGCACAACAATTAAACATTTCACATCTTCATTAAGGCCCTAATACTTCCCCTAAATTAGCGGGGTTAATTATTGATAACGCCCAGCTCCCTCCAGCTCTGGCTCCAACCGGCAAAGGGCAGAGCTGGCTTTGCTGGGCTCCGCTTCAGCCCAGACGTTATGAACGTTAATTAAATTTGCAGTTGATTCTTCCTGACCCTACGAGAGCACCGTGGGAATGCCAAGCGGTGCCTGCAGGTACAGGACACGGCACTGGGGAGGAACTGGGATTTCCAGAGGAGACTGTGTGCCCAGAGCAGGGATAAAACCCTTCTGCACTCCATTAAGCTGATAAATGTTTGTTTTTAATTAATAAAACTGGCACTTGAGGGGCATCGGAGCAGGGGTTGCCTACACGGAGACATTCAACACATGAAAATGCTTCCTCGGTTAAGGCAACACACAATAAATTACAGCAGATAAAATGCTGATAAAAATGCAGAAAGCTGCATTAAGTAGTGATTAACAGCCACAGCAGGCAGGGAATCAAAGCAGACTTCAAAAACTGGGCCAACATAACTTCCCAGAGTTAATTGCTTCACGATTCCTGATGATTTTTGGAGCAGAACTCCTCCCAGCACCGAGCTGAGAGATCAGGGGATGCACTCCCAGGAGATAAATAAGTCTCCAGCCCAGAGCATCCCTGAGTTATCACCCAGGGCAGCTCCAGGAGGAAATTAACTCCATCCCAGCCCAAAGCAGGCGGGCAGCACAGGCTCTGCCTGCTGCTCATCCCCTGGAAATGCCAGGCAGAAACTTCCACAGGGATACAGCTCCAGCCTGAGCTGGGAGAGCCCAAAACCCCAGGTCAGCCACAGGTGGAAGTGATGGGTGACATGGGGTCAGGGTGCTGTGGGGTCAGGGAAATGGGTGACACAGGGTCAGGGAAATGGGTGACACAGGGTCAGGGGGATGGGTGATGTGGGGTCAAGGTTGCACGTTCTATGTTATCACCAAAATGAGAAAAAAAGGGAGGAAAAAATCCCCTCTCCATCACTATTTTTAAAAAATGAGCCCTGACCAAAAAGCCCGGCCAAAAGGAGTGAAGGGCAGGGGTTCTGCCAGAGGGGGACACGGCTGGGAGCTTCCTGCAGGGCAAAGTCACTCCTCCAGGCACCGGGATGGGGCTGGGGACAAACCCAGAGCAGCTCAGCGGTGACAGCTCTGCCAGCACCAGGCTGGGCAGGGGACAGTCCTGGACTCCAGGGGACACCCCCAGCTCCAGGGGACATTCCGGGGCTCCAGGGGACATCCCAGCTCCAGGGGACACTCCTGGGCTCCAGGGGACATCTCCGGCCCCAGGGGACAGCCCGGGGCTCCAGGGTGACAGGCAGCAGGCCGGGGCTCGGGGCTGGCGGAGGGGACAGAACCGTTTTTGTGTAAACGTGAACCAGCTCGGAGCCGGGAGCGGCTCGGCACGGATCGGTGCCGCCGGACCGGCCGGATCTCCGTGTGAGCCGTGCTCGGGTTCATCGCGCCGGGACAAGGCTGCCTTTGTGCCCCAGCAGCTCCGGTGTCACACGGGAACCAGGCTGGAGCCGAGAGAGAGACCCTGCCCTCCGGAGAGAGACCCTTCCCTCCGGGGAGAGAGGGACCCTGCCCTCCGGGCAGCTCCAACGGCAGGAAAAGGGTGCGAGGCGGCAGGGACGGGAATTCCAGCCCCAAATCCCTGTTGGAGGGATGAGGCAGGGCCCTGCTTCCCCGAAAATGGGGGCAGCCGGGCTGAGCCCATCCCGGGGCTCTCCAGCACCTCTCCTTCTTCCCAAAAAGGGAGGTGAGAGCCCAGCCCGGGGCTCTCCAGCATCTCTCCTTCCCGCAGGAACCAGGGCAGGGCACGGAGGGATGGACTGGGAGAGAAGAGCTGGGAAAATGAACTGGGAAGGGATGGACTGGAAAAATGAACTGGGAAGGGATGGACTGGGAAAAATGAACTGGGAAGGGATGGATTGGGAAGGGGTGAGCTGGGAAGGGGTGGACAACAAAAATGGTCTGGGAAGGGATGAACCGGGAGGGATGAGCTAGGAAAGGATGAACTGGGAAGGGATGAGCCAGAGGGAAGAACAGGGAGGGATGAACTAGAAAAGCTTAGATGAGAGGGATGAACTGGGAGGGATGAGCTGGGAAGGGATGAACCGGGAGGGAAGAACTGGGAGGGAAGAACGGGGAAGGGATGAGCTCCCCAAGCCGCCCGGGACCAAATTAGCCCCCGTTCCTTTTTAGCCTAATTACCGAGCTGCTCCCCCTCGCCTTCCCCGGCAGGTCCTGGCAGAGCCCCCCCAGCGCTCCCCACCCCCGAGCTGCCTCCATTATTTCTGATTCTTTCACCAATTCAAAAATGTGCAAATGAGGCCGCGGCTCCCCAATCAGGCCTGGCCGGGAGCTAATTGGCTTTAAGCAGGGAGACCTGAATATGCTAATGAGGGCAGTAACAAGGCTGTGATGCGCCTGGAAGGGGAGCCAAGCCCTGGGCTGACTGAGACGCGTCAATTAACAAGCAGGCAGATAATTTATTAATGCTCCCTCGCACCCCTGTGCCCTTTGCTCCTAATTACCCTTTGATACATCAGCCAGCGAGGGGGTTTGGCGGGTCGTGCTCCCAGCTGGAGCATCCCCAGGGGCTCCTCCTGCCCCCCAGAAGCTCCGGATTCCCCCCTCGCCCCCAGAGGAGCGCGGCTGGGGGGTCCCCGGCCCACACAAGGACCCCCGAGCTCTCCCAGTGCCACTCCGAGGGGTCCCTGGCCTTGGTGGGGTTTGGGATGACCCCTCCTCACCCTTCTCCACTGTGGAGCAGCTACAAGATAGGGGGTCACCCCAAAAATGTCACCCAGTGCCACTGCCAGGAGCCCCTCACAGCTGGGGCTGCCCCTGAAGGGGTCCCAAAAGAGCCCCCGGGACTCCTCCCTGTGGAGTCTGAATAAAACAAACACAGAGAAAACCGTGAGTGAAAACGCAGCTGAAGCCACTGCTTGGGTGAGAACAGGTGGGAAACAGCTCCATGAATCCCCAAAAAACCCTCAGAAAATGGGGAATGGCATGTGCCCAACCATGATGGGGCACTGAATCCCCAAAAAACTCCTCGGAAAATGAGGAATGGCCCATGCCCAGCTTGGTGGGGCACTGAATCCCTAAAAACCCCTCAGAAAATGAGGAATGACACGTGACCAACCATGATGGGGCACTGAATCCCCAAAAAACTCCTCAGAAAATGGGACTGGAAGGTGCCCAGCTTGGTGGGGCACTGAATCCCCAAAAACCCTACAGATGGTTGGGCTGGCACATGCCCAGCTTGGTGGGTCACTGAATCTCTAAAAATCTGTCAGAAAATGAGGAATGGCACATGCCCAGCCATGATGGGGCACTGAATCCCCAAAAAACTCCTCAGAAAATGGGGAGTGGCACATGCCCAGCCATGATGGGGCACTGAATCCCTAAAAACCCCTCAGAAAATGAGGAATGACATGCGACCAACCATGATGGGGCACTGAATCCCCAAAAACCCTTCAGAAAATAGGGGCTGGAAGGTGCCCAGCTTGGTGGGGTGTTGAATCCCCAAAGCCCCTCACCCAGGGGTGCTGGGGCTGGCACGTGCCCAGCCTGGCCTGCCCTGGGCTGGGGCTGTGCCCGGTGGAGCTGGCAGCTCTCCATCCCTCTGGAATGAGCCCCTCAGCGTGGCAGCAGTCAGGAATCTCCTCTCCCTTTGATTGCCGAGGGGACAGCCTGTGGCAGGTGTCCTGCCTGTGACCCGGGCCAGCCCAGGGCTCTGATCTGGGGATGACCCTTCCCAGCAGTGCCCGTGTGCCCCGCTCAAACAGCTTGCAGATGAAGGAGCAACAGACTGGAGATGATTTATTCAGGAATTAAAGGTTCAGTACCCCTTTTAAAGGCTGTGCCTCGGCACTGTCAGCCTTCATTGCACACAATTAAAGGCCTTGGCTGCCCCAGCCCCCTCTCCTGCCTTCCAGGGGAAGGAAATCAAACAAAACCAACCCCCCCGCATGCCCCCGCCGAGCCCCGGCCCCGGGGGGCTCTGCTGAAGGACTCGGGAGCTCGGCAGTGGCCCTGAGCTGCAGCTCCAGCCTGGGAAGCTGCTCCAGCTCCATTCTCTGCTCGGGATGGGGGATGGAGCACTTGGGTTTGCTCCCTGTTTGCAGGAGGGGATGCTCAGGGTTGGAGTCCTCAGAGCAGAGCAAAGCAAAGGCTGTTCCTGCAGCTGAAGAGGAGTTATCCCTCCTCCTGGTTATCCCTCCTCCTGGTTATCCCTCATCCTGGATATCCCTTCTCTTTATTCCTCTTCCAGGTTATCCCTTCTCATGGTTATCCCTTCTCTTTTCCCCTTCTGATTACCTCTCCTTCTGCTTATCTCTTCTGCTTGTTATCTCTTCTCCCCTTTATTCCTCCTCCTGGTTATCCCTTTTTCTCTTTATCCCTTCTCCTATTTATCCCCCCTCCTGGTTTTCCCTCCTCCTGGTTATTTCTCCTTCTGGTTATCCTTCTTCTCTTTTCCCCTCCTCCTGGTTATCCCTTCTTCTTTTATTCCTCATCCTGGTTATCCCTTTTCCTCTTTATCCCTTCTCCTCTTTATCCCTCCTCCTGGTTAACCTTTCTCCCCTTTAATCCTCCTCCTGGTTATCCCTCCTCCTGGTTATCTATCTCTCATCCTGGTTATTCCTTCTCTTTATTCCTCCTCCTGTTATCCTTTCTCCTCTCGATCCCTCCTCCTGGTTATCCCTTTTCCTCTTTATCCCTTCTCCTCTTTATTCCTCCTCCAGTTTTATTCCTCTGGAGCAAACCCGACCCCTGCAGCAGCTCAATTCCGTGCAGTGCAAACTCCACCCTTGTCCCAGCCCAGCCGCACTCCCCTCTCCCACCGGGATGCCCCCGGCACGGCGGGGATGGATCCCTCCCTCCCTCCCTCCCTCCCTCCCCGAGCCCCGGGAGCCGCGGGGCCCGCGGGGAGCGGCTCCCGCGGGCTCCGGCAGCAGCAATTCAATGAAAAGCTTCCTTCCTCTTCGGAAAGAAAGGGAGGAAACCCGCTGGCGGCAGCGCTGGATAATCCCTTTGCAAGGCAGTAAATTTCCCTGCAGCTCCCCCGGAAAGTAATCCGGTGGATTATTGCACCTTTCAGCACGGGCAGCTTTAAAGAGGCTCTGCCCTCGCCGTGGATCTGGTGCTTTATGACCTGACCTGCTGTCTGAGCAGGGGGAAACACAAATTACCCTCCTCTGAACCTGCAGCACAGGCGCTGGTGACAGATTTTATCCCCCTGGTAACCGGGGTCCTTGGGAGTGCCAATAAATAAGGGAAAATTGCTCTTGGAGCTGCTGGGGAGGGAAGGGGACCTCACTAACCCTGACTATCCCAAGGTTTCTTTAAAAAAAAAAAACAACAGAAAAAAATCCCCAAGAGCACTCTGTCTAAAGATCTTGGTTTCAATTACAAATTTTAAAATTGCACTCATTACTTCTCGCTAAATTATCCCCTCACAGTGAAAGGCTGGTCCTGCCTGGTTTGCCACCTTGATGGAGGAGAGCACAGGGAAGGCATAAAAAGGTCACAAAAATCATTGGGGTTTCCAGGTTCACAGTTACACAGACAGCAGAAATAGGAACCCTTCCACCTCCTGATGCTTGGCTGAGCAGCAGGAAAAGGAAGGGAGGGACCCTTTCCACTGTCCCAGGTTCTGCCAGCCTGGTCTGGGACAGCTCCAGGGATCCAGGGGCAGCCACGGCTTCTCTGGGCACCTGTGCCAGGGCCTGCCCGCCCTCCCGGGAAGGATTTATTCCCCAAATCCCTCATTCGTCCATCCATCCATGGATCCATCCATCCATCTATGGGTCCATCCATCATCCATCCATCCATGGATCCATCCATCCATCTATGGGTCCATCCATCCATCCATCCATCCATCCATCCATCCATCCATCCATCCATCATCCATCCATCCATCCATCCATCCATCATCCATCCATCATCCATCCATCCATCCATCCATCCATCCATCATCCATCCATCATCCATCCATCCATCCATCCATCCATCCATCCATCCATCATCCATCCATCCATCCATCCATCCATCCATCCATCCATCCATCATCCATCCATCCATCCATCCATCATCCATCCATCATCCATCCATCCATCCATCCATCCATCATCCATCATCCATCCATCCATCATCCATCCATCCATCATCCATCATCCATCCATCCATCCATCATTCATCCCTCATCGATCCATCATCCATCCATCCATCATCCATCCATCCATCCATCCATCCATCCATCCATCCATCATCCATCCATCCATCATCCATCATCCATCCATCCATCATCCATCCATCCATCCATCCATCCATCATCCATCCATCCATCATCCATCATCCATCCATCCATCATCCATCCATCCATCATCCATCCATCCATCCATCCATCATCCATCCATCCATCATCCATCCATCCATCCATCCATCATCCATCCATCCATCATCCATCATCCATCCATCCATGGATCCATCCATCCATCTATGGGTCCATCCATCCATCCATCCATCCATCATCCATCCATCCATCCATCATCCATCCATCCATCCATCCATCCATCCATCCATCCATCATCCATCCATCATCCATCCATCCATCACACATCCATCCATCCATCCATCCATCCATCCATCCATCCATCCATCCATCATCCATCCATCCATCCATCATCCATCCATCCATCCATCATCCATCCATCCATCCATCCATCCATCCATCCATCATCCATCCATCATCCATCCATCCATCCATGGATCCATGGATCCATCCATCCATCCATCCATCCATCCATCATCCATCCATCCATCATCCATCCATCCATCTATGGGTCCATCCATCCATCCATCCATCATCCATCCATCCATCCATCATCCATCCATCCATCCATCCATCCATCCATCCATCCATCATCCATCCATCCATCCATCCATCCATCATCCATCCATCCATCATCCATCCATCCATCCATCCATCCATCATCCATCCATCCATTATCCATCCATCCATCCATCCATCATCCATCCATCCATCATCCATCCATCCATCCATCCATCCATCATCCATCCATCCATCCATCCATCATCCATCCATCATCCATCCATCCATCATCCATCCATCCATCCATCCATCCATCCATCCATCCATCCATTATCCATCCATCCATCCATCCATCCATCCATCCATCCATCCATCCATCCATCCATCCATTATCCATCCATCCATCCATCCATCATCCATCCATCCATCATCCGTCCGTCCGTCCGTCCCTCTCCCATGAAGCCATTCACCCGTGTCCTGTCACCACCACTCCGAGTCCATCCATCCCTCACTGTCACATCCCAGGGGACACTGCCTGGAGCCGTTCCCAGCCCATTACTGCTCCCCGAGCCACCCCTCCCAGCTAATTAACCCAGCCTAATTAACCAGGGCACAGCGCAGGTGGCAGGACCCGCATCCCCCTCAGCCGTGGGGTCCCTCCTTGTCCCACTGCCGGGGTGCAGGCGAGGGGCACCCCCAGAATTCCTGCCCATCCCGTGCCGCAGGTGCGGGAGCAGCGGGAGCCCGGCAGGGAGGAAGGAAAGGAGGAGGAGGAGGAGGAGGAGGAGGAGGAGGAGGAGGAGGAGGAGGAGGAGGAGGAATTACCCACACATGTCTGCCAGAACGAGCCCCTCCCGCTGCCGGCCAATTGACAGCTGCCCTGATTTGATCAGCAGCTGCTGACGGGCAGCAGACAAGTCCCCAGGGCCATGAATAATTTCAGGGAATTTGTGTTTATTTGATCTCGGTATGGGGCGGCCCCGAGCCCGGCCAGCCACGGGAAGGGGCAGCCGGGCTCTCCAGATGGCTCCGAGGCCACCGTGGCAGGGCTGGCTGTCCCCTGGTGTCCCCCCTCACCCTGCTCCTGCACAGCCAGGGGGAGGAGGAAGGACTCAGGGGGAGGAGGAAGGACTCCCCAACACCTTTCAGGGAATAGAAAAGTTTCCCCCCAGCCCCAGGATTCCTAACATGCCCCATTCCAACGGTTCCAAGTCATTTATCCAGTGTCTCCTCTTTCCAAAGGACAAAAACGAGCACTTGGTGCTCTCTGGGCTCCCGTGCCATGTTTGGGGACACCCTGTGACCCCAGCCCCAAAGCCCTGTTTGGGGACACCCTGTGATGGCAGTGCCATACCCTGTTTGGGGACACCCCTCTGTCCCCAGCCCCAAAAACCCCTGTTTGGGGACACTCTGTGACCCCAGTCCCAAACCCCTGTGTGGGGACACCCCTCTGTCCCCAGCCCCAAACCCCTGTTTGGGGACACTCTGTGACCCCAGCCCCAAAGCCCTGTTTGGGGACACCCTGTGACCCCAGCCCCAAAGCCCTGTTTGGGGACACCCTGTGATGGCAGTGCCATAGCCTGTTTGGGGACACCCCTCTGTCCCCAGCCCCAAAAACCCCTGTTTGGGGACACTCTGTGACCCCAGCACCAAACCACTTTTTGGGAACACTCCGTGATGCCAGAACCAAATCCCTTTTTGGGGACATGCCATATCCCCTGCCCCAAACCCTGTTTGGGGACCTCCAGCAATGAGGTGTGAGCAGGAGGTGCCCTGTGGGACAGGAGAGGGGACAGAGGCAGCAGTGCCCTGCCCAGGTGGTGGCTCTGTGTGGCCCTCAGCAGCCCCAGGAGGATCCCAGAGGAAGATCCCAAAGGAGGAAGATCCCCAGGTGGGGTCTGGCCCCCCCAGGCAGTGCCCTGGGCTCAGACCAGCCCCCCTGGGCACCTGGGCCGGGTTCCAGGGCTGGCACTCGAGGGGCACCCCCTGCTCCTGGCTGGGCACAGATGTCCCCCGGTGGCACTCAGGAGGGGGACAGGCAGGACAGGAGGGGACAGGGGGACGGGCACAGCGATGCCACAGCTGCACGTGGGCACTGGGGGCTGGCAGTGCTGAGCAGCAGAGCCCTCAGGATGCAGAAATTCCCATTTTTCCTGGGTCTGCAATGCCTCTGACAGCTCGGGCAGGGGGTGGAGGGGCTGCAGCTGGAACCTGCTGGCCTGGAAGGGGCAGCAGCCCTGCAGAGCCCCAGCCTGGCCCAGGCTGATCCATCTCAGGTGACAGTCCCCTGAGCCCTGGAGGGTCACCTGCAGGGACACAGGGACAGAGCCAGCAGTGCCAACCCTCCCAGGCTGAGCAGGGCAAGGAGCCACAGCTGCAGCTCCATCTTTAGGGTCCCCAAAAGCTCCCAGGTGAGAACAAACCATCCCCTTGTCCCCTCCCCAGCCACCCCACAGCTCAGAGCCCCCTCCTCACCCTCGGGGGCTCACAGGGAAATTGTCACCCCAACCCCTGTCCTGGCCACCCGCTCCACACTCGTCCCCCAGAGCGGGTTCTGCCCCTCCACAGCCACGTCCCACACGTGTCCCAGCCAGCCCAGGAGGGCTCCAGGCTGGGGGGGCTCATCTGTCCCCCCTCCTGCAGACCCAGAACTGCTTTTTGTGGTGTTTGTCCCGGGCCTGACGCTGTCACACTGCTCTCGTTGGGATGGAAAAGAAAATGCATCCAGTTTTCCACAGGAACAACAACGATTCCCCATCTGGGTCAAATTTGTAATCCAGCCTCAGGGAAGATGGGAAACAAATTTAGCTTTTTTTTTTTTTTTTTACTATCAGAGAAAGCCTCGTTTCCTGGTGAGGAGCTTCACCCACAGCATGGCAGGGCTGGGAGCCCCCATTCCCAAAATTCTCCGTGCCATCCCACCCAGTGGAAGGGAGCTGGGAGAGGAGCCCCAGCATGGAGCAAATGGTTCTGGTCTCCTGAAGCTGCTCAGCCCCTCACAGCGTGTGTAGGGCTCCCCTGCAGCCCCTCACCCTGACCCACAGCTGCTGCCTGCACAGGGCAGGGACAAACCCCACAAATCCAGCTGAGCCTGGAGCACCTGGGGGGCTTGGGAATGTGGGGGTGCTGCTGGGAGCCCCCTCCCCCTGCTCAGCTGGTCCCCAGGTGAAGGAAATCCCCCTGAGGAGGGAGCTGGGGGGGATTATGAACTTTGCTGCAAAAAAAAAAAAAGGGAAAGCTGTTCCTCCAGCCACAGCAAAAGGGGCTGTGGAGATGTTGGGAAGGCTCAGGAATGTCCCAGGAGAGGTTGGACAGGGCTTGGAGAGCCTGGGGCAGTGGGAGGTGTCCCTGCCCTTGGCAGGGGTGGCTCTGGATGGGCTTTAAGGTCCCTCCTAAAACCCAAACCACTCTGGAATTGCAGGATAATTCCAGGATATCCTGAATTTCCTGCAGCTCCCGAGCTCTGGGTGAGCCCCAGGTGGTGGAGAGGGGGTTCCATCCATCCTGTCAGTGCTCCCCCCTCCCTGCCTCCCTCCAGCAGGAGCAACTGGGAATTCTCTACCAAACACTTCTTCGCACTGGAAAAGCTTCACTTTGTGGCAGCTGGAGCTGTTTGTGGGAAAGAACTGGATTTTGCTTATTTTTAGCCTGGTTTCCTAAGGAAGTGTGGCTGGAGCAATCATGCTCTGTCTGTCTGTCTGTCTGTCCAGCTGTCTGCCCTGTCAGATCCCACCGGCCCATTCCAGCTGGATTTGGTGTAAGACCAGGATCAAAAATAGGAGTTTTTGCACATTTCCATGGAAAGCTGCAGCTGAGTGGTGGCCAGGACCCCGAGCTCAGGGGGAGGCAACTCCAGGACCACCAGCCCAGCCCAGCTCACCCCAGTCCGGCCCAGTCCAGCCCAGTGCAGTCCAGCCCAGCTCAGCCCAGTCCATCCCAGCCCAGTCCAGTCCAGTCCATCCCAGTCCATCCCAGTCCATCCCAGCCCAGCCCAGCCCAGCCCAGCCCAGCCCAGTGCCACCAGTTCAGGCTCCCCAGTTCACTCAGCACCAGCTCCCTGAGCAGGAATCCTCGTGCAGGGAAGACAAGCACACCCTCTGCACCCAAATCTGCTCTGGGGGAGCTGGGCACGCCTCCGTGCCCTTCCCAAAACGCCTTTGGGGTGTCCCTGTCCCCAGGCAGGAGGATCCATCCCAGCCCTGCCCCGTGCCCAGGGCAGTGCCAGCCCCAGGGACCCTGCAGGTCTGTGCCCACTCTGGAGAGCCTGGCGTGCCCTGTGTCCCTGGCATGTGAGGGGCAGGGATCTTCCCAAGCCCGGCAGCTGCTGCAGGACCACGATTTTCCTTTTTTCCCCCCTTTTTGAGTGCGAGGGAGGGCAGATCCGGGGCTGGGTGGAGCTCAGGGGGCGGCAGGGGCCGGGCAGGCGGGACTCGGGGGGTTTGTGTGCTGCTGCAGCCCCGCGGGGTAGGATGTTCTGGAGCTTTCCCAAACCCTCCCCGCGCTGGGGACAGCCCCCCGGGCGTGGGACACCTCCTGCCAGGGTCCCCTGCTGGTCCTGGGGATGGGGACACTGCTGGCATTGTCCCCTGCCAGCTCTGCTGCCCCATGCCAGGGCAGGGGGGGTGGGAGTTGCCCTCGGGGGTGATGTGGCTCCAAATTTCTGCCTAAAAATGCTCCAGGAAAGGCTGGGGATCAGAGGGGCTGGAGCAGGGATTTCCCTGCAATCACAGAGGTGGGAAAAGCCCTCCCGGGTCAGTCCAGCCCTTCCCCAAGGCCACTGTCCCTGTCCCCAAGTGCCACATCCACAGGGTTTTACCTCTGGGGCTGTGACCCCACCCTGCCCTGGGCAGCGTTCCCAGGATGGAATTTTCCCTAAAATCCCACCTGAAGCTCCCCTGGCCCAGCCTGAGCCTCGTCACTGAGGAGCAGAGAGTGACACAGGGCCACCCTGTGCTCCAGGGTGGGGACACCCTGGGGACACCCCTGTGTCCTTCAGGAGGGGACTGTCCCCTGGGATGGACAGATGGACACACGGACAGGCAGCAGCACAGCCCAGGAAGTGCTGCAGGCAGGGATGGGGATGCTCCCGTGGGTGCAGGGATCCTGGGGACAGGGACACCACGGCAGGGTCCCAGCAGAGCCCTGGGCTTGGCACTCACCCCCTGTGCCCGCGGGCACCGGGATCACCCCCACGGGATCCCCCCGGCATGCCCAGGCAGCAGCAGCAGTCCTGCTCCAGGATTAAACTGAAATATTGGGGAATCAAAGCCCTTCTGAGAAGTGGCCTTGCAGCAAATTGGTTTTTTTCCTGCACAGCAGCAGCTTTGGAATAAAACAACGCAACCCCAGCCCTTCTTTGGGCATTCCCAAATAGGTTTGGGTGTTTTTTTTCCCCCCAAGTTATTGTGAAAATTTTAAATCAGAAAACTTGTTGGGTAAAAATATTCAATTCCCCACAGCCTGCAGAGCCTCATCAAAAATCCATTTGAAGTATTACTCTCAAATCCCTCATGGCAATGGGATATTTTAAGGTCAGTTAAACTTATTATTCACTCAAGATTTGCTTTCAGGCCCCTGCATATTTCAAACAGATTTTCCCTCATCTCCAACCCAACTGTGTTACAAAAAGCCCTTTCCTCCTCCCCCCTCCTTTTTTTCTTTTCCTGAAAAGAAAAAAAAAAGTTGTCAAAAGAAAAGATCCTAATCAAAACCAGCTTCTGAAGCCTTAAAGGCTGCTACAGTTTGTACTTGTTACCCAAAAACACTGAGGCTATCTCCAGATCCCTAAATCCCCTGACTCCCCGAGCACTGAATGGAGCCTGCTCGGAAAAGAGGAATTAACTCCAATTTGTTTTTCTTATTTGCAATTCATTTCCTTGCAACAGGCTTTAGACACAGGTTGCATTTTTTCTCCCTTTCCTCACACAAGGAAAGGAAGCAACTTCCAAACCTGCAGCCTGGGTTGGTTTTGGATTGTTTAGGATTTCCAGCTTGATGGAAGTGCATTTTCTGCTCCTGCCGTGCCTTTCCCCTCACAGGTTCTCTGGTTGGGTTTTTTTACATAAAGGTCACCTGAAAAATACCATTTTAAAATTTCCTCTGAACCACAAATCTCCTGTTTCAGCCTGGAGAAGGGAAAGCTCCAGGGAGAGCTCAGAGCCCTCCCAGGGCCCAAAGGGCTCCAGGAGAGCTGGGGAGGGACTGGGGACAAGGATGGAGGGACAGGAGCCAGGGAATGGCTTCAGACTGGAAAAGGGGAATTTGGGTGGGATATTGGGGAGGAATTCCTGGGAGGGATCTGCAGAGAAGCTGTGGCTGCCCTGGATCCCTGGGATGTCCAAAGCCAGGCCTGGAGCAGCCTGGGATGCTGGGAGGGGTTGGGATTGGAACTGGAGGAGTTTAAGGTCCCTCCCAACCAATCCAGTCTGGAATTCCCTGATTCCATGGCCAGGACCCACCAGAGCTCCTGGGCAGACCCTGCAGCACACACAGATTGGTGTCACCATGATTTTGTAAGATTTTCTCAGCCTTCTGGTGTTTACATTCTTGTAACAAACTTTCTCACACGCTTTATGTAAATAACATTGTTTTGCGTTCTTTTATGGAGGAGGAGAAATTTGATGGACTGTTGGTTTGTCCAGTGTCACTGGAGAGGTGGCACTGCCACCCTCCAACCCACTGTCACTTTTGGAAACCTGTAAATGTTAGAGTCAAAAATTAAAAAGTCCTTTTGCCAGGATCTTTTTCTCCTGGGAAACTTCAGCTTCTCCAAGTTTTGCTGCTTTGGAATGTGATTTGGAGAATTGTTTACCCCCCATGTGAAATTGTTTTCACTTGATGACCAATGACAGCCACCGGTGTAGAGGCTGTGAGCTGCCACAAGATTTTATTATTTTCTTTTCTTTTCTTTTCCTTTCCTTTCCTTTCCTTTCCTTTCCTTTCCTTTCCTTTCCTTTCCTTTCCTTTCCTTTCCTTTCCTTTCCTTTCCTTTCCTTTCCTTTCCTTTCCTTTCCTTTCCTTTCCTTTCCTTTCCTTTCCTTTCCTTTCCTTTCCTTTCCTTTCCTTTCCTTTCCTTTCCTTTCCCCTTTCCTTTCCCCTTTCCTTTCCTTTCCTTTCCTTTCCTTTCCTTTCCCCTTTCCTTTCCCCTTTCCTTTCCCCTTTCCCCTTTCCCCTTTCCCCTTTCCTTTCCTTTCCTTTCCTTTCCTTTCCTTTCCTTTCCTTTCCTTTCCTTTCCTTTCCTTTCCTTTCCTTTCCTTTCCTTTCCTTTCCTTTCCTTTCCTTTCCTTTCCTTTCCTTCTTTCTGATGGATCCTTTCTCTCTATTTAGTATAGTTCTAGTACAGCATTTTAATGTAATATAATACCATAATATAATAAATCAAGCTTCTGAAACACAGAGTCGGGGTTCTCACCCCTTCCCTGGTCCTGGCACCCTTGAGCACACCCTCAAGGCTGTGCCCCCGTGCTGGCCATGGGAATGTCCAAAGCCAGGGCTGGACATTTGAGCCATGGAACTCCTCCAGAGCCGCTCTTTGGGATCAGGCTGAGCTTCCCCCGGGCAGGAGGATCCCACCCCTGCCTCTCTCCCCACTGGAGATGATTGCCCTTCCCTCAGCAGACCCAGCAAAGGCCACGTCCCCCTTCTTTGGCTGCACCTTCCTCCCAGCAGGGCGAGGAGGGAATTAATTTCACCAGGGCCGGGTGTCAGCCCGAGCACTGCCAGATGTGCAGGGCTCTCCCTCACAGCCATCCCCAGGCCTCCCTGGATATTTAATCTCTCGCTGTCTGGGGTGTGAGGGTCAGGGCCGGGCTTTCCTTGCAGATGCTACAAATCTTCCCTGCTTTTACCATCACCTTGTAACGGCGCCGTAAATCACCCGGCACTTCTCAGGTGAGCCCGTAATTGCCCGTTTGTGTCTCTGAGCAGAGCCCAGCCCTGCTCTTCCTCCTCTCCGCAGCACAGGAGACCTGCTGGGAGCAAGCTCCGGGGCTCTGCGTGCCCCTTCCTCCTCCTGCAAAGTCATCTCCTGGCAGCTGGGCTTCAGCTGCAGCGGGGCAGCGCGAGGAGAGGCCGAGGAGCCGAGGCAGGAAGATTAAAAAAAAGAAAAAACAAAGGTTGGATGGGTCTGTTCCTCATGTGAGGCTGGCTGCTCGCAGCCTTTGATTGCCACACCAGCAAAAGATGGAAATTCACTGCAGGCAAAGGAATTCATTAACGGGAGAAGAAAGGAGCATCAGTCTGTTGGGGGCCTGGCATCAATTCCCAGCCGGGTTTTGAAGTGGCAACAGCTCTCCTTCTTCTTTTAAAGTTGCTCCCCTCTGTCCTGCACGGTGACTGGGGGAGCTGCCAGCACGTGTGGGGCCTCACTCTGCTCATCCCGGGCTGGGGTGGCCCAGCTGGCACAGGACAAACCTGCCTGGCCCTGGGGACACCACCCCAGCACCTCCTGCTGCTCCCCTGCTTTCCTCTGACCCACGGGGGTCCTCAAACCACGGGCAGCCACCGTTCCTCACCGGGCTGCCAGTGTGCTGTGGGGTTTTCTGTGGCCTGGGAGGTGCTTTGGGGGTTTTTATGGCCTGGGAGGTGCTTTGGGAGATGGTTTTGGGGATTTTATGTCCCAGGAGATGCTTTGGGAGATGCTTTGGGGGTTTTTGTGGCCTGAGAGGTGGTTTGGGGGTTTTTATGTCCCAGGAGATGCTTTGGGAGATGGTTTGGGGGTTTTTGTGGCCTGGGAGATGCTTTGGGAGATGGTTTGGGGGTTTTTGTGGCCTGGGAGATGCTTTGGGAGATGGTTTGGGGGTTTTTGTGGCCTGGGAGATGCTTTGGGAGATGGTTTGGAGGTTTTTGTGGCCTGGGAGATGCTTTGGGAGATGGTTTGGGGGTTTCTATGGCCTGGGAGATGCTTTGGGAGATGGTTTGGGGGTTTTTGTGGCCTGGGAGATGCTTTGGGAGATGGTTTGGGGGTTTTTGTGGCCTGAGAGGTGGTTTGGGGGTTTTTAGGGCCTGGGAGATGCTTTGGGAGATGTTTACGTCTCCAAATGGTTTCCTAACCTCTGCTGCTGAGGTTTTTCTGCAGGTGAGAAGATCCTGAACCCCCTCCAGCCCACTTCCAGCTCAAACTGGGGTTGTGTTCAAACACAGCAGTGCCTGTGCACGTGGGCTGTTCTCTCATTCCTGGGGTGGTTTTCTTGTCTTCAGGACATGCTGGCTTCGAGGAGGAACTGAAACTCCGCCCGTGCCAAGCTCAAAAATCATCAAATCTCTGGGGATTCCGAATTAAATCAGAGCAGTTCCCACCCTGTCCTCCACCCAGATCATGCTTTAATTTCTGTTCAGCTGCATGCAAAGAGTGAGATCTGTCCCCGAGAGCTGCCCAGCCCAGCCCAGGGCTCTCTCAGCCAGGTTCCTTCCAAAGAGCACTCTCAGCCCGGCTCTGTGTCCATCAGAAGGGGGCTCTGGGGCTGGTGTGGGGTCAGGGCTGGGTGCATCACACACACACAGCCGAGCGTGGAATTCATCAGCCCTCAGTGTCAGGAAACCAGACACCCCCAGCAACCAGGTGTGTGTCGACACTTCCAGGAATTTGTTTGGTTGTGGCGCTGACATGAGGCTCCCACAGCTGGGCACAGCTGGAGTTAGGTGCTCACTGAACCTCTGAGCCTTTATTTAAAGGCATTTCGCCCAGAAAAAAACCCAAAAAAGTTTAGAAAAGGCCTTGCACCAGCAGAGTGATTAATGCTGAGGGAATCTCCCCTTCCCAGGGTCTGCTCAGTAGTTCAGGTTCCATGAGCGGGGCCTGGTGTGCTCCTGCTCAGCCCCGAGGATGCAGGGCAGCCTCACCCTGCCTGCTCCTCCTCAAAGCGGCCAAACATGAATTTTTAATATTCACACCTAGAGCAGAACTGCACGAGGCTGTCCCTCATTATCTGCCTTGTAACGAGACGGGGATCAAACCTGGTGGCACAGTGACAGCGGCCCCACACGGCCCTGCTGATGGCACAGGGGGTAATTAACCGGCATGTCACACTCAGGCTAACGAGGGTGACCCGCTGGGGGTCCCAGCCCCGTCCCCTGCCCAGGGCTGGGGGCTCTGAGGCCACCTCTGCTCCCCTCGGGGCTGGACTCACCACCAGGGATGAGGTGGGGCAGTGGGGCTGTCCCAGTTTGGGACATGCTGTGACTCTGAGCTCAGCGATGTCCCCGCTGCCACCACGGCCCAGGGGCTGGGGGAGGTGGGGGTGATTGTCCCTGCTGGTTCCCTCAGCCAGCCCAGGGACCTCCAGCACCGACTGGGAGAGAGGGAGGGTGTGATCCAAACACCCAGAGGGACACAGCCACAGCCCTGGGGGACACCAGGGACCTGGAGCCACCTGCCAGGGGTGACACCAGCCTGGAACAGGGACAGAACCAGAACCCAGTGAGCTTCCATCCATCCATCATCCATCCATCATCCATCCATCCATCCATCATCCATCCATCCATCATCCATCCATCCATCCATCCGTCCATCCATCCATCATCCATCCATCATCCATCCATCCATCCATCCATCCATCCATCCATCATCCATCCATCCATCCATCCATCATCCATCCATCATCCATCCATCATCCATCCATCCATCATCCATCCATCCATGGATCCATCCATCATCCATCCATCCATCCATCATCCATCCATCCATCATCCATCCATCATCCATCCATCCATCATCCATCCATCCATCCATCACCCATCCATCATCCATCCATCATCCATCCATCACCCATCCATCCATCCATCATCCATCCATCCATCCATCATCCATCCATCATCCATCCATCCATCCATCATCCATCCATCCATGGATCCATCCATCCATCCATCATCCATCCATCCATCATCCATCCATCCATCCATCATCCATCCATCCATCCATCCATCATCCATCCATCATCCATCCATCACCCATCCATCATCCATCCATCACCCATCCATCATCCATCCATCATCCATCCATCCATCATCCATCCATCCATCATCCATCCATCATCCATCCATCATCCATCCATCCATCCATCCATCCATCCATCCATCCATCATCCATCCATCCATCCATCCATCATCCATCATCCATCCATCCATCCATCCATCATCCATCCATCCATCCATCCATCCATCCATCCATCCATCCATCATCCATCCATCCATCATCCATCCATCCATCCATCCATCATCCATCCATCCATCCATCCATCCACCATCCATCCATCCATCCATCATCCATCCATCATCCATCCATCCATCCATCCATCCATCCATCATCCATCCATCATCCATCCATCCATCCATCATCCATCCATCATCCATCCATCCATCCATCCATCCATCCATCCATCCCACACCATCCAAACTGAGCCCTGAGCTCCCCAAACTCCCTGCAAACCTCCTGCCTCACACCAGAGGATCCCAAAAACCCTGGAATGTCAGGGCAGGACAGTGCCTGAGCACAGCAGGTGAAATCCCCAACCCTAACCCAAAGTACCACTCAAACCTATGAAGAAGAAGGTGAAGAAGAAGGATTATTGTCTTAAAACTTTTATCTTAGCTCTCTATACTTTACTATAGTCTAAAATATTAAGTTTTTGTCTCTGATATTACACCCTTCTAATCAACTGCATATTTGCCATCCTGGTGTTACCCTTCAATTTTGGAATTTTCTCCACAGCCTCAGGTCAACACAGAGTTCTCTTGTGAGTCAGAATCTGCCAGATTTTACAGAAATATAAAACTCTCAGTACCCAGAGCTCCGACAGCCCCGCAGGGCCCTTCCTGGGCTGCTCCCAGCACTGGTGTCCCACCCCACGGAGCAGGACGGCCCTCGGGGACACCCCTGTCCCCTGGCAGCAGCCCAGCCCAGCCCGGCCCTGCTCCTTTGTGCCCCGGCGGATGCGGGTTTGTCACGCTCGGGCTCTGACACCGCGGGGGGACGTTCCGCCCGGCCCTCCCCCAGAAACCTCCTTTTCATGCACACAAACCGAGCCTTCCTCAACAAAACCCGAATTCTCGGCTGAAAGTACTTGGCAGCGGCCCCTCGAAATTTTTCTCAGGCTTGTGTGGCTTCGGAAGATGACTTTGGGAGGCAGAGTGAGAGCCGGAGGAAGAACAAACCCCCCTGTGCCAGCGGGCTGGCACTGGCAGGAAAAGGGGGACAGCTCTGGAGAGGCTGTGGCACGCTGGGGACCACGGGGACAGCAGTGTCACCTCGGGCAGCAGTGTCCCCCTCCCCAGGACAACAGTGTGCCCATCCTTGGACAGCAGTGTCACTTTGGACAGCAGTGTCCCCTGGGACTGCAGTGTCTCCCTCCCCAGAAAAACAGTGTCCCCCCTTTCCAGGACAGCAGTGTCCCCTCTCTGGGGACAGCAGTGTCACCTCAGACAGCAGTGTCCCCCTTCCTGCTGCAGGTTTTGGCGGCGCTGAGCGATCGCGCTGACAAGTGCCCGATCAGTGACACTGATCAATGGCACTGATCGAGCCCTGATCAATAACACTGATCGAGCCCCTCCACGCCGCGGTAATTGGAGGATTTCTTTGGCTCCAATCGACATTTCCTCCCTGGCGGGTGGCCCCTGGAGGGGGGGGATTTGTCACTTGGAATTACCGGGGAGCTCGGGGCACGGGCGGCGTGAGGCAGGTGGGGACAGGGAGACATTCGGGCACAAGCAGCACCTACAGAAGCCTCCAGAGAGGGGGAAATAAATCAAATTAAATAATCTGTGTAGGGCTGTGGAGATGGCAGAGGCATTTCGGGATCCTGCCCTGATGGGGGCTTGATTTCACCCCCAGAAGGAATTATGGAATCATGGTTGGAAAAGGCCTCTAAGATCATCCAGTCCAACAATCCACTGGGCTGCTCAATCCCCTCAGGGATGGGGACTGCACCCCTCCCTGGGCAGCTGGGCCAGGGCTGGGCAGCCCCTCCAGGAGGAAATTCTCCCAAAATCCACCCTGAGCTGCCCTGGCACAGCCTGAGGCCGTTCCCTCTCCTCCTGTCTCTGTTCCCTGGGATAGGATCCCAAATCCCCCCAGCTGTCCCCTCCTGGCAGGAGCTGTGCAGAGCCACAAAGTCCCCCTGATCCCCCTTTTCTCCAGGCTGAGCCCCTTCCCAGCTCCCTCAGGGATTCTCCAGCCCCTTCCCAGCCCCGTTTCCTTCCCTGGCCATGCTCCAGCCCCTCCATGTCCTTCCAAAAGTGCCCCAGAGCTGAGCCAGGTCCTCCTGCAGCCCCAGCAGCTCTGTCCTGCCCTGGGCTGGGGGCTGCTGAGGGGGGCAGGGGGCGGCTCCCCCAGCCCCGGGGTTTGGGATGGCTTTGGGATGGCTGTGGGAAGGTTTTGGGGTGGATTTGGGATGCCGCGGCTCTGGAGCAGCTGGGAAGTTGCACAAGGCAGGAGGCCCCGGCATCCCCCGCCGAGCAGAGCCGGGATGTGGCCCCCGGGGACGGGATCTGTCACTTTCCTGGGCCCTTCCCATCAATCACCGCCTCCTTTTATTTATTTATTTATTGTATTTGCATAAGGCGGCTGCGAATTCCCGGCTGGATGAGCCTGAAGGGTGCGGGCAGGGCAGGGCAGGGCAGGGCAGGGCAGGGGATGCCAATTCTTCACTCCAGCCACAGAAAGCCCCCAGGTGTGCCCAGGGCCGGGTGTGCCCAGGGCCGGGTGTGCCCAGGGCCGGGTGTGCCCAGGCACAGCTCAGGAGCCCGGTGATCAATCAGCAGCAAAGTGGTCAATCAGCCCTTGCCTGCCCAAGGACCTTAACAAGGTCACAGCCTTGTTCTCTCCACACTAATGAGTGGAGATCCCTAATAAGACCTCAGTGACAAGTGACTGTATTAATGTAATTCTCTCCCGCTCCTGATCAATTCTGTGTGTTGAGATGCAGAGCAGCCCCGGGGGCGTGCGAGGCTCTGCCACCCCCTCGCTGTGAGCTGCTGGCAGGGAGAGAGGAGTTATTCCCCTCCTGTCCCTGCCTGCCACCAGATTTCCTTGGTGAGCACACCAGAATCACTCCCAGGAGGAGCTCATCCCACTCCCAAAGTGCTGCTGTTATCCCAGGCTGCCTAAAACACCCCGTGCTGGGGCTTTAACAGCCTAAATAGTACAATTTTTCTGAATTTCAGCCGTTCCCTCCCACATTTCAGTCTGGGACCAGCACCCCGCGTGCTGCAGGCCAGGGCAGTCCCTGCCAGCACAGCCCGGGGTGGAGCAGGGATGCTCTCCATGGCTCTGACCGTGCAAGCCCTGGCTGATCCCTGCTCTCCAGCAGCCCTGGAGGAGCTGGACGCTGACCCTGAGCCCTGGGGTGCCCTGCAGGACCCCACGGGGGGCACAGCTGCCCCTGTGCCCCCTCACCCTCCCTGCCCTGCCTGCCACATCTGCAGCGAGGAGTGACTCACGTCAGGGATGCATGAATAACCTCGAGGATTCCTGTGATCTCCCAGCTGTCTCTGAGCAGAGGGAGAGGAGGGGAAATCCAAGGAGCTGCTGTGAATTTTGCACCCAGGATCATCACCACAAAAGGGGAGTGTGTGAAACATGAGCTGAGACCTCAACCCTGCACAGGGAGAGCTCGGGGCTGCAACCACCAGGGGTTTGTCGTGGTGGGACTGGGGGCTCTGGGCTGCTCTTCACGTGGGGTGAATGTGGGCAGGGCTGGCACAGGGTGCCCAGAGCAGCTGTGGCTGCCCCTGGATCCCTGGCAGTGCCCAAGGCCAGGCTGGGCAGGGCTTGGAGCAGCCTGGGACAGTGGAAATGTCCCTGCCATGGCAGGGTGGGATGACTCGATCTTTGAGGTGCCTTCCAACACAAACCAGTCCATGATTCCACGAATTCCCACAGGAAAGGAAAGACTCATCCTAAACCACTGCCCTGACGTGCCCAGCATGGCCCAGCCCTGGCTGCCCTCACCCCCCAGACCAGGCTCCCAACCAAGTCCCACAGAAGCCTCTCAGAACATCCTCGTGCTCCTCACTTTAAGATTTTGGCCATCCCAAGAGCCGGGATGTGGGGAGGGAAGAGCCAGGCTCAGGTTCCACCCTGTTCCCAGGGCCTTGTCCTGCAGACAAGGAGCATCCATCCATCCATGAATCCATGAATCCATGAATCCATCCATCCATCCATCCATCCATCCATCCATCCATCCATCCATCCATCCCTCAATCTCCCCATGAATCCATCCATCCATCCATCATCCATCCATCCATCCATCCATCCATCCATCCGTCTGTCCATCCATCCCTCCCTCATCCCTCTCTCCATCACCCCCAGCTCCCTAAGCAGGAGGATTTCCACAGCCCTTTGAAAAGCCATTTAGAGCTAAGTCTCGGTATTAAACCTGGCCTTTCCTCGGGCAGGTTTTCAATCTCTGCCCGAGCCTGTTGCAGCAGAAAGTTTTTGAAAAGGTCAGGAGGAAGCTTTTAAGCATCTTTGCCAATTAAGTGCTGTAACCCCCTCCCCGCCGCCAGAGCTGCCCGTCTCCATCCCAGGGGAAGGTAATTACTGTTTTATAAATAAGCTTTGAACTCTCTTAAGTAATTGTCTCTCCTTGCATGAAAGCACCCTCTAAATCCACCGGCCTTTTCCACCTTCTGTCACTACCTCGAAAAAATCCAGGGGAAAAGAATCCACCTAATACCTTGAAGGAGAAACTCCCAAACTTTCCTTTACACTGCAGTGATTATTTCTCCAAGCTTTCAGTAATTCCACTAACAGAAGCCTTGCGGCTCTCCCGGCTCTTGGTGAATTTTTTTGGCAATATTTGACATATTTTCAAAACTTCTCTGGAGTTACATGGACCAAAAAAAAAAAAAAAAAAAAAAAAAAAAAAAAAAAAATTTCAATATTTCAATTTCTGCCCCCTGAGGTTACAACAAGAGAAAGGACAGGAATGAAGAAGCCCTTTCCAAAGGTATTAATTCCCACAATGTTATTTTTTTTAACTAGCCCTGTGATTTCTGTGTGTATTTAAGCAGCCTGGGATAGAAATCCTGATCTGAAGGTCTGAAATCCTTTAGGAACTCAGGTTACTCCTGCACACCCCCTGCCCAGCCCGGGCGTAATCCCCCCATTTATTTAACAGAGCCAGAGACAGGGAAACATTCCTGAGCCGGGAAGAGCACCTTCCACCCTGCAAGTCGCAGCTTTTATCCCCAAAATCCCAGCCAACATTAACACGCAGCTCCAATCACTGGAGCCTGCCACGATCTGAGCAGCAGCACAAGGAACAGCCCGACTTCATTTCGCCTGCAGGCTGAGCCGGGCTAGAATTCAGGCTCCCAAACCTGCTTGGGTCAGCAAGAAGCACTTGATGGGATCGGGAAGAAAACCCGGCCGCGTGGAAATAAGGGAATAACAGGGTGGAAATGGGGGCAGGAGGGTTGAGCTGTGCTCCTCGCCCCATCCCCGACCCCCCAACACGGGCCAGGCACAGCCCCCGTCCCTCCCCACCCGCAGCAATCCCGCAGCTGGGAGCCCTTTAAATGGTTTCAAATGTTTAATTCCTCATCGTGGCAGTAAAAAGCTATTTTTAATCCCACGTGAAAGCAGTTTGCAGAAACCCAAACTTTGCACGAATTATGGATGGCTTCCCAAGCCCGGGCGGTGCTGGGTGTGTGTTGGGGAGCAGAAAACAAGGGGCACAGCATCAGGGAAACCCATCCGCTTACACCTGGTCCTAAGAGCAGGGCTGGGGCTAAAACAGCGCATAAAAACCGATCCAAAACACTGCGCCTTAAGTGAAAGCTTTACTGTATCTCATTCTTAGTTAAAATCAGCTTTTTCTCAGGTTTCCCGCATGTTTTCTTTGTACTCGGGGTTTCATTTCCCAAACACGGGGGTGAGGATCCGGGAAGCTGAGACAGAAAGGTCTCGCTTGTGAATGGGAGTGGAAAAAAAGAAGAAAAGATTGCAAAGTAAGAGAGGCGAGAGGCTGCGGGGCTGAGTGTCTGCGAGCGCCCCGGAGAACAAGGGCCGCTCAGAGGCGGCAGCGCTGAAACCGAGCCCACCAGGAGCAGAGATTAGCGGTGCCAATGAATAAAGATAACGTCCCGAGCAGCTCCGAGCATCGCCATCCGGATCCCTTTGTCTCCCCGCACCTTGGCGCTTCCCCGAGGAAAGCTCGCCCTGGAAGGGGCCGCGAGAGCGGTGCCAAAACCCAGCCTGGTGACTCCCGAGGAGCCGATTTCATTCAGCAGCTCCGGCTATAGAGTGGCTTGATCTGTCTGTACAATCACAACACACACAAAAACCCCTCCAGGCACCTACTTAGCTCCACTTTTCAGCTGCCAATAACGCTCCCGGCAAAAGTCAAAAGAGCAGCGCCGCAGCCGCGTCCTTCCCCTGTCGCTCAAAGGCGTCGGGGTTGCGAGGTTCCGAGATAACAAAGTCTGGCTCAAGAAATCCTGGATGCCTTTCAAGAGCGTTATTAGCTGCCGTGAATGGGCTCGGGGAAGGGGAGGGGGCAAAGCCCACATGCCAGGGGAGGCTCGCTGCTCCCCCTGCACCTCCCGGAGCTGCTCCCGAGCTGGGACGCCCCAGCACGGCACAGAGGGATGAGGAACCCCGCGGAGAGTTCTTCCCCCTCATGCCAGCTTTCATGTTGGATGGGATGAGAAAAAGAGAATGCAAAGTTAAATGTGGCCTGCGGGAGTCTGCGGGCTGGCCCTGCAGGGCCCGAGGATGCTCGGTGGGGATGGCAGCCCCTCGCGTCCCGCTGGCTGCAGAGGGACAATCACCACACATCCCGAGGTACTTTTTAATACTTCTGGTGCAAACTGTATGAAAACAGGGGATTCTTTCTGTACAATTCCTACAGATCCCGTGCCAGGGACGTGTGGGGTGCAGGGAGCCCTGGCCCAGCCCCATTCCTGCCCAAGCTTCCTTTGGGAGAAGCAGGACAGGATGGAGGAGAGGGACAGGGACCCCAGACCACGCAGGGAAACCCCAGGACAGAGGAAAAGCCCACTCACCCTGAGCCAACGCTGCCACAAAGTTTTGGCAGATGGGGACGAGGAGAATCCTTTGGATGAGCTCAGAGCTCCCCACACGATTCCCTGAGAGCTGAGCTCCCCTGAAGCCCCTTCCCCACAGCCCAGGCCCCTCTCCCAGCACTGCCGTGCTCCCCCAGACCCCCGAGGCTGGGGCGAGGCACAGGGAGCAGCCGGGACTCTGATGGGAGCCGGAGCAGCTCTGGCGTCCCAAAAGGGAGCAATCCCACGCAAGGATTCTGCTACACCCCCAAAACGTCCCCAGGGGAGCAGAGCAGAGCCCCAGCCCCACCATGCCAGGGGTGGACACGTCCCAGGGGTCCCTGTGAGCCCAGACCTGCTCCCCTCACACCCAGGGGGTTCCAGCCCCCAAACCCCCTCACCCCACCAATGTTTCCCTCCATCCCCACAGGAAAGGCAGGGCCTGGCCCCACACCTTCAGAGATGCTCCAAGTTTGGCAGTGGATTTGTGAATATCACCCCAAAGAGCTCGGATTCAATTCAGTTTTTACCATTTGTCCTCACCTACATTCCCAAACAGACACAGACAGTCCCAAAGGGGACCCCCACACCCCAAACTGGCAGCAGGCACCCCAGAATCCTCTCTTCTTTTTATTGAGGTTTCCTTCAAGCAGCACCGAGTGCCAAAAAAATTAAAATTGTGTTTTGCTTCAGGAGAAAACATCCCATCATGCTTGGATCAGCCATTAAATCATTTGTGCTGCAGCCTCCAAAAGGTGTTTAATCTTCTTAGAATTAGCTAAAGCTGTAGTAACTCAAGGAATTCTGTAGGAGATGCTTTTGCAGAACACTTTCTTTTCACTACTACTCAAAAAAAAAAGGGCTTTGGGCCATTTCAAATTTAAATTAAATAAAACAATCCAGTAAAAATAAATTATTTCAGTCAGTAACTTACAACAAACTACTTATCACCCGCGAGGCGATGCTCCTGCCAGAGCAGGGAAATCACTACGGGACGGAGCTACTGAGGAGGAACAAAATAATTCCGGAGTGATATTTCCAAGGGAATTCTTTTTCCACATTTACTCAAAACAAGCAACAACCTACAGGTGCCTTCGGGCCAAATATCTTGGCGTGAGAAGCAGTTGGTGTAATTTCGGTTTCCTAGCAAGTTCAAATATTTTAAAAATGTTTACACCACTTTTGAGATATCCATAGGAAAAACCCGATTTTCTGTCCAACTTCTGTTCCCCTCCACTCCAGCCCATCCCAGCTTTAAACATTTAGCTCTGTCTGCCTTTGCCGGGGATAAAATCCCTCGGTACTGCGAGGTCTGTGAGAAGACAAAACAAGAGGCAGAGAGGAGAGGAAGCGAAGGGAAATACTTGTGTGTGTGTGTGTGATTAAAACCACACTTTATGCCGAGTTAAAGTAAAACATCTCCCGATTTTCGCCTGGCCCCGAAGGATGCGGATTCTCCCCAGCCCAGAAAACCTTCCCCGCTCCATTTCCCCAAATTTACCACAACCACATGCGGCATCACCTCGAGCCTGGTGTCAGGCCAGGCTCCCTGCAAGCACTCCCAGCCCTGAAAACTCGCAGCAGAGCCATCCAAACTGAGATTTATTTCTGCTCCTTGCCCGCGGTCCGTCCTGCGAGCCTCGCCGGGCGCGATATGAGAGCGCTCGATCTTCCCCGCTTTAATTATGCGCTCGCACTCATTAAAGCCCCGTTCTGCCGAGCGAGAGGGCAGCTCGCAGTGCTCACCCCAAAAAAAGATTAGTGACCATCATTATGGCTCCCGGAGCCGAGCAATGAGCTCATAAATCAGGGCGATATTAACGCAGCCGTAAAAACAAGCGCCGCTACTTACTGGGGTTTGAAGGTGCGCTAAGAGCAACTTTACAGCCCAGATGTGGGCTCGGAGAGCTGACACTCTGCGGGTAAAATTACCGCTGAAATTACTCTTTCCATTAAAGACGGCTGATTTTTCACAGGTTGTTACTTCGGCCAGGGCTGGGGAGCTGCAGCCTCCCCCCAAAACGCGAGAGAAACGCGGAATTCCCGGGGAAAAGGGATGGACGGGCAGGAAGGACAGCGAGAGCTGCTCCTTTTATTATTTTCAGATGTTTCCCCGAGAGCACCACGGCGCTTTCAGACATCCACACACTTGGACTGCCTTCAGAATAACGGAGCAGGTTCCACCCCCGGCTTCCAGGGACTTATCGCCGCCGACTCCGCTCGGCCCAGCCGCTCTGGGGCTGCCCGGGGACGCGCGTTTAATGCGCTCCACATGCACAGTAGCTGCTCTTCCGAATGCTTTATCGCCTGAAGAGCTCGAGCCCATGGAAACCCTCAGAAAACAAACCCCCCTGGCTCACTCCAGCTCTGCCCTTTGCCACAAGCCCACCGAGGATCCCACGGGCTCGCCCCTCGCCCGCTCCCTGAGGTCCGCGCTCATTTCTGGTCTTCAGAAACCACAAGAATAAAACAAATCCTAAAGGAACCCGGTGGGGAAACGGGGGCACGGCTGGGGATAAAGCGCTGAAGGTTAAAATCGCAAAGCCTGGGGAGAGAAACGAGCGCGGTTTTGCTGCCGGCTTCGCCCCCGGCCGGGCGGGATGCGGGAGGGGAGGCGCGGGGACAGGAGCGACACGGGGACAAGGACACCGCTTTTCACACTGCAGCAGCCCCCCAAAAGCAGCCGCCAGCCCCTTCCCCAGCCCGGGCGAGGCTCGGAGCCGGGGACCCGCACTCCCCTTCCCTCGGACCCCCTTCCTCTCCCGGGACCCGCCTGTTGCGGAGCCGCCGCATCCCATCCCGGCCACCAATTAACGCAGCCCTGCGCTAATTACCGACCCCCTCATCCACCCCCCCGCCGCCTTACCTGTACCAGCGCAGCCCCTTCTCGTAGCACCTGTCGAAGAAGTGGGGCTCGGCGCCCACCGCCCGCACCCCGGGGTGCGCCCGCAGGAACTCGAGCAGCGCCCGCGTCCCGCCCTTCTTCACGCCCACGATGATGGCCTGGGGGAAGCGGCGGCTGCCGCCCCCCGCGCCCCCCGAGCCCCCCGGGCCCGCGGGCAGCGCGGCGGGCGGCGGCGGCAGCAGCGCGGGCGGCAGCGGCTCGCAGGGCCCGGGCAGGCAGGAGAAGAAGTAGGTGAAGAAGAGGATCATGGTGAGGAGCAGCGAGGCGCGGCGGCCCCCGGCGGGTCCCAGCAGCCGCCCGCTACATCCCATCGGGGGCCGCGCATCCCGCACCGCCGCCGCCGCCGCCCCCCGCCCGGCCCCGCGCCCCCCGAGCCCCCCCCGGCCCCGCCGCGCCGCCCCCACGCGGGGCGGGGGAGGGCGAGGACACGCGCGTGGGGCGGTGACGCCCCGGGGAGGGGAAGGGGAGGGAGGGGAGGGAGGGGACTGGGAGCGGGGAGGGGGCGCGGCACACGCGGGGACAGAACCTTCCACCCCCCCCCACGCGTGGCTGTCACCCGGACGGGGCAGCCCCTGCTCCTGCCACACAGGGGACGCGTTTGCCCACGTTTCCCTGTGTTCTCACGTGTTTTCCCTGTGTTTTCCTTTTCCCCCCCCATGTTTTTGCTTGGTTTTTCATGGTACCCCACATTTCTCTGTGTTCTCCCTGCATTTCCCTTTTTTCCCCCATGTTTCTGCTTGGTTTTTCATGTTACCCCACATTTCTCTATGTTTTCCCTCTATTTCCCTTTTTCCCCCCATGTTTCTGCTTGGTTTTCCATGTTACCCCACGTTTCCCTGTGTTCTCATGTGTTTTCCCTGTATTTTCCTTTTTCCCCGCCATGTTTCCATTGATTTTCCATGTTACCCCACGTTTCCCTGGATTTCCCTTTTCTTCCCCATGTTTCCATTGATTTTCCATGTCACTTCACATTTCCCTGCATTTCCCTTTTTTTCCCCCACGTTTCTGCTTGGTTGTCCATGGTGCCCCACATTTCCCTGTGTTCTCACATGTTTTCCCTGTATTTTCCCTATTTTCCCTCATGTTTCTGCTTCGTTTTCCACAGTACCCCACATTTCCCTGTATTTTCCTTTTTTCCCCCATGTTTCCACTTGGTTTTCCATGCTACCCCACATTTCCCTATGTTACTCTCTGTTTTCACTTTTTCCCCTGTTTCCCCCTATTTTCCCACATTTCCACACATTTTCCCACGTTTCCCTGTGTTCTCACGTGTTCCCCCTGTATTTCCCTTTTTTCTCCCATGTTCCACTTGGTTTTCCATGTTACTCCACATTTCCCTGTGTTACCACTCCATGTTTTCACTTTTCCCCGTGTTTCTCCCTATCTTCCCACATTTCCCCCTATTTTCCCACGTTTCCACACATTTCCCCATGTTTTTCCATATTTTCACCACGCTTCCCCATGTTTTCACATGCTTCCCACATTTCCCTGTGCTCCCACACGTTTTCCCACCATTTCCCCCATTTCCCCACACCTCGCCACCTTTTCCCATCAATTTTTCCTCTTGCCTGTGTTCCCCCCTCCTCGCCATTCCTGGGCTGGTTTTGGGAAGGGTCTGACTCCAGCAGCAGAGCAGGATGCCAGGCAGGCCCCAGGCTGGGGTCTTAATTAGCCTGTTAATGTAATTAACTCTTTTCCAAGAGCTGGGGAGTGTTGGGGACGGGGATCCACGGCCTGGGATGGGGAGGGTGCAGCAGAGCTGGGTTGGGGTCAGTGAAGGTCCTGTAGGGCCACGGGGGCACCAGTGGGGACTTGTAGGGTGGCAGCGCTGCAGGGGGACATGGGGACAGGGCTGGGGGTGACACTGGGACATGGGTGGGGGTGACACTGGGACATGGGTGGGGGTGACACTGGGACATGGGTGGGGGTGACAAAGCTGCAGGGGGACATGGGGACAGGGCTGGGGGTGACAAACTTGGGGGGTGACACGGGGACAGGGCTGGGGGTGACAAACCTAGAGGGGGCACAGGGACAGGGCTGGGGGTGACAAAGCTGCAGGGTGACACTGGGACAGGGCTGGGGGTGACAAAGCTGCAGGGTGACATGGGGACAGGATGGCAGGGTCACAGGGCTGCAGGGTGACTCGGTGGCAGGGTGGCAGGGCCGCAGGGTGACACGGTGACAGGGGACAGGCTGCCTGGCTGCGGGGCAGGGCTTTGTGCCCTCTCGTGGCTGCTCGGGCCCCAGGGCAGCGCTCAGGGGGACGGAGCAGCCGAGACCCCTCCCAGGCCAGCCCAGCCCCGAGCTGCAGCGCTGGCACCGGCGTGCAGCGGCTCCTGGTGCCTTGCTCTGGTTCTTCTGTTCCCCAGAGTCTGGATTGCTTTGGTACAGAACTCTGAACTGCACACAAAGTGTCAGCAGCTCTCCTCACAGCTCAGCCACACAGAACAATCCTTCTCCAGCCCCAGAACCAAGGACACCACTGCAGCTTCAGCCCAAAAAGTGCAAACAACCGGGAAATAAAGAGAGAAAAACAAAATAATATGGAAATTTATAACCTAAAACTGTAATTGAACAGTGAACCCCAATATGCAAATGGACCAACAGTTATAAAAGTGTGAGACCTTATGAAAGTCTGCACAAACTTACAAAAGTGTGCATTTTGTGACCATTTTGGTTCATCTTGGGTGCAGCCCTGGCTGGGCTCTCGCGCTGCCCAAGGTGGATCCATTGAACCTTTTAATAAATCCCTGCTTTATCCCTTAGCTCTGCCCAGCTCTGCTCCAGCTCAGCCCTCCCCAGGCATCACCATCAGAGCAGCTCCATCAGCACAGACACATCCAAGCCCTGCCCCTGGCCAGCCCTGGCTGCCTCTCCCCAGCCGCTGGAAACAGGAGCAGCTCCAGCTCCCTGTTTGCCTTGGGAGCGGGAATGTTGCTCTTGGAAAATGCCAATTTGTCAGAGCGGGAACGTTTGGCAAGAGCAGATCCCTCCTGACAAACTCCTGTCCCAGCTCAGCCAGGGAGACTCCGGGAGAGTGGCGGGGGGAGCAGGGACTCACCCTCCTCTGCCTCGCCGTGGGGGCTGCCAGGGCTGGTGCCACGGGGCCTCTTGGCAGCGCCAGCTCCCCACAGTGCAGTCCCAGGCTTCCTTCCTCACCTCCAGAATCTGGGCAGAAGGCTGAAAACACGAGTCTGCGGCCAGGGCCAGGCGCCGAGGGCTTGGGACGTGCCCAAGGTCACCCCAGCCCCGTGCCTGGAGGAGCTGGGGGGCCCTGCAGGAGGGGGGGCTGTGTAATGAATCCGGGGGGTCCCTGCGTGCAGCCCAGACCCCACCAGGCAGGCAGCTCGGGGTGAGCAGCTCACGTGCGGGTTTTTAGCAAAATCTGGGATTTTGGTTGAGATAAATGAGTTCTGCGCGCTCTCCTCAGTGTGTGTGGTGCCCCGGGCTGGCAGTGGCTGTGCCAGGGCCTCGCCACCCTCCACGGTCCCCAGTGAAGCACAGCCAGGGCTGTTTGCCCTCCCTGGGTCCTGGCAGGGGTGGCAGCCCCAGGGCCGGGCTGGTGGCACCTGTGGGAGGGAGGTGCTGCATGGAAACCCCACAAACCCTGCTCAGAGCAGTGGGATCAGCTCTTCCCACAATCCCTGCCGCAGGGGATGTCCTGCCACGCCCAGGACAAGTGACAAGTGCCACCAGGGCCAAACCCAGCAGCACCAGCACAGCACCAGGTGAGCTCCGTGCTGCATCCCAAACCAGCAGGGGGGACCCTGCCACCCCACAGGTCCCCAGCAGTGGCAGTGTCCCCTCCTCCAGCCCCCCTGCCACCCCACAGGTCCCCCAGCAGTGTCCCCTCCAGCCCCCCTGCCCACCCCACAGGCAGGCAGGAGCCACTCGGGGATTTCTGCGATTTCCCCGAGTTTGTTACTCCAGGGAAAGCAAGAAAAGGGCTGGGGGAGCGGCGGGGATGAGGAATTCTTTGGGAACAGGGCATCACTGCAGGTCAGCTCCCCGCGCAGCTTGCCGGGCTGGTAAAGGCGAGCGCGGCTCTGAAAGGCGAGCACAGCTTGGGGGCGAGCGGCTGCTCAAACAGGCAATTAGCGCCGCCGGCACAAGCCAATTAGCGCGGCTGCTCCCCTGATTGCAGCCGGTGTTGGACAAACTGCTCGGGTTCAAAGAGCAGCCCGCAAAAGGCAGCTCGGGGAGGAAACCCCATCCCCGGGGATGGCCCGGTGTCCCCAAAGCCACGCTGTCCCCACCCAGGGGTCACCCAGGCAGGGTGTCCCCAGGAGCTCTGGCAGTGCCACCCCCGGCTGCACTCCCACCCAGGCTCTCAGCAAAGGCTCTCCCCCAAGATTTGAGGTTTATCTGTTGGATTTTGGGGAAAACCATCATTGATGATGTCACGGTGCAGGGGGATTTGTCTGATCCTGCAGTGGGGAAAGGCAGGATGGAGAAAAGCCCAGGTGGGAGCATCAGGGCTGTGCCAGAGCCGATCAGAGAACGAGGACTGGAGCACGGAGGAATGGATCACATCTCCCTGGGATCACCCGCAGCTCATCCCCTCCACACCCCATTCCCGTCACCAAAGGAGACACCAAAAACTCATCAAGCAAGGATGAAAAGCAAGCCCCAGAGGCCAGCCGAGCTGCAAGGGCTGGGCTGGGGGCTGAGCCCCAGCTCCAGCAGCAGCTCCAGCGGGCTGGCTCCAGGCTCCTGGCACGCCGCCACCCCCGGGGTGGAGCCCAGCCCTGTTATTAAAATGTGTGACAGCAGCTCAAGATGGAAAGTGAAGTTGTACATTCTCCATCTGAAACTCCGGCAGGAATTTCAAGCAGGGGAATGCAATTTCCAGCCTGGAGGAGAGCCAGCAGCGCCAGGGCGAGATTTTTCTTAATATGGTTTTGCAAAACTCCAGCACAGAAAATTGCCCGTGGGTGCAGAGGTTGTGGGGAGCTGCAGACAGCCCCGTGCTGGGAGGAGGATAAACCCTGCTGGATTTGGGGCTGAGCCACGCAGGGCTGCGTGGACAGGACATCCCCCAGCTCGGGAAGGGAAGCTCAGTGCCCCAGGAGGGAGGGGTTTGGCCGGGGCACCTCCAGCAGCCCAAAAAGGAGGTGGCTGCACCAGCTCTGGGTGTTGCTGTGCCCGTGGGATTTGGGACAGCGACCTGCAGGAGCAGGGGAGCCCCGGGCACCCCGAGGCTGCAGAGGCAGGGCTGGCTCCCATCCAGCTGCAGCCACTGAAGAGCCTCCCCCCAATTTCTGCTTTTGATTTAAGTCATCCCAGTGAGGGGATAAGGCAGCCAAAACCCACTGGCTTGTTTTTTGGGTTTTTTTGGGTTTTTGGGGGTTTTTTTGGGGTTTTTGAGTTTTTTGGGGTTTTTTGTTTGGTTGTTTTTTGGGGATTTTTTTTTTGGTTTTTTGGGGATTTTTTTTGTTTTGTTTGTTTTTTTTGTTTGTTTCTTTGGTTTTTTTAAAGCTTCAATTTATAAAATAACATACACGAAACGTGCAATTTTTATTGGGGCAGGCAGAGCCACAGAGCTCAGAGCAAAGCCCAGCCCTGGACTCTGACGCTGCCCCAGCCCTGCCCTGAGCCCAGTCCCCTCCTCATTGCCCACCTGACACAAACTGGGAGCAGCCATTCCCTCAGTGGTGCCCTCCTGGCTGGGAACACACGAGTGACACAGATTTCACTTCACCCTGGGAGGGAAAAAAATGACAGGGATGGGAGGAGGCACAAAAGTGACACAAAAGTCACAAAAGTGACATTTTTTTGTGTTTAATTGCTGTAACGCAGCCCCTGGGCAGGCAAGTCTGAGGAATCAGAGGGATTTGTGTCTCCTGGCTGCATGTGTGGAGCAGCAAGGACATTTCCAGAGGGAAAATCCCCTCTGGGAGCAGCCAGGGGTGGCACAGAGCAGGGTCAGTGTTTGCAGAGGGTGAGGGCTGCAGCCACAGGGGAGGTCTGGAGCCTGTCCAGCTGCAGGCCACAGCTGGACTGGGAACTCCAGAGTGGCTCTGGCGCCCCGGGGGATGCCCCGAGGTGGGCTCAGCCCCCGGGGAGCTCCTGGAGCCACCTCTGTCTCTGCTGGGGCTGGGCTCAGCATCATCACCCTCGGCAGCCCCTGTCCCACGCCACAGTGACCCCTGCCCCCTGCACAGGGGCTCCTGGAGCCCTGGTGACACTTGTGTGCTGCTGATCTCACTTGGAGTTAATTGCACGGCAAACAGACACCGCCCTAACGAGCCGGGAAGGGTCCCAGGCGGGGCTGGGGGGTGGGATGCAGGAATCCCCCCTGCCCTGCCCTGCCCTGCTCCCACCCCTGCTGCTCGCCGGCAGCTCCAGAGCAGTAATGCCATTTGGGGTGGGGAATGGGGCACCAGGGAACCTCTCCTGGCCTCAGCAGGTGAGACCCAGGCTGGACAGGGCTGGGAGCAGCCTGGGGTGGTGGCAGTGTCCCTGCCCGTGGCAGGGGGTGGCACTGGATGGCTTTAAGGTCCCTTCCCACCCAAACTGCTCAGGGAATTCATGATTCTGTAATTTCTTGCTTAAAATACATCCACAACATGCTCACTGCAGGTGAAATCACAATTTTTCAGCCTCAAACCGTGCCCCTGGTCCATATTCCCCTGGTGCCAGAGGCACTGGGACAGACTGGGGACCCTGCAGGGAGCAGCAGCACCCCTGAAGTGAGGATGCTCCCCAGCCCTGCTCTGGGGGAGCCAGGAGGAGAGGCAGGACAGGCTCCGTGCCCTGGCACAGGCCCAGCTTGTCACCTGGACTGCAGAATCCTGTCCCAAGCTGTCCCCAAAGCAGGCAGGACTCACCCAGAGCTGTTCCCAATCCAGCAGCGAGCAGCTGGGACTCATCCTCCTTCCCCTGAGTCACAGCCACGAGCTCCCCGTGGCCGTGCCCAATCTCTGTGGGAAATTGCTTTTTCCAAGCAAATCATTTACAAGTTTCCTCTTTTTTTTTTTAAAGGGGAAAAAATATCCCAACCCATTAGGAGCAGGGGGTGTTTTCCTCGTTTGCCATGAGCAAATCCTGTTGCCAGGTGCAGATGGCCACGTTTAGGAGTCCGTGGAGGTCTGGCGTGCCCCCTGCTAGCTCCATGCACAGGTGGGGGGTAGCTTTCTTCTGGCTCAGGCTCAGGCAAACATCCAGTGGCCAAAGGGAGAGAAAGGTGTGGGACTGAGGACTGGAACACCTGGAGCGGAGCCCAGCACAGGGAAACACAAAGTGAGGTTTGAAGGAGAATGATTCAGATGGATGGAGGGGGGAAAGGGGATTCAAAAGGCAATCAGAAGCAGAAAGGAGGCTCCCAGTGTCCTTCTTCAGGTGCTGCTGGGGTTGGGACACAGGAAAAACATGGTGTGAAAGAGGGACACAAAGCCCAGCACTGGATCAAACCCTGGCCAGCTGCAGCCCAGCCAGACCTCCTCTGTGGGCAAGGCAGATTCCAGAGTTTAATGTGTTAAAACCGAATTTCAGCAGCAGAATCAGGCTCCCACTTGAGGCCAGAATCCTGAATTTTCACCCCCCCCCCCCATTCAGGGCCAGTCCCAGCCCCTGAGCTGCCATCCCTGGCAGTGCCCAGGCCGGGCTGGAGCAGCCTGGCACAGGGGAAGGCGTCCCTGCCATGGCAGGGGTGGCACTGGGTGGGATTCAATCCAACCAAACCATCCCAGCACCCTGTGATCCTCATTTCCCCAGCGCTGCCCAACCAGGGCCGGGGGTCCTGCTGGAGCCACCACCCCATTCTGGGTGGAAAACCCCCCTTTTCAGCAAACCCTCGGCTGCCCCGGAGCCAGGGCAGAACGGCAGCGAGGGCAGGGCCGGCTGCCCCCGCAGAGCCGCGCCCGGCCCCGCTCGTCTCTCATCGGCGGCGGGGCCGGGGCAGCGGCAGGGAAGGGCTGGAACGGCTCCAGAGCCGGCAGGGCGTGGGACACGCTCGGCTCCCCGCCCCGGGCTGCAATTCCTCCTGCTCCGGCAGTCCGGGATTGCCCCGGATCAATTCCTCCTGTTCTGCCAATTTGGGATTGCCCTGGATCAATTCCTCCTGTTCTGCCAATTTGGGATTGCGTCGGATCAATTCTTCCTGCTCTGGCAATCCGGGATTGCCTGCACACCTTCGGGATCTGCCCCAGATCAATTCCTCCTGCTCCAGCGGTCCGGGATTGCCCACACACCTCTGGCACTGGGATCTGCCCTGGATCAACTCCTCCCGATCCAGCAATCTGGGATTGCCCGCACAACTCCGGGATTGCCCCGGATCAATTCCTCCTGCTCCAGCAATCCAGGATTGTCCCGGCTCAATTCCCCCTGATCCAGCAATCCAGGATTGCCCACACACCTCTGGCACGAGGATCTTCCCCGGATCAATTCTTCCTGCTCTGGCAATCCAGGATTGCTCCGGATCAATTCCTCCTGCTCCAACAATCCAGGATTGCTCTGGATCAATTCCTGCCCATCCAGCAATCCGGGATCTGCCCCGGATCAATTCCTCCCTCTCCATCAATCCAGGATTGCCCCGGATCAATTCCTCCCTCTCCATCAATCCAGGATTGCCCCGGATCAATTCCTCCCTCTCCATCAATCCGGAATTGCCCGCACACCTCCGGCATCCCTCACCCCCGGGGAAAGCCCCGTCAGGGACCAAAACCTCCTGGTGATGGATGTCCTTCATGGATGAAGCCCTGGAGCCCCCGGAGCAGGGAGAGCCAGCGTTCCTCTCTGCAGGGACAGGACAGGACACGGCTGTCCCCAGCCTGGGTCTCAGCCACCACCAGACCCAGCACAGACAAAACCAGGAGAGCGCAGAAACCCAAAACGCTGGGGACAGGTTTTAGGGTGACACCTTGGGGGTGACGCCCTGGCAGAGCCCTGCGTGTCCCAAATTCCCTCCTGCACCAGGGCTGGGTGCCCGTGGCAGAGGGATGGGAGCAGCCCGGCATGGGGGGGACCAGGATCTTCTCCAGGAGCTCAGGCCACAGGCAGGATTTGGTGCAGAGCTTTGGAGACAGCCCAAAGGCAGCGAGGGGCTGAATGCAGGGCCCAGTGCCTGCCACCCCCGGAGCTGGGGCAAGGCTTTGGGATCTGCCCTGGTGTCATTCCCAGAACATCCCTGTCTCTCGTGTCACCCCCACCTGTGGCTCTCATGGCTGTCAGAGCTCCTCGGAGCATCCTCTGCCTCCCCAGGGCTGCCTGCTGGGGTCTCGGGGGGCTCCCCAGAGCCAGCAGCGTCCCCAGCCCAAGCACAGAGCAGGACACGGGGCCAGCCCCCCCGTGGTCACTCCTACCCTCAGATCTTGGCGTTATTAACAGCACACGTGTGGGTCTGGCCTCCCCTGGAGAGACAACATCTGGGACAGAACATCTGGGGGACATTCATCACGGCCCAGGGCGGGGATGGGTCACATCTGAGCCTTGATGTGCACTCATTACCGCCGCAGCCTTCCACCCCATTACCCCGCGGATGAAATCAAGACCCGCCGGCCTCGTGGTTCTCATCTGGGGTCGGGTTCCCCCCAGCCTGGCACACGGGAACACACCAAACACGAGCCCAGCCCGCAGCTCTGCCCCTCCGAGAGGAGGAGATGCCATTTCCCATCCCAAAAACTCCGCCGGAGGTTCCCTCCCCCGGCCAGCCCGAGCCCAGGTGGGTCCCACCCCAAACCTGTTTGCGGCTCCAGTTTTGCAACCGAGCTTCTGCGATTTCCCCCGCCTGGTTTCGCACAAAGGAGCAATTATGCTGCGTTTCTACCCATTAACACATCGCGTCTGCTTCGGGAGGGGAATAAAAGGAATTGCATCAGAAATATCTGAGGTGCTGAAGTCAGCACGCAGGTGTTGGGTGACTCTGCCAGAGCCAGCCCCAGCAGAAATCTCCTAATCCCGGCGATTACAGCACGTAAACACGGGGGTGGGGATGGGGCTCACACCCCGGGCAGCCCCGGGGGTCGGCCCGGCCCCGGAGCTGGTGGTTGGAAGAGGAGAAGTTCATTTTCCTCACGCGTCCCTCGCTGTGCTCCCCTTGAGGAGCGGCTCCAGCGCGGGATGGGAAGCAGGGATCTCCAGAGGAGCCCCGAGCCCTCCAGGGCCACCAGGGTCAGCCTCGGGCAGGCCCTGGGTGCTGCGGGAGCATCACCCCCTGTGCAGAGTTCTGGGGGCCTCACGGTGTTTGCCTGGCATGAAAGATGCCCATCCATCCATCCATCATCCATGGATCCATCCATCCATCCCTCATCTCTCCATCCCTCCATCATCCATGGATCCATCATCCCTCATCTCTCCATCCCTCCATCCATCCCTCCATCATCCATCCATGGATCCATCCCTCCCTCCCTCAGCAGGGACGAGGCAGTGCCCTGGAGGCAGCCACCGAGCAGCAGGAGGAATTTGGGTTTCTTTTTTCCCCCCCTCTAACCCATCTGTGCTTAATTTCTTTGGGGGTTTCACTCCAAATTCCTCGGATTCTGCAGCAAATGCTTTGCAGTCCTCGGCCCCTCCGCGCTGCCCAGCTCGGAGAGAGGGAAGGGAAAACCCCAGCCCCGCACGGTAACCCGCGCCCAGGGGTTATTTCTTGTTCCCTGGGGTTTTTGGTTGGTTCTCTGCTGCTCCATCCCCCTCCCTGTCCTGGGGCTGTGCCCGCCCGTCCCTCCGTGCAGCAGGGGACAATGGACTTGGTGGCAGGCGACACCAGCCCCTGCTCCAGCCCGCATCTCCCGCGGCCGCCCGGGGGCAGATGTCGCCTTGCCAGAGCTCTGCTGGGAAGCGTTTCCATCTCCTCGTATCGTTCGTGGCAACAAACGCCCTGTTTTGCCCTAAATTTGCAGTTACGAGGTGGCGGCTCCGGACCGGGCTCACGCAATGCCTGGGCCGGCCGCGGTGCGATGCTCCCTGCAGCCGCTGCTAATTGGCCGCTAATTTTACAGACTGCTTTATGGTTTGCAGCCACCGGGGCTTCCTCGGGGGCTGCGGCAGAGCAGGATTGCCCCGGGATGCTGGGAACAGCCCGGGAGGCGCTCCCAGCCCGGCCCGGGTGTCCCCAGCTCCCTTTGGACGCTCCCACTTTCCCCAGATCCAAAACATCCCCCCCGCTCCCCACCATCCTGCACAGCCCTGGGTGAAAACAATCCTGCCCCAACGGTGACCCACACAGAGGGTTCAATCTGAGCCAGATTTGGGGTTTAAATGATGTTTTAGATTACCAGGGAGCACAGCTCCTCCCCGGAGCCTTGGTCCGGGGTTGATAAGCATCAGGACAGGGCGCTGGCCTCAAACGGAGAAGTGAAACAAATACCTGACATATTTGGGCGACTCACACACGTGAGCAGCTGCGATTGAGGACAGGACCCGTCTCGCCCCGATCCCCTCGCCCCTCGGCGGGTGTTGGCAAATCCCAGCCCCTCCTCGCTGCCTTTAATCCCCGCCTGGCACCGCCCCTGCTCCGCCTGGGAGGCTCGGAGCCCCTGAGCCCTGCCCGGCCTCGCACCTGAGCCCACAAACCCTGCCCAAAGCCTGCCCTTCTCCGCCCCACACACCCTGCTCCTCTGCACCCCACACACCCCTCTGCACCCCAAAACCCTGCCCCTCTGCACCCCACAAACCCCTTTTCACCCCACAAACTCCTCTGCACCCCACAAACCCTGCCCTTAAAACCCTGCCCTTCTCCACCCCACAAATCCTGCTCCTCTGCACCCCACACACACCTCTGCACCCCAAAACCCTGCCCCTCTGCACCCCAAAACCCTGCCCCTCTGCACCCCACAAACCCCTTTTCACCCCACAAACCCTGCTCCTCTCACCCCACAAACCCCTCTGCACCCCACAAACCCCTCTGTACCCCACAAACCCTGCCCAAAACCCTGCCCCTTTCCAGCCCATAAACCCTGCTCCTCTGCACCCCATAAACCCTGTCCTTAAAACCCTGCCCTTCTCCACCCCACAAACCCCTCTGCACCCCACAAACCCTGCCCTTAAAACCCTGCCCTTCTCCACCCCACAAACCCCTCTTTACCCCACAAACCCTGCACCTCTCACCCCACAAACGCCTTCTGCACCCCAAAACCCTGCTCCTCTGCACCCCACAAACCCCTCTGTACCCCACAAACCCATCTGTACCCCACAAACCCATCTGTACCCCACACACCCTGCCCCTCTCCAGCCGGAATTCCCGGGAATGGAGCTCAGCAGCCCAGCTCTGCTCGGGCTCAGCTCGCCCCGACAGACAGCAGGGAGCAGCACCCCGCACCTGGACAGACAGACAGACAGACAGACAGACAGACAGAGGGAGGGAGGCTGCACCTCCACGGCCCTGCCGGAGCTGCCGCCCCCACCGGAGGCAGCAGTTGAAATTAATCCGAGATTAAGCGATGTGGAGGCCGGCTCTGGGTGGGATGCTGCGGGATTGGGTTCAAAGCAGGGGAGTTGATTTCCAGCAGAGCTGGCAGCAGCAGCCCCGGCCATAAAACCCTGAGACGTCAGAGGGGAACAAAGATAGACTGTGATGCAGAAAAGATGCTCAAATTTAAAATAATCTGGGAGGAATGAGCGCAGCCCTGCAGACACATGGCCCCAGCGCCGCTCCCAAGTGCAGCTTTTCCTCTTTAAATAAACTCCTCCACTCATTCCCTCCTGGTGGCTTTCAAGTCTTTATTTTCCACCTAATAATGACGCAGTTTAAGATCTCTGTCCCCTCCCAGGTGCTCTGGGAAGCTCCCACCTCATCCCAAACATAACTTGGAGGTGACCTCTGAGCACCCGGGGCAAATGTGGGCTCTGCAGAAATTCCTGGCAGTCTTCCCACAGCTCCCCTACTCCTGAAATGAAGGAATAAAGCCACAACATGCCCTGCATGTGAATTAAAACGGGCTCTATTTACCGCTCCTGCTAATTGAATTAGCTGAACTCCGGGCTGGAGGATAAGCAGAGCCTGCCCCCAGTGCCGGGGTTTATCCGAATTCACTGTTCTGGCAAATTCCAGGGGGCTCCCAAGCACAGCACTTGGTGCTGGGCCGCTTCCATCTGCCCTGACTGGGCGGGAATTCCGTGGGGATTTTGGGAATCGTGGTGTGGAAGGGGTGGTGGATCCCCTGCAAGGCTCCCTCTGGGGCTGGGGTGGCAGTGCCCGGGGTGACACCAGTGTCACAGCGGGTGGCACCAGGGATGGCAGCAGCCTCTCAGCCGGGCAGGACCAGCCTCACCCTCTGGCTGCTGCAGGATCCGTTCCCTGGTGCCATCCCTGCTGTTCCCATCCCGTGGGGACACAGCCAGGGATGGCACAGAGGGCACAGCACCCCCAAAATCTGGGGCAGCCAAGCGCTCCTTGAGGCACAGGACGCAGGTGTGGGTGGGGAAGGAGAGCACAGCCCCCTCCCTAACGCCGTCAAGACAAACTTAATTCAAAAAATTCGGGCAGGAGGCTTCAATAAGCCCGGAGGAGCCTGCCAAGAGTCGCACTCCCCGTATCCGAGAGCACAAAAGCTGGACATGTAAGACATGAGGAAAGCACTGTCAGGGCAGGCCAGTGCCAGCCGGCAAATCTGCAACAGTGGGAACATGAAATATTAATCACTGGTGCATAAAACAATAGGAAAAAGCTGCCTTTTGGGGCAGCCATCCATCCTCACTCAGCGGGGAACATCAAGAGGCACTAATGCCGTACAGGTTCTGCCCAAGGATCTGCCTGCCCTAATGGTCACGCGAGAAGCACTCGCTTTGAAGTCGAAAATAGTCTGTAAATGTCTTTTGTGTGAGATGAAACATGATAAGACATGAAACCAGGAGGCTAAACTGTAGTTAATCACGGCGGCTTTACAAGCAACAAATCATGACTGCAGACAGGGAGCGCAGGATGGCTGGAAAGGAGCGCCCGGGGGAGAGAGCCCGGCGGGCATCGCCCTCCGCAGCCCGGGTTTGGCGTGGTGGCACTCCGGGGTGGCCTCGGGGACAGCCACGGGGCTGGCAGGAGGCTCAGGGGGCTGGGATGCTGCTGGCAGGGCTGGAGCAGTGCTGGGAGGGCTGAACTGGGGCTGGCAGGGCTGGACTGATGCTCTCAAGTCTGGATTGATGCTGGCAGGGCTGAGATGATGCTCACAGGGTTGGAGCAGTGCTGGGAGGACTGAACTGAAGCTGGCATGGCTGGGATGATGCTGGGAGGGCTGAGATAATACTGGCAGGGCTGGCAGGATGCTCACGGGGCTGGGATGATGCTGGGAGGAGGCTCAGAGGGCTGGGGTGATGCTCACGGGGCTGGGATGATGCTCACGGGGCTGGGATGATGCTCAGAGGGCTGGAGCAGTGCTGGGAGGGCTGAACAGGGGCTGGCAAGGCTGGACTGATGCTCTCAAGTCTGGATTGATGCTGGCAGGGCTGAGCTGGTGCTCACAGGGCTGGGATGATGCTGGCAGGATGCTCAGAGGGCTGGGATGATGCTCAGAGGGCTGAAGCAGCACTGGTAATGCTGAACTGGGACTGGCAGGGTTGAACTGGTGCTCTCAAATCTGGATTGATACTGGCAGGGCTGGGATGATGCTCACAGGGCTGGGATGATGCTGGTGAAGGGCTGGAGCAGCGCTGGGAGGGCTGGACTGATACTGGCAGGGCGAGATTCATAATGGTAGGGTTGAACTGGTCCTCTCAAATCTGGATTGATGCTGGCAGGGCTGGACTGGTGCTTACAGGGCTGGGGTGATGCTCAGAGGGCTGGGGTGATGCTGGGAGGGCTGGGATGATGCTCACAGGGCTGGCAGGATGCTCAGGGGGCTGGGGTGATGCTGGCAGGGCTGGGATGATGCTCACAGGGCTGGCAGGATGCTCACAGGGTTGAACTGGTGCTCTCCAGTCTGGATTGGTGCTGGCAGGGCTGAGCTGGACTGGCACGAGCCTGACCCAGCTCTCCCAGGGCCAGGCTGGTGCTGGCACGGGGCTGGAGTGATGCTGGCACTGCCTGGAACATCCTCTGTCACTGCTGAGTCAGGGACAGAAAGAGTTTAGTCTTCAGAAGGTGAATAAAGGACATTTAATAGAAAGTAACACATCCTTTCATAATGCAACTCACTAAACTGAGAGTTGATTAATCTCAGAGTAAAAACTTCTCACACTATAAGTGAATTATGAATAACACACTCTAAAATATATCTATAAACAATTACAAAAAGAGAGATAATAATTGTTTAAATTCTTTTCTTTACGTTTCTCAGGCTTGGCCTGAGCAAAATGATCTCTGTTCTTTCTTCAGCTAAACTGAGAATATCCACAATCCTCCCTGGGATGATGCTTCCAGGGCCACGGGCTGCTGTGGTTTGGGGTCACCCAGCTCCAGGCTGGATGTGACAGCAGGGCTGTGACAGTCCCGTGGCACAGGGCGGTCAGTGCCACCCCAGGCAGCTCCTGGGACACCCACGAGGAAGCCACCCCCAAAAACCTGGGATGAGGAGGGAGCTGTGGTGGACAGGGCTCTCCAGGCATGGAATTGTGGAGATGTTGAGGTTGGAAAAGATCTTTAAGCTCACCAAGTCCAACCAGCAGCACCACCGTGGTCACAGCTAGCTCACATCCTCAAGGGCCACGATCTCCTCCAGGGCTGCTGGCTCCTCCAGCCAGTTCCAGGGCTTTAAAATCTCTTCCACGGAGAAGTTTTCCCGTGGTCCCACCTGAAGCTGCCGTGTGCTGCCCTGTGCAGGCGGTGCTGAGCACAGGAACACGCCTGGGACAGGCATTTCCCACCCGGGACAGGCATTTCCCACCCGGGACAGGCATTTCCCACCCGGGACAGGCATTTCCCACATCAAAAATGAAGCTGGTGATTCCAGGCGTGATTCCAGGCGATGCTCACTTGGGAGCAGGAGATCAGACCCCAAAGCAAGCGTCTAAGTATGACTGATTAACAACTAAACCCTCACTAATTGCCTTAAAAAGTCAGATCTCGACAGCCAGGGAAGGGGAAAAAAAAAGGATTAAAATTTTCCTTGGGCTAAACATTTTTCCGGCGTGCTCAGACTCGCTCTGGGTGTCTCCAGTCATTATCTCCCTAATTAACACGCGCCACGAACCCCAAAGAAACTTCCCCACCTTGTGGCTGGGGGAGGTTCAGTGGGATTTTCCAAACCTGGGGAAGGGATCGGCCAGCAGAGGTGAAGTTGTTGTTGCTGCAGGAACTGGAATAAACCTTGGGAATAAACCTTGGGAATAAACTTTGGGAATAAAGCTGGAGGTGCTGGGACAGGTGAGGGAGGCTCCTCTCCTCCTGCCGCCAGGAAATCACGATGGGGAAGGATTTTTATCCATTTCCATCCCTTTATTTCCTTTATCCATTTATCCTTTTCCTTTTATCCATTTCCATCCCTTTATTTCCTGTAATTAACACGACAGCCGCATTTTCACAGCCCCAAAAAGAACCCAGATGATCCCTTAGAAGCAAACTGATGCCAAAGGGCACCGAGGGGATGGGAGCTGGGCATGAAAGCAAAATCTGCTGGGAATGATGGTGCCAGAAGGATGAAACCCCCCAAAAGCGCTGCTTTGGCCTCTTGGAGCAGGAAAAACCGTGGATCAGAGGATAAAATGAAATAAAACCACACAAATGTGAAAGGAGCCATCCCTGCGGTGCTGGGCAGCCTCTGGAAACTGGGAATTCCAGAGTGCAGGAGGAGCAGGAGCAGCCAGGCACCGGCTCCGAGGAGCAGCGGTAATTAGAGCTTCCGAGTGCCTCCAGGTCATTTGCCTTTTCCTCGGATAACATCATTTCTATAGGGCTTGTTGTCTTATTGGAGAATTAATCTAAATCTTGGCGGGCTCTGGATGCTTGGCCGGCGGCTGGAGCCATCCCGGGGAGGGTCAGGGGCAGGTCCCGTGCGTGGCATGCGGGAAAAAAACCCACAAAACTCAGAAGGGAGGTCAGCTGGAGGCTACGGGGGAGGAAATGAGCGATTTCTTCAGCAATCAGGGAAGTTCGCGTCGGCCTGGAAACGTAATTTAATTTGTGCCGTTAAAGCCGGGCTGCTCCCGACTGAGGAAAATCCTCTCGTTAAGGCAGAGCTGTCATTAGCGGGATAATTAAAGCAGGGGGAATGGCACGGGGAATGTCCGGGACGTGCAGTGAGGGGGGAAAAGCAGAATTCCGAGTGCCCCGGGGGTCCCGGGAGGGACTGGGCAGTGCCCAGGGCTGAGGGTGCTCGGGGATGGGATGGGATAATGGGATGGGATGGGATGGGATGGGACAATGGGATGGGATAATGGCATGGGATAATGGCATGGGGTAACGGGATGATGGGATGGGATGGGACAATGGGATGGGATGGAATGGATTCCTCCTGCGGGATTGCATCCTGAATCCTCAGCACCAGGCGCTGCCTGGAGCTCTCCACCCTCAGGTCTCCCGTATTCCTGCTAAAATCCCCTCTCCAGCCAGATTTCCATGAAAATGCCCCACCCCTGTTTAAACCATCCCGGGGGGGGGGGGGGGTTTGGCTCCGGGGATATTTCCTTGTGGATGCAGGGATCCCACAGGAGCATCCTCCTCCTTCCGTTCCCTTCCCTCCCTGGAAGGCTTGGGAAAGGCACTTGCACCCTCCCGTGCCCGCATCCACAAACTGCAAGGCAGCCTGGAATCCGGCTGGATCCGCTGCGGGCAGGGCAGGGATGGAGCAATCCCTGCTGGATCCCTGGCACGGGGTGCTGGGCAGGGCAGGGATGTTGGAATCCCGGCTGGATCCCTGGCACACACTGCTGGGCAGGGCAGGGATGTTGGAATCCCAGCTGGATCCCTGGCACACACTGCTGGGCAGGGCAGGGATGTTGGAATCCCAGCTGGATCCCTGGCACACACTGCTGGGCACGGCACGGATGTTGGAATCCCAGCTGGATCCCTGGCACGGGCTGCAGGCAGGGCAGGGATGGAACAATCCCTGCTGGATCCCTGGCACAGGGTGCTGGGGAGGGCAGGGATGGATCAGTCCCGGCTGGATCCCTGGCACACACTGCTGGGCAGGGCAGGGATGGTTCAGTCCCGGCTGGATCCCTGGCACAGGGTGCTGGGCACGGCAGGGATGTTGGAATCCCGGCTGGATCCCTGGCACAGGGTGCTGGGGAGGGCAGGGATGGATCAGTCCCGGCTGGATCCCTGGCACACACTGCTGGGCACGGCAGGGATGTTGGAATCCCGGCTGGATCCCTGGCACAGGGTGCTGGGCACAGCAGGGATGTTGGAATCCCAGCTGGATCCCTGGCACGGGCTGCAGGCAGGGCAGGGATGTTGGAATCCCTGGCACACGCTGCCCACGACGGGAGGAAGCTCTGCCATCCCAACACTGGCACTCCCAAGGTTTCCTCCCATTGCAGCATCTCGGGGGAAACCACTCCAAAAATCCCTTCCTTCCACACCTGCAGGGCCCATGCAGATGTCACCTGGCCTGGAGAATCCTGGAATGGCTTGGGTTGGAGGGACCCTAAAGCCCATCCAGTGCCACCCTGCCATGGCAGGGACATTTCCACTGTGCCAGGCTGCTCCCAGCCCTGTCCAGCCTGGCCTGGGCACTGCCAGGGATCCAGGGGCAGCCCCAGCTGCTCTGGGCACCTGTGCCAGGCCTGCCCACCCTCCCAGGGAAGAATTCCCCCTCAAAGCCCTAAACCCCAGGGATTAATGAGTGAAAAGGCAGACTGGACCTTCAGACCTGGTGAACGATCAGAGCTGGAGGCTGACCCGAGGTGAGGGCACTGGGGGGAGAGCTGGCCCTGAGCTCGAGGGGACTTCACCCCCTGGAGCAGGAACTGCAGCCTAGCAAAGCCCAGCTCAAGCTCCAGGCTCAGGGATCCAGCTCCAAGGTCCCCTGTGAGACTGAGGGTTGTGGCTTCCAGTCCTGCAGGGGAACTCTGGTGAGAAACTCATCTCCCTGTGCCCAGAAAATCCTGACAGCCCAGGAAGTGCCAAGAACGCCCTTGGAACAAGCCAAAAGTGGCTTCATTTACGAAAAAGTGCTAAGTGGAGTGGAAGGAAAGCTTCCCAGTGGAGCTTTGGCTCTGGGAATGCCCCATCCCCCTTTCCAATGGCAAACCTAGGGAAATGGGAAGAGATTCCAGGTAAAAGCACACACCCCCAGCCCCCAGCCAGGGAGCAGGGAGGCACCCAGGGATGCCATTCCCAGCGTGTTCAACACTCCAACACAGTGAATCAGTGCTTTATTTCAGCATGGAGAGACCAGCAGTGAGCTCCAGGGCTGGCAAACCTCACCCGGTGCCCCTGGATCCGTGGGATTGAGGGAAAACACACGGAGAGAAAAGGCCCCAAGGTATCCCCAAGAGGAGCTGCACCCACAGCGCAGCCCCCCAAAACCCCACGGGTCAGCAACAGCCTCTTCCCTCATTAAAGATCCTGGTGTATCCATTGCAGAGGAGGATTTGGCTCCTGGGACAGGCAGGAACGAGGCACTGGATTCAGCAGAATTAGTGTGGCAGCCCTTGGGAGCAGTGAGGCAGAGCCTGAGCGGTGCCAAGCACAGCCCTGGGCACAGCTCCAGCCTCCCTCTCACAGAGCAGTGCCCTGAGTGCCCCTGGGAATGATTGCACAGTGCTGAGTCAGGGGTAAGGCCAGGGCAGAGTCGAGGACACTGGCGTGGAACCGTCCCTGCAGGGTGGGAGGTGGGCAGGGGGGGAAACACCTGGGTGCTGCCCAGTGGGACCATAAAACATCCCTGCCCCAGCCCCCTGGAAGGGTTTACATGGGGCACTTCATAGCATGATCCCAGAATAGCTCCAGGGATTAACCCCGAGCCTGAGCCCAGCTAATCCTGCCTCACTCCCCGGGAGTGCCAGCAGAGCCTCCTGCACCGAGCCGGGCCTGCCAGGCTCTGCACACTGTCACAGCAAAGGACAGTGACGGGGTCAGCACGGGCACTGCAGCTCTGGGCTGGGGCTGGAACAGCCCCAGAGGGGAAATGGGACGGGGGAAACGGGGGGGACTGGGATAGGGAAAACGGGGGGACTGGGATGGGGAAAATGGGGGGACTGGGACAGGGAAACCAGGGGAACTGGGACAGGGAAAACTGGGAAACTGGGACAGGGAAAACGGGGGGACTGGGATAGGGAAACCTGGGGGGACTGGGATAGGGAAACCTGGGGGGACTGGGATGGGGAAACCTGGGGAACTGGGATAGGGAAAACTGGGGAAACTGGGATAGGGAAACCTGGGGGGACTGGGATAGGGAAACCTGGGGGGACTGGGATAGGGAAAACTGGGGAAACTGGGATAGGGAAACCTGGGGGGACTGGGATAGGGAAAACTGGGGAAACTGGGATAGGGAAACCTGGGGGGACTGGGATGGGGAAAACTGGGGAAACTGGGATAGGGAGAACCTTGACAGGGAAACCAGGGAGGAACTGTGACAGAGAAACCAGGAGAGAACCGTTAGAGAGAAACCAGGGAGGAACCGTGACAGAGAAATCAGGGGGAACCGTGACAGGGAAATCAGGAGAGAACTGTGACAGGGAAATCAGGGGGGAACCGTGACAGAAATCAAGGGGAACTGCAACAGGAAAACAGGGGAATTCTGACAGGGAAATCAGGGAATAAAACCCTGACAGGGAAATCAGGGAATCAAACCCTGACAGGGAAATCAAGGGGAAACCGTGACCAGGAAATCAGGGGCAAACTTGGACCAGGAGCTTCCTTGGGGTTGCTCGTGCTGTGGGTCCCCTTGGCAGGTCAGTGCATCCCAAGAGTGCAGGCAGGATTAGCCCAGGGCAGTGGCAGGTGCAGCAGCTCACTTATTTCTCCTTCAGGTCAGCTTTACCTAAAAACAGGGGAGGAGCAATCAGGGCTCGTGTTTCTTCCTCCAGAACCACCAGCCCTTTTTATCTGGGGGTTTTGCTACACACATCCCCACCCCCACAGCCTGACCAGCTCATGGCCTGGAATTTGGCCTCCTGAGGCCTCTCCTCGAGAGTTTATCCTTTGACAACTTCCCCAGGGAGTGCCCAGCAAACCCCCCCAGCCCCTCAGTGCCAGCACAGAGACTCCCTGCACCCCCAGAGAAACCCCCCAAAAACTCAGCCACCCTCAAAGCCACGGAGTCCTGGGTGCTGCTCAGAGCCAGGAGCTGGGCAGGGTGAGCTGGATCTACCCCAGGAGTCCTGGGCTGGGCAGGGTGAGCTGGATCTACCCCAGGAGCCTTGGGCTGGGCAGGGTGAGCTGGATTTACCCCAGGAGCTCCGAGCTGGGCAGGGTGAGCTGGATTTACCCCAGGAGCTCCAGCTGAGCTCAGAGAGCCCTGGGCTCAGTAGAGTGAGCTGGATTTACCCCAGGGAGTCCTGAGCTGGGCAGAGTGAGCTGGATTTAGCCCAGGAGCAGCTCCCTGGCCTTATCAGCCCGGCCAGGGCCACCCTGCTGCAAGCAGTGCAGCACTCACAGCGTGCCCAAAACCAACTCCCTGCACTGGGCCAGGGGCCAAGCCACCTCTGGTACCTTTCGGGACGAACTTCAGCGAGCTGCTGAATATTCAGAAGCGGGACTGGCCCCGCTTGGGGCCATCGTTGAGGAACTCGTGGCCCAGCCCGTTGCCACACTTGCCACACGTCACCTGGGGGAGGAAGGACAGGGGCTGGCAGCAATGTGGCTTTCCGGGGGCTCACGGAGAGCCAGCCCGGGGTGTTTTTGTTCGGGCCCGGGGTCGGGGGTCGCACCTTCAGCGCCCCCGGGCGCTCCTCGCGCTTGGCCACGCTGTCCCCCCGCAGGGTCTCGGTGAAGGCTGGCCACGGCGACGAGTGCTCGTACTTGGCCCGGCTGGAGAACAGCTCATGGCCACACTTGGCACACACGTAAATACCTGCGGGGAGGGCACGGCGGGGGGACAGCGAGGGGACAGGTCAGCGCGGGGACACGGGACACCCGCGGGACAGCGCGGCTGCCGCACCCCCGGGCAATATTCCTGCTAATATTCCGGGCACCCCCAGAACAACCCCGGGCACCACCAGAACAACCCCAGAGTACCCCCAGGGCACCCCCAGGGAATACCCAGGGAAGTCCAGGGACCCCCAGAACACCCCCAGGGAACCCCCAGAACACCCCCAGGGCATCCCCAGGGAAGTCCAGAGAACCCCCAGGACACCCCCAGGGAATCCTCAGGGCATCCCCAGGGAAGTCCAGGGACCCCTAGAACACCTCCAGGGAATCCCAAGGCATCCCCAGGGCACCCCCAGGGCCAGGCACGGGGTGGAGGGGCAGGACCCCCACTCCCCACAGGACAGACCCCCACAAGGGGCTCCCACAGGGACCGAACCCCCGAATCCCCATCGGGACCCCCCACCCCGTGGGGAGGACCCCAGCAAGCACCGCAGAGGGGGGACCCCCGCCCGGACCCGCGGCTGGAGGATGCTCCGGAGAAGGAAACCCCCCCTGACCCCCCCTCAGCCGCTCACAGCGGGGGGACAGATTCTGGGGGGACAACCCCCCCCGACCGCACCCCCGGAGCCGCGGGGAGCGCCCCTCACCCGGCTGGAAGTGGTCCTTGAACACCTCTCCCCCCAGGAAGGAGCAGAAGGACATGGCTGCGCCCGCCGCCCGTTCCGTTCCGTTCCGTTCCGTTCCGTTCTGTTCCGCTGGCCCGGCCGCGCCCCCGCCACGCCCACCCACCGGCCCACCCCCGTGTCCCTCCCCTCACCGGGCCACCCCCGTGTCCCTCCCACCCCCGTGTCCCTCCCCGGTCCCGCCCCGGTCCCGCCCCGCCGCCCGCAGAGGGCGCTGCGGGCCCGGCGGCACCGGCGCGGTCCCGGGGCGGTCCCGGTACCGGGGGGACCCCGCTCCGAACCCCTCCTCATCCCCCGGGACCCCCGGCCCGGCCCGCAGCTCCCCGGCGGGGCGCGGAGCCGGCTCGGGGCTGCGGATGCTCCGGCACCGCCGGTGCCAGCCCGGCTCCGGGCATCTGCAGCCGGCAGCGGGACCGCGGCGGGGCTGCCGGTAGCGGCTCTTCACCGCCGGCACCGGCACCGGAACCGGCCCTGCTATCCCGGCACCGGCATCGCTCCTTGGATCCCGGCACCAGGACGGACCGGCCTCACTGACACCGGCACCGGCACCGACACCGGCACCGGCATTGACACCGGCACCGGCACCGGCACCGGCACGGGCTCTTCTTCCCCGGTGCCCCCGGTACCGGGACTGACCCCCCGTTATCCTCCCCCGGCGCTGGGACCGCTCCGATTCCCCAGCACTGCTCGTCCTTCTCCTCCACCGGACCGAGCGGCCCTTCCCGGCTCCCCGGGCCCCCCGCCGCAGGTACCGGCGCTGCGGGGCCCCGGGCCGCCCCGCTGTCCCCAGCAGGGTTGGGGGCGGATGGCACCGGGGGTCCCTCGGGCGCTGCGGGGCTCTGGGGGTGGGTGCGGGCACCCCAGGGACCACCCTGACCCCGGAGAGCAGAGCGGGGTCACCCGGGGGTGCGGGGTCTGACCGGGGCCCGTGGTGGGTTCGGGGGTCCCGGGGAGGAGGAGGAGGAGGAGAAGGAGGAGGGACAGCCCGGCATGTGGCAAGGTGAGGGCTCTGAAGGTGAACCTGGGCAGGTTCCAAAGGGGCCGAGCTGCCGCAGCTCCCTTCTCCTTCCAGAGATCAGCCCCGCAAATCCCTGCTCGGGCCGTTTATCCCAAACCTCTCTCCCGGATGAGCCCCGGGCTCAGGCTCTGCTGGGAGCGGCACCTTCCTCGGTGCAAGAGGAAAAAAAAAAAAAAAATCTTGGTGCCGTTTGGGCAAAACGCGGGTCTGGCTGTGCTGCCCTGGGATGGATCCCGGCTCCCGAATGCCGAGGGACGCGGCCGGGGCTCAGCCTTCATCCCGGGCAGGAGCCGGGATAGGGGGAGGAAGGGGCTCCGCACGGCCGGGACCGCACGGAGGGAGGAGGAGGAGGAGGAGGAGGAGGAGGAGGAGGGGGATGCGCTGCTTTGAAAGCGCCTCCCGTAAGATCCACCGAGATCAGAGGAGCGGGATGTCAGGGAAAGCTCCAAAATAGACTCCAGGGCCCCGCTCACCTCAGGGGTGTGGATTTGCTGGCGGTGGAAGGAGCTGCAGCTGCCAGGAGCTCCCGGCAGCATCATCCACGGGATAACTGCTGCTCCCTGCAATTCCTGCGGCGAGGCTGTGCCGGCGCGAATGGCATGGATGTGGGAAGTGGCTGGGTCCGTCCCCATGGCTGAGAGCCCCTGCGGGACGAGCAGAGACCGGGAATGGCTGAAAAGGGGCGTGGGGCAGAGCCCAGAGAGAGGCAGGGCTGGGCTCCAGCCCCGGGATGCACAGGACAGGTTTTGGGAGCGGCTCCTGGGGCTGCCAGGCTCTCTGGGATGCACAGGACAGGTTTTGGGAGGGGCTCCTGGGGCTGGCAGGCTCTCAGGCACCCCAAAGCCCTGGGATGCACAGGACAGGCTTTGGGAGGGGCTCCTGGGGCTGGCAGGCTCTCAGGCACCCCAAAGCCCTGGGATGCACAGGACAGGCTTTGGGAGGGGCTCCTGGGGCTGGCAGGCTCTCAGGCACCCCAAAGCCCCGGGATGCACAGGACAGGCTTTGGGAGCGGCTCCTGGGGCTGGCAGGCTCTCAGGCACCCCAAAGCCCTGGGATGCACAGGACAGGATTTGGGAGCGGCTCCTGGGGCTGGCAGGCTCTCAGGCATCCCAAAGCCCATCTGGCTCCTTGCTCCCCCATTAGCACAAAACCCACTCCAGGATTCACCAGTAAAACCCCTGTGATGTGGAACTGGGAGCAGAGGATGGAGCTGGGATCCCACGCTGCCACCCCACTGGGCAAAGTTACCTCTGAGCTTGCAGAATTCCCCCAAAGCCACCCCAGTGCTCCCTGGTCCTGGGATAATGCAGGGACAGAGTCACAGCCGGGCTCTGTCACAGTGTTTTGTGCAGATAATTAGAGAGGGATTTCCAGCTCCTTTGGCTGGTGAGGAAAGTGCTGCTGTGGTGCCACGTGCCCACCAGCAGCGCCACTGCCACCCTAATTAACCACCGAGGACTGAGGGAAGTTAATGAAGTTGATATTTCAATTAACTCCCTGATCCTACAAGCAAAGCAAGGACCAAGCAGGCGGTGCCCACCCGGGAGCTCCCCCCGTGCCAGGCTGTGCCGTGCCACCTCTGCTGCCATGTGAGGGAATGTCCCAGTGGAGACACCCCAGGCCACCAGCCCAAGCTGGGTCACAGCTTGGCTCTGCCAGGTCGTGTCAAGCTCTGAATTTGAGCCAAATCCAGGAGCAAGGAGCGGAATTTTGGAGCTGGAATCCAGGGAGAGGCTCACTGATGGTCGTGGCCCTGGTGAGGGGGGACACTGTCATTAGGGCTCTTGTGTCCCTGCCCTGCACAGATGTGACCGTGCTGGGCTGGCTGTCCCTCAGCAGACACCCCTCTCAGCCCCATCCCTCTCAGGGGTGTCCTGGCAGGGGTGGCATCACCCCTGAGAGCTGTTTGCTGGCACCTCCAAAGCCCCCATCACCCCACTGCCCCGTGACCCCACCGAGCCCACCGTGCTGCCCCCATGACAGCACTTGCAAGGACTTCACGTCTGATTTATCCTGCAAAGAGCACACAGAGCCCCCTGATCCTGCAGGGCCACAGCCTGGGGACGAGCTGCAGGGAGGGGGCAGTGCTGGGGATACTGGGCATGCTGGGGCACCTCCACACTCCGTGCTGCTCTCTGGAGCCCGAGCAGCAGCAAAGCCTCCCCCAGGGCTGCACCTCTCCCTGGGGCACTGCTGGTCCAGGCGGGACAGCCAGCAGGGTCTGTCCTGCTGTCCCCACCCTCCCCAGAGGTGGCTGCAGTGTAGCCCCTCTGTGCTCAGCATCCCTGCCAGGGGAGAGCTCCCATACAAACCCAGGCTATTATTATCTCTGTCTTCCACCGTGCTAATGGTCTCTCAGGAAACAGACTTCTTTTTTTTTTTTTTTTCCTTTTCTTTTTTAGCTTTTAAAACCCACGAGTACGGAGCGGTGGGAACGGAGCTGGGCACGGTGGGGTGAGCACAAGGAGCACCGAGGCCAGCCCTGGGGGGACACTGTCCCCTGGCCTGGCAGGGACACGGAGCAGGGACCGGCCGGGACCCTCCGAGCACCAGCCCAGGGGCGTTCTGGTAGGGGCACCAGGGTGCTGGGGATACTGGGGATACTGGGGATATTGGGGATACTGGGCAGCTGGGCATGCTGTGGATACTGGGCATGCTGGGCACGCTGGGGATACTGGGGATACTGGGATACTGGGGATACAGGGAATGTTGGGGATACTGAGATACTGGGGATACTGGGATACTGGGGATACAGGGAATGTTGGGGATACTGGGGATACTGGGCAGCTGGGGATACTGGGATAATAGGGATAATGGGATACTGGGGATACTGGGCATGTTGGGCACACTGGGGATGCTGGGCATGCTGGGGATACTGGGGATACTGGGCAGCTGGGAGTGGCTGTGATGGGGCCACTGGGAGCCCTGCGTGGTGAGGGGCAGGGGGGTCCAGGCTGCAGTGGTGGGTGGGGGTTGGACAGGGCCCTGCAGTGTCAGGGATCCCTTGGAAGCACAGAACCATGGAATGCTGTGGGCTGGAAGGGACCTTAAAGGGCCACCTTCCCCTGGAGCAGGCTCCTCTCAGGCCCTGCTCCCTCCTCCTTTGGCTGTTTTGGTGCCTTGCTGGCGGTGCCAGCCGTGCCACCAGCACCAGCCAGGCTCTCTGCCAGGGCTGGCACCACCGGGACAATCACCCGTGGCTGATCTGGGGTTAACAAGTGGCTCCTGCAAAGGAGAAGCGAAGCAAGAGCTGAGATTATATAAAGGGGGCTGGAGGCAGCTGCGGCGCAGGCTGTGATTAATTCCTGGCACCGAGGAGCTCTGAAGATGCAGGGCAGCAGCTCCAGGGTCCCTGGGATGCATTCCTGCTGCTGCTGCAGGGCTGCTGTGAGGGGAGGGGGGCAGGGAGGGGCTGAGCACCCCAGGGACCCGCCGGGAGCTGACTCAGCACCGCGGTGGCCCTGCAGAGCCCGTCCTGCAGATCCCTCCCAAAATCCCGGAGGGGACACGGCTCAGAGCAGGTCAGCCCATGGAGAGCAGCAGGGAGGGGTGGTGGTGGCTGGTGGGGACAGGACAGCACTTCCTTCAGGCCATGGACCCCCTCAGGACAATGGAAACTCGTGTTAGAAAAACTTTTGTCCTCTGCACCCCCAGTAAAGCCAGAGATTGCTGCCTGGGCACTGGGGCTGGGCTGGCTCCATTTTGGATCCATGCACTGCTCGAAGCAGGGGCCAAACCATGAACTTCTAGAGGAGCCAGGGAGTCCTGCCCGCCGGCCTGGCAGCCCTGGGCTGGCACTGGGAGCAGTGGAACATCCCGGTGTGGAACATCCCGGTGTGGAAAATCCCGGTGTGGAAAATCCCCCCGTTTGGCTGCAGCCCTGCTGGCAGCTCCGGGCTCTCTCAGCCCCATGGATAATTGCCCGGCCGGGGTTTATCCTCCTTGGACAGGCGTGTTCCCGCATGCAGCCACGGAGCTGGGCCCAGGAGCCATCCCAAAGCAGGCTGGCAGGCGGGCTGACCCCGGGCGGTGCCCATGGGGAGGCAGGAGCAGAGCAGGGATGCTCCGTGCCCGCGGTGCCACGGAGCCCTTCCAGCTGTGACAGCTGCTTCCCCGCCCCTCGGCAGGGCCGTCGGCGATGCGAGCGATGGCAGACCAGGCTGCGGTGGCAGCAGACGCCTCTCCAGCCCTGGCACCGAGCCCGGGCTCGCCTCGGCGCGGCGACATCGAGGGACCGACGCCCCACGCCGGCGGCACCGGGGAGGACGGAGGCGACCGGGAGGGCTGCGGGCTCCTTCCCACGGCCGACGGGGACACGAAGCGTCCCCCCTCGCCCCAGCCCGAGGGGATGCTCCTGGCCGACCTCCCGCGGGCCCCGCAGCCCCGGCTGAGCCCGGCCAGGTCGCGCACGGCTCCGTCGTCGCCCAGCGTGTCGCCGTCGGAGAGCCGAGCCGCGCTGCTCCGGCTGGAGGACACCAGGAGGCGGCTGTCGGAGGCCGTGCAGGAGCCCCTGAGCCGCCTGAGCCGCCTGATGGCCGAGGAGAGCAGCCCCACGGGCCGGGCCAGGGAGCCGGGGGGCAGCCCCGGGGGCAGCCGCGGGGCCGGAGGCCGCCGGCTGCGGGACTGGACGCCCTGGGAGCCCACCCTGAACTGCCGCTACGAGATCTGCTCCTACGGGGACGTGATCCAGGTGGTGGAGGTGGCGCAGAGAGCCGCGGAGCCGCCGCTGCCGGCGGCCGAGGAGGGGGCGGCGGCGGGGCCCGGGGGCTCCGTGCCGGGCCGGGCGCTCGCCTGCATCGCCCTGCTCGCCTACGGCTACCTGGTGCTGCCGCTGCCGCCCTACGCCGCCGGGCTCTGCCTGGGGCTGCTCTGCGGCATGCTGCTGGGCTTCCTCGCCATCCTCCTCCTCGTGCCCAAGGCTCCGCCGGCCGCTCGGGGAGCCTGGGGCCGCCTGCGCCCCAAGCTGCTGCCGGGGGAGCCGCGGGAAGCCCCCCGCCTCCAGGTAGGGGAGGGGTGGTCCGGGGTGGGGGGCTGGGGGTGTCCGTGGTGAGCGGGAGCATCCCCCCTCCCCGTGTTGCAGGGCTGGATGAACCAGCTGCGCGTGTACGACCCCGAGCTTTTCCACCCGTCGCTCACGCACTCGGTGCGGGCCGTGCTGGACGGGGCCACCCTCAAGCTGTCCTACCCCAAGAGCAACATCCCGCGCCGGGCCACCTTCGAGGAGGACATCCTGGACGCCGCCTTCGTCAGCCACCGCTGCTACGACCTGACGGACGCCAAGGTGAGCCCGGGGGTCCCCCGGGGACCCTCCGCGCCCGGGCCGGGCTCACCCCGCTCTCGGTGCCGCAGGTCTTCCTGTGCCCGCCCAGCCTGGCCCGAAAGCGGACGTGGAACAAGAAATATCCCATCTGCGTGCTGCTGGCCCAGGCGGAGGAGGGACAGGGCGGCGAGGAGCGCGACACGGAGCTGCAGGGGGAGGAGGGCGCCGGGAAGGCGCCGGTGGCCGGGCAGGACGTGCCGGGGGACGGCAGGGACAGGTGCCTGTACCTGTTCGGGCGGACGGGGCGGGAGAAGGAGGAGTGGTACCAGCACCTCGTACAAGCCTCCCGCGGGACGGCCAGCAGCCACGGTGACAGCAGGGTGACAGGTGAGGGGCAGCCACCACGGCCAGGACTGGTCCAGGAGCAGAGACTGACCCAAGGGTGCCTTGGTGGGCAGCAGTGAGCGTGGAGGGACAGACATGGAGGAGCCCAAAGTGCAGCCAAGAGGGTTCAGATCATCAGCACAGAGTGGGTGGCATGTCACTGGTGTCATGGACAGGCATTGTGTCACCCCTGATGCCATCCTGACCCTACAGAGTGGATATTAGGAGCAGTTCTTTAGCTGAAAGGGCTGTCCAGGCCCAGGGGGATACTGGGGATACTGGAGCCCATCCCTGGAGGGAGTTAAAGCCACGTGCATGTGGCACCTGGGGACACGGGTTGGTGCTGGCCTGGGCAGTGCTGGGGTGGTTGTGTTGATGACATGAGAGGGGTTTTCCAAGCGAAAGGATTCTGTGATTCCACACGGCCAGGCACGGGATGGGCTGCGCAGAGCAGCGGCAGCAGCAGCGGGGGCAGCACCGAGGACATCCCAGGCACGGATCCCTCCAGGGACGCGTCGGGAAGCACCGAGGAGATTTACCTGGACTACAGCACCTACATGGCCCGGTTCGTGCCAGCACAGGGGGCAGGCAGCCCGGAGAGGAGCCCCTCTCATGGAGCTCTGGGCAGCCCCACGCCCACCAAGGTGAGGGGGACAAGCCCAGCCCTGGCTGATGGAGCCACTTGCAGTGTGGGGTTTGCCTGAGCAGCCAAGCCCCGGGGCACAGGACAGCAGGTCCCACTGCTCACGGGGCCACCCCGCTGCAGGGGCTGGTGGCTGCTGTCCCCTCCCACGAGGACACGAGCATGGCCTGGATGAACGCGCTGGTGGCACGCATCTTCTGGGACTTCCTGCGTGAGCAGTACTGGGCAGAGCAGGTGTCCAGCAAGATCCAGAAGAAGCTGAGCAAGATCAAGGTGAGAGGCAGGAGCGTCGCCCAGGGGAGCCCTGCTCCCGAGGCCCCACGGGGAGTGCTGACTGTCCCCCACGGGGGTTCCCTCCATCAGCTCCCCTATTTCATGAACGAGCTGACGCTGACAGAGCTGGACATGGGCACATCCATCCCCTCGGTGCTCAGTGCCTCCAACCCCACCATCAACGAGCGAGGTGAGAGCCCCACAGAGGCACGGGGACCCCAGTGCTGCCTCCAGGATGGCTTTACAGAGCTGCCAGCCCGGTGCCCAGAGCTGGGAGGGCTTGGCAGTGCCCAGCTCTGAGCCCCGAGGTGCTGACCTGATCTCGCCCTGTCCCTCTCCCTGGCAGGGCTCTGGGTGGACATGGAGGTCACCTACAGCGGCTCCTTGCAGATGACACTGGAGACAAAGATGAACCTCAGCAAGCTGGGGAAGGAGAGCTCTGCAGAGGAGAGCGGCCCTGCAGAGGCAGGCAGAGAGGGGTGAGGAATGTGCCCGTGGAGGGGCTCTCCTGCTCCTCCTGCCCCAGCGGGGCGAGGCCGCTGTCCCAGAGCAGCCTGTGACCTCCTGGGGCTCGCAGGGCCAGGCCACGGCTGATCCTGCTGGCAGACAGCGACGCCGAGTCGTCCAGCGCCGGCTCCTCCGACGAGGAAGATGGAACCAGTGCAGAGCCCGTGGGGGAGCGGCCGCCCCCGCCTGGCCCCGAGGGGTACGGGGGTGCTGGGGGTCCGTGCCACGGGGGGCACGGGGAGGGGCTGGGGGCACACGGTGCCACGTCAGCACAGGGGCATGGGGACGGTGTCCTCAGCAGGACACACACAGCACATCGTGGCAGCCTCCAAAGGGGACTCTGTGCCTGTGGGGTGCTGTGGCAGAGGGCGGGGGGACCCCAAAACCCAGCAGGGCTGAGCTGGGGCCCCTCTTGCTTTAGGCACGTGGGCGGGAACAGCACGAGCAGGAAGATCCTGCGCTTCGTGGACAAGATCGCCAAGTCCAAGTACTTCCAGAAGGCCACGGAGAACGAGTTCATCAAGAAGAAGATGGAGGAGGTGTCCAACACGCCGCTGCTGCTGACGGTGGAGGTGCAGGAGCTGGCAGGGACCCTGGCTGTGAACATCCCCCCGCCGCCCACCGACCGTGTCTGGTACCAGCTCTGCTCCCCCAGCACGTCCTGCTGCCAGCGCCCCTTGCCCCCTGTGGGCACCCAGCCCCAGGGCTTTGGGCTCCTCTTGGCACCTACAGCCCAAGGCTGCTCCCCAAAGGGGCTCACAGACCTCAGGCTCATTCCTGAGTCTGCACCCAGGCCAGCACAGATGTGGGGACCCTGAGCTGTCAGCTCCTCCCTGAAACCCAGCAGTGCCACACCTCTGGCAGGTGATGCTTTCTGCCTTTCCCTGTCCCCTCGCAGGTACAGCTTCCGAGTGCCCCCGCAGCTGGAGCTGAAGGTGCGCCCCAAGCTGGGCGAGCGGGAGGTGACGTTCCTGCATGTCACCGAGTGGATTGAGAAGAAGCTGAAGCACGAGTTTCAGGTGCCTGGGCTGCTGTCCAGGGGCTCAGCAAACCCTGCTGAGGCTTGGGCATTGCTGCCATCGGGGAGTTCGGGCCAGCTGTTTCTGCAAAAAGCCAGCCCCTGCTCTGGTCTGGTCTGGCCAGCTTGGAGCAGTGAAGATGCAGAACCCAAATAACCAGCTCAAGGGCTGAGGGAAAGTGATTTTCTCCCATCATTTGCAGGGAGAGTTTGGGGTGTCAGGCAGTCCCAGGCAGACACCCCCCAGAAGGGCTGAATCTACCTGTCCATTCTGGTTTGGGGATGTTTGGGAGATTTGCCTTCCCAAGGGTTTGTGTTCAGCCTCCCACCTCTGCTCAAAGAGCAGAAATGTCCCCACAGATACTTAGGGCCCCCAAAAGCCACCCATTTGGATAGTTTCAAAATGCTGGTCCTGCCTCTCTGCTGTGACCATCCCTGAAGCCATTGAGGTGGCCAGGGCAAAGAAAAACTGTCCCTGCTTGTCCCCACCCTGATCCAGAGCTGGGACCCTCCTGGGGCTGCTGCTGTGGGGTGAGAGCCCCAGTTCACAGTCCCTGACCTCGGCCTGGCTCCTGCCAAGGCTCCTCCAGGAGTGTCCCCGTGGTGTTCAGACCCACTGATTTGTTATTCTGGATTCCTCTTTGTAGAAAATTCTGGTGATGCCAAACATGGACGATCTCATCATTCCCATCATGCGCTCTGGCCTGGATCCTTGGCCCCCCTCCACGGGACCGCCCCGGGACCCCCCAGCCAAGGGGGACAGGAGGCTCTGAAGCACAACCCCAGGGGCAGGGACACTGCCCAGAGCTCAGGGACCTCGCTGGGACATGGGACAGCCTGCATGCAGGGCTGTGCCTGGGTTCATCCTCATGCTCTGCTTCTGCAGCTGAGCCTCCTCAAATCCTGCAAGCACACCTCCGGGGCACAGCCAGGCTGCTGGAGAAGGAATTCCACACTCCAGGACTCCTGGTCAAGCAGGCAGCTCTGCACAGTGGAGGGCTGGGCTTCCCACTGTCTGGTTCCAAAGAGGGTGCAGGACACCTGGATCACGGCGCCGAAGGAGTTGGGATCATCGCTGATCCAAAATTCCCAGCCCCGGGGCATCCCCCCTCCCCACAGGCAGCTGGGCTGCAAGGCAAGCACGGGGGGGAGAGGTCCCAGGTGAATAAATCCATCGCTGCCCAGCCCTGCCTAGCAGCCCTCGTGTTGTGCACAAATTCCCACCTCTGCCAGGGCTCCAGCCAGGATCAGGGGGCTTTGAGCAGGGAGAAACCCCCAGGGTGCACCTTCAGCTTGGCAAAGGCAGAGCTGGAGGTGTGTGGAGAGGCACTGAGGGGACAGGCAGGGAGCCTGGGCAGGGCCAGGTCCTGGGAATGCCCAGTATTCCCAGTGGAAACTGGGGCAGAAGTGCTGGAACGTGCTCTGCTCTCTGCTGGGTGAGAGGGAGGGGAGGCTCCGTGGTGATTTGGGTGAGAGGGAAAAATTCTCAGAGGAAAGGAAAGGGGGGATCCAGAGGGCACAGCAGGCCCTTGGCTGTCCCAGTGAGTCCCTGTCCACGTGGGCCAGTCCCAAATGCCACTTTCCCCATCCCCACCTGCTGAGGAGCCTGAGAACAGGCAGGAGACCCCTCCAGGAGGAGAGAGGAGCAGGCTTGGCTTGGAGCCCCTTTATTGCAAGTGCCCAGCCAGGCAGCCTTGGACCTCTGTCCTTAGAGCTCTTCCTGCACTCCTGGCTTCTCCTTCACCAAATGCTTCTTCTGGGGGCCCTGGAAGAGAGCAGAGAGGAGAGTTGGGATTTAGGGACACACAGACCTGGCCTGCATGGTTGTGTCTGGGCTGTGGCAGCCAGAAAGGCAGCTCGGGCCAGCAGATTAAAAATGGACTTATCCCACAGCAAATCAATCCTATGGGAGCAGGTGGCAGGAATTCCTTATGTCCCTCAACTTCCAGACAAATGTGATGTTTTGCCACAGAATCCATGGGGCAAAATGGCAAAGAAAAGAGCTGCAGCCAGGTCAATCCTCCTCCTGTCACCGAGCTCCTCGTCACAGCAGCTCAGGGCTGGCAGTGACACAACAGGCTGCTGACACTGAGCTGAAGGAAATCGGCTTAACCTCTAAAGAGCTCTGCAAAGGCAGTGCCTAACCAATCCCCCTGCCAGCTCTAAGGAGGCTTAGCCAGCTTCACATGGCATTTCTGGCTGACAGGCCAGATCCAGACCCAGTTTGTGTCTGCGTAGGACACAGGGAGTTGTTTTTTTCCCTTCTCCTTCTCCCTCTCCTGGTTTACTCAGTGCTTCCTCCGCTTCAGACTCAGACTCACACCAGCCTGGTGAAGGCTGAAAAACTATTCAGGAAACTGCTGTGTTTGGATTATTTAATTATATTATATTTGCCCTGGATTTAAGAAAAATACACTGCTTGGCCTTCTTGAAAGCTTCTGACAAAAGCAACACAAATTTGCATCTGAATTTGACCCAAACTTTTTATCCTCTGAGAACATTAAAGCTATGAATCATTCCAAACAAATCAAAGCAGTGCACAATCCCAAGTGAAAGGCACCATATGGCCAGGACAGTGCCTGCCAAGTTAACTGCTTGTTTAAAACTTCCCATGGTGAATGGGAACTGGTTGCCCATATGGTCTTTTATTTGCTGGTTGAGTTGCCTTGGATCACTCACACAACCATCCTGTTCTTCCTTAGCATCATTTCTGCTCTGTGCACTGAATTCATGGCTGCCTTTAGGCAAGAGAGTCACCAGCATTCCCTTGGCTGTTGTTGTATCAAGAAACACACCACAGAATCATGGAATCAGAGAATCCTGGGATGGTTTGGGTCAGAAGGGACACAAAACTCATCCAGTTCCACCTCCCTGCCCATGGACACCTGGAAGAAGCTTGGTTGGAGCCAGTCAGTTGCTGTGGCCTCCTGAGGCAGCCCGAGGAACTCACCATGAAAGCTCTCTTCTCCTGAGCTGTCTGGAAGCGGCCGTGGCCGAATTTGGAAGTGGTGTCAATGAATTTGAGCTCGATGGCTTCGTGGGCCCGGCGGCTCGTGTGCACCAGGAGGGACTGGGAAAGAACAGCCACAACATCAGGAGAATGGCCACAGGACCTCAGGACAGCTGGTCCCATGGAAGCAGGGTTGGAATATCCTCTGAACAAACATCTCCTCAAAAATCTGTGTTCTCAGAGCAACACTCTGGTGCTCAGGTGGTGGAGAGCTGGCAGAGCTGCTCTTTGCTCAGTGTTTCACAGAATCACAGAACCAACCAGGCTGGAAAAGACCTCTGAGGTCACCAAGTCCAACCTGTGACTGACACCACCTTGTCACCCAGACCATGGCACTGAGTGCCACGTCCAGCCTGTCCTTAAACACCAGGGACTCCACACGCCATCCCTGGGCAGCCCATTCCACCTTTCTGTGACAACCCAAGTTTTCAGTTCTGAAATGAACCACAGCCCCCAGAGCTCCGAAGCTCTCCAGCTCCATCCACCTGCTGGCACTGCACCAAGAACCCGGCAGGTCCCTGCCCAGCACTCGGAGGGTTCTCCAGGGGGGGAATGTGCCCGTGGGGAGCTGCAGCCCATGCCAGCCCAGAGCGCTCACCTTGCGCAGGGTGAGCACGCGCTTCCTGGTGCCCACCACGCAGCCCTTCAGCATGAGGAAGTCGTTGTTGACCTCCCCGTAGTGAGGGAAACCACCCTGCGGGGAGAGCAGAGGGGCTGGTGGGCAGGAGAGCTGGCTGGGGGAGTCGGGGGGGCACAGCCCTGTCGCCCCTCAGCCCTCACCAGAGGCGTGATGGTCTTCTCGGTGATATCGTAGTGCGTCGAGGCGTTGTTCCTCACCACTTTGCCGTCCTCCACGTGGATCCCGTGGCCAATGCGGTAAATCTGGGAACACACAGGCCGTGGAGATGGAGACTGTCCCACCCCTTGCTGAGGAGCTTCCCAGGCTGCCAGAATCCCCCACAGATTCACGTGGTTTTCACCACTTTGTGCCCTCAAACAGCGGAAAACCACCAGGAAAGGCATGGAGATGTCCAGGGAAACATCCATGAGGATGCAGGGAGCTGAGGGCACCGCGGGGAGGATGTGACAGGATGGGAGGCCTGAGGGGCCCCCCGGGCCGTACCTTCTTGTTGATCTCGGTGCGGTGGTGGTAGCCCTTCTGGCCAGCGCGGGCGATGGAGTAGCCCACGCGGGCCGGGTGCCAGGCCCCGATGCAGGCCACCTTCCGCAGGCCCTTGTGTGTCTTCCTGGGCAGCTTCTTGGTGTGCCAGCGGCTGGTCACCCCTGGGAGCGCGGGAACAGCGGGCAGGGTCAGCAGGGAGGGCTGGGGCTGGGGAAGGGCAGTGCCATGGCTCTCCTGAGGGACATTTCCTGAGGGGCAATCCCTGAGGGACAGTCCCATGGCTCTCCTGAGGGACATTTCCTGAGGGACAGTCCCATTGCTATCCTGAGGGACAGTTCCTGAGGGACAGTTCCACGGCTCTCCTGAAGGACTGTCCCATGGCTCTCCTGAGGGACATTCCCTGAGGAACTGTCCCACCAGTCTCCTGAGGGACAGTCCCGTGGCTCTCCTGAAGGACATTTCCTGAGGAACTGTCCCATTACTCTCCTGAGGGACAGTCCCATTGCTATCCTGAGGGACAGTCCTTGAGGGACTGTCCCATTACTCTCCTGAGGGACTGTCCCATGGTTCTCCTGAGGGATAAGTCCCTGAGGGACTGTCCCATCATTCTCCTAAAGGACAGTCCCACAGTCTCCTGAATGACAGTCCCATGGCTCTCCTGAGGAACATTCCCTTAGGGACTGTCCCATCACTCTCCTGAGGGACATTCCCTGAGGGACAGTCCTATGGCTCTCCTGAAGGACAGTCCCATGGCCCTCCTGCAGTTCTCCAGGAGGCCGTGCTGGGAGGAGTTCAGGAGCTGCTCTCACCTCCCAGGGCTCTGATCAGACCAGGAGATGTCCCATGCATACGCCCAGGGACGCCCACACCCTGCACATGTGGGGTTTGTGAGACAGCCACACCATCACAGAATGGTTTGGACTGGAAGGGACCATAAAGGCCATCCAGTTCCAAGCCCTGCCAGGGGCAGGGACACCTCCCAATAGACCTGGTTGCTTTATGTACTGACAGTGCCTCTGAACACCCTGGGAGGAGGCCTTCACTGGCCTTAATCTCAGGGAAAATCTTTCCACCACCTCCTCAGCTCCTCTGTATCTGCATCAGAGGTGCCCCTGTTGAATTTTCCCTTGCTGGAATCCCTGAGATTAAGGAAACCAAGCCCTGCCACAACAGAACTGGATGTCCTGCTTAAGACCCTGGGGCTTTTTGCTACTCCCTCTACAAAAAGTTAGGGGTTCTCAGCGTGGTTGACACTCTGCTGCCCCCAAACCAGCTGATGGGCAGAGCCACGTGAGGAGGAGAGCCCCAAAGCCCTGCACCTTTCATGCCGTGGCCCTTGGTGACGCCGATGACATCGATCATCTCGTTCTGGCTGAAGACGCTGTGCACAGAGATCTGCTTCTCCAGCCTCTCCCGGACCCAGTCGACCTTCTCAGGCACTGTCCCCCCGTTCAGCTGGATCTCCATGATGTGGGCCTTCTTCTGCCTCAGCGGGAGCAGCCTCATCTGCAGCACACAGTGCTTCAGGGTGACATGTGGCCCCTCACCCCACAGACAGGAGGGTGCAGCAGGGCTGGGTAACTCACAATTTGTGAGTAGAGGGTGAGCAGAGCCACGGCTTCACCTCTCTGCCACAGTCACCCCCTTTCAGAGCAGCCCTGGGTCAGCAGCTCTTGATATCTGGGATTTTATGGAGCCAGCTCCTTGTCCTTGAGCCCAGAGACCCTGTCTGGCCTTGAGCCAACTTAGCTCTCCCCCAGACCCCAAAGCAGCCCTTAACTCGGGGATCAGCATTAAAATGAGTCCCACGTGCATCCAGCAATCAGCATCTGGCAAAACTGTGCCTGCCCTTGGGGTTATTTTTGCCCAAAACATTTGACACCAGTTGCTAATTTGAGGTGATCATGAGGCCCGAGGTCCTTTGCTGACACAGGACTCGGGCTCTGCTCTCCTCCTGCTCTCCTCCAGGGGTGTGTGGGCTCCCATGGGGATGTGGGGGCTCCCCAGTGACCCCAAACCATGGCAACCCTGGAGCAGGAGCTCTGGGAGGGCACTGGGAGCTCAGGAGGCAGCTGCAAAGGTCAGCCAGCACCTCCCATCACCATCTCACACCCTCTGCTCTCTCAGCCTCTGTGACCCCACCAAAACACCCCCTGGTCCCATTTCCAGGCCCTTCAGAGCTGAGGAAGCCCCCGAGCCCCCTGCCCATGCCAGGGGGAGGCTCTGACCTGTGTGTGCATAATGACACGGATGACCTTGCAGTACTTCTTCATGGCTGCAAAATCCTTCTCCAGCTGCCTTTTGCCAGCCTCGTCCTGCCATTTTTTGCAGTACTTGGTGAACGCCTTCTTCTTGCTCTTGTGCCTGAGGACAGAAGTGGCTGGCACCCATCAGAGCTGATAAAGGGCTTGTGACAGTGCAGAGAGGGGACAGGTCACCTTGGCAGCCGCCTCCTCAGTGGCACAAGGAACCTGTGGATACCTGAGCCTCGCCTGACTGTCAGGACCTTGGGGTGCGAAGAGGGAGGTGGATAATGAGCCCTGAAAAGGGCTCGTTCAAGGGTAATTCAAACCTTTCTGCATGAGGAATGCAGTTGTCTCCCACTGACTGACTCAGCACATCAAAACAGGAAAATCAGAGGCAGGAGAAAGCAGGGATCGGAGGATTGGGGTGGGTGCGTCTCCATGGCACTCACAGGAGACTCCTGCAGCCAGGAAATCGCAAAGGCACTTCCCTGCTACCTGTGGGTACCTGAGCCTCACCTGACTGCCGAGGGCTTGGGGTGGGAAGAGGGATGAGCCGTGAAAAGGAAAAAACGGGGATCAGAGGCGTGTGGTGGGTGGGTCTCCATGGCGCTGTACCAGGAGACCCAATTCCCACAGCGAGGAAATTCGTGTTCCCACTTCCCTCTCTGCCGAGGGCTGTTGATGTTTATGAGGGCCAGGGGCCACGTTCTGCATCAATTTTCCCCCTGGCAAATCTGGTTTCAGTCCAGCTCAAGGATTCTGGTTAACCGGGGAGCCGAGGAGCCCGAGCTGCACGAGGGAAAAGGAACCTGCCATATGATATTGTGGAGAGAGCTAACTTGGTTCGGCTATTAGAATAAATTTACATATGCAAACGCTGCTCCCCAGCATCGGGCTGTCTGCAGGATCCCTGTGCATGACTAAATAGGCAGCAGTGTCACTCCACAGGAGCTGAGCTGTTTGGGCATCCTGTGGAATTCCTGCCAGGGATCCCTCACAGGCAGCCCCCCAGGACACCCCACTCTGGGAATCCCGGGATCACTGAGGCTGGAGCAGCCCTCCCCGACCATCAACCTGTGACTGATCCCCACCTTGTCCCCCAGCCCAGGGCCACACCCAGGGGTGCCTTGGACACCTCCACCTCCTGCCTGGGCACTCCCAGGGTTTGATCCCCTTTTGGGGAGCCCGTACCAGTTCTTGTAGAAGCGCCGCCGGCACTCATCGCTGATGTGCTCAGCAAAAACAGTCTTGAAATTCCTCAGGCCCTTGGGCGTCTCGATGTAGCCCACGACCCCCACCACCACCATCGGGGGGGTCTCGATGATGGTCACGGCCTCCACCTCCTCCCTCTTGGAGACCTCTGCAAGGCAGCAAAGGGAGGGGGTGCCTGGAATCCTCTGGGATCATTCCCAGGAGGATTCCTGCTGTCAGAGAGTGCTGGGGGCGAGGTCGTGTTTGATCTCAGCCCCAGCATCCTCACCTCCCAAACCACCACTCACCATCCCAGTGTGGAGAGTTCCACACTCAGCCCGTGCTGAGCTGGCCTTTGACCACCCAAGCCAGGATTTAACGCAGGGCTCCACCAGCCCTTTCCACAAAGAGCCTTTCCCCAGGAGCCCACTCCCCCCTTTCCCTCCCCCCGGGCCGAGCCTTACTGAGCCCGGGCCGGTGCACCTCGCGCACGGTGTGGGTCATCCCAGCCTTGTAGCCCAGGAAAGCCGTCAGGTGCACTGGTTTGCTGGGGTCATCCTTGGGCCAGGCCTTCACCTTGCCCCGGTGCCGGCGGCTCCGCTTGTGGGGCAGGAAGCCCAGGTGGCCGTGCCTGGGAGCCGAGAACTTGCGGTGGGACTGCGGAGGGGAACCGCAAAGGGAGGCTGCACAATCAGCTCCCCCGGAAAGGAGAGAAGGGAAACATGACAAAAACACAACCAAAATCCCCTCCTTCCAGATGGGAATGGCACAGAGATTCCGGGCTCTTCACTGCGTCCTAACAGGGCAGGGTTTTGTTCAAGCTTCTGTTGCATACATGAAAAAATGGCATAGAATTCTGGAATGGTTTGGGGTGGAAGGGACCCTGAAGCACATCCAGTGCCACCCCTGCCATGGCAGGGACACCTTCCACTGTCCCAGGCTGCTCCCAGCCCCATCCAGCCCATTGGGCATTGCCAGGGATCCAGGGGCAGCCACAGCTGCTCTGGGCACCCTGTACCCAGAGCAAGGAAAGGATTCCTTCCTAACACCCATTCTAAATCAGTCAGGGTGAATTGACTAAATTTCTGGTCAAATTATGCCACTTAAATAAGAAACCTAACCTAATCTCCCTCCTTCAGCTTTTTCTGAAGGACTTTGAAGGAGAAATACATTCTTTACTAGGTCTGTCCTTCCATGCTCTTAATTATATATACAATTTATTTTGTATCCCGTAGCACCAAAAAGGCCTGCTTGGAATTCCTGGGCTTCATGTCATCAAGGCAAATGGCACAAAACAAGCACAGCCAAGGGTTGGGGAAACAGGGGAAAAGATGCCCAGAGGAATGGACAACAGGAACATGCACAGGTTCTAAAGGCACCTTAAAAGCCAGATGAGATAAATACATAAACCTCAACCACAAGCAGCAAAGGGTTAGTCCTGCACCCACTGCAGCTCCTTCCTAGCTCAGATCAGTCCCTGCTCCTGGCTGTGCTTTCCACCAAGCTCCTTTTCCAGCCCGAGTGGAGCTCTGAGGATTCTGCCCCCATTCCTGTGGCACCACCGGGAGCAGAAGCAGCCCTGCTCGCCGACCCTCGCGCACAAGCGGCTCCAGCAGAGCTGTACCAACCATGGGACGTCTCCAGGCCGGGCAGCAGCAGGGAGAGGCTGTCAGGAAGTGCGTCCCAGATTAATACTTAAGATGGGTATGGGTCTGAAGACACAAATTTAGCCGCTCGCTTCACCCGCTGCGATATTCATTTCATTCCTGGCAGGTTGGACACGACAGTTGTGGTGGGATAAAGGTCAATTGCTGCTGGCTCAGTTTACGCTTCTCCCTCCTGAACAGCTCTGATGTGAATGGGGAATTAGGGCAGTTTCCTGAATTAGGGCAGTTTCCAGAAGGGGCACCACACACCCAGAGCTGTGAACACCTGCGCCAGGTACCCCCAGCACAGGCTGGGAATCTGTCAGCCCAGGATTGTGATCCTGACTGGAAAAAGAGACTGAGACAATACATCTCAGAATCACAGAGCAGTTTGGATTGCAAGGGACCTTGAAATTCATCCAATGCCAGCTCCTGCCATGGGCAGGGACACCTTCCATGGCTGAGAGGGGCCCTCATGCTGGGTGCAGGGAGGGACAGAGCAGGGACCAGGCTCTGCTTCGGGGGCAACAATGGTACCAGAGCCAGGGCAGAACCGATGCCAGGCAGAACTTTATCCCTGTGCGGTGACCGAGCACAGATCCCTCAGAGGGTGCAGAGCCTCCCTCACCGGGGATATCCCAAAGGGGTCTGCTCCCAGCCCCGTGCCATGTGCTGTGGGATGGCCCTGTGAGCGGGGAGGGGGACAGACGGGATGGGGACAGATGGGATGGCCCTGTGAGCAGGGAGGGGGACAGATAGGATGGGAACAGTCGGAATGGGGACAGACGGGATGGCCCTATGAACGAGGAGGGGGACAGACAGGATGGGGATAGATGGGATGGCCCAGTGAGCAGGAACTGGGACAGATGGGATGGGGAGAGACAGGATGGCCCTGTGAGCAGGGAGGGAGACAGACGGGATGCCCTGTGAGCAGGGAGGGAGACAGACGGGATGCCCTGTGAGCAGGGATGGGGACAGACGGGACGGCCCTGTGAGCAGGGATGGGAACAGATCGGATGGCCCTGTGAGCAGGGAGGGGGACAGACGGACACGCTGTGGGCTCCGCCGTCCCGCCCCATCCCGGCCTTCTGGGATCCCCTCACGGAGGAGGCACTCGCGCACTACAACTCCCGGCGTGCCCCGGGGCCGCCGCCATATTCCCGCGCCCAGCCCCGCGGGGTCGCCGCCATATTGCCGCGCTCCCGCCCCCTCAGGGCCGCCGCCATCTTTCCGCGCCGCCGCCGCGATGCCGGAGGATCACGACTGGGAGGCGTACAAGGTGCCGCCGACCCGCACCCCCGTCTCCGAGAGGACCACGTCGGTGCCCAATCCCGTCGATTACTTCCAGACCGCCTTCAACTATGTGCTCGACGCGCCCGTCACCTTCATCCGAGGTACCAGCGGGGCGAGGCAGAGACTCCCCCCACCCCGGTCCCCGTCCCCGTGGGAGCTGAGCGGCGGCGCGGGGACGGGGACACCGGGAGGGGCACACCGGGACACGGGGCAAGGGCGGGAGGACACGGGCACCTGCACAGGCAGAGGGCACCACAAGGACACTGGTCCTGATAGTAACAACACAGGCAGAGGGACGGGACACTGGGACATTGACGAGAACACAGCATGGACACAGGGACAGGGGACATTGACAGGAACACAGCATGGACACAGGGACACGGGACATTGACAAGCACAGCATGGACACAGGGACATGGGACATTGACAGGAACACAGCATGGACACAGGGACAGGGGACATTGACAGGAACACAGCATGGACACAGGGACATGGGACATTGACAAGCACAGCATGGACACAGGGACATGGGACATTGACAGGAACACAGCATGGACACAGGGACATGGGACATTGACAAGAACACAGCATGGACACAGCGACATGGGACATTGACAAGAACACAGCACGGACACAGGGACACGGGACACAGACAAATGCACGGCGTGGACAGAGGGACAGACACAGGGACAAGAGACACATGGACCGGGGACACACAGTAGAACACAGCACGGACACAGGGATAAGGGACAGACAAGAACACAGCTTGGACAGGGCAGACTCAGGGACATGGGACACTGCACAGGCATGGGACACAGACAAGAACACAATACTGGTAGTGTGACAGGGACATGAGACATGTTGTGGACACTGTGACAGATACAGGGACATCAGGGTACACCTTGGACACTGGGAGAGGTGCAGGGGATAGAGGGACAGTGACACAGCGTGGACAGGACATGGGACACGGCGCAGAGGGGCCCCATGGGGCAGGTGGCAGCGGGCAGTGCCAGCGCGGGGCTGTGTGTGACCGGGCTGTCCCTGCAGGCTGGATCGAGCGGTGGCAGAACAACAACAAGTTCTACTACTACCACCAGAAGTTCCGCCGCGTGCCTGACCTGAGCCAGTGCCTGGAGGGCGACTACCTGTGCTACTACGAGGCCGAGGCTCAGTGGAGGAGGGACAGGTATGGCTGCCCAGGACTGTCCCCAGGCAGGGACACAGCACAGCACACAGCTCTGGGACCTGCAGCCTCTTGGGGGATTCTGGGCACGGTGGCATCAGGGAGCTGAAAATCCCAGAGCTGGCATTGCACAGGGTGTCCTCAGCTTTTCTGGTGTCCCGTGGCTGCTGTTGCATTGCTCACCATCTCTCCCCAGGATGGTTGACCAGGAAATCGTGGAGATCGTCCGGGAAAGGGTGGCTGCGTGCAAGCAGAGGGAAGGGCCCAACCAGTTGCAGAACTGTGCCAAGGAGATGGAGCTGCTGGCACAGGTCACCAAGGCCTACCAGGACAGATGTGAGTGGCAGCAGCACACGGGGCAAGGGCTCTGAACGCAGGAAGGGGCTCTGAAAGCACATCCCACCCTGCGTGAACGCAGCGGGAGGCACTGCTGAGCCCCTCCTCTCTTTTTCAGACGGGGATCTGGGTTACCACGGCAACGCACGGACATGCCTGATGAAGCAGAAGCACAGGATGATGGAGGAGAGGAAGGCAGCACAAGAGAATCAGTAGAGCTACAACAGTTCCTCCCTCCATGGTGCTGCTCTCCGAGTGCATGCTGCTTCCTTGGCCTCCACAATAAACAGACATCTGTACAGCTGGGCTCCCTACTCATTCTTTGAAGAGCTCTGCAAGCCCTCAGCTCCAGGCTCTTGGGGCTGCCCTCTCCTCCATGAGCCTCCAGAACATTCCGTGTGCTGCTCTGCCCTGGCTCTCAATTCCAAGTGCCCCAGGCCGGGCTGGACAGAGCTTGGAGTTGGAACTGGATGAGCTTCCAGGTCCTCTCCAACCCTCCCATTCCGTGGTGTGACCCACCTGCCCCGAGCACCACCCCATCACACAAGCACGGGTTCCTGGTTCTCTGATCACTTTATTCTCCTACAAAACCCCTCAGGTGGTGGCCACAGCGGCTGCCTGGGTCCTCTGCACCGACACTCTGGTGTGGGTCTTGGCCAGGTGATCAGTGAACTCCTGCAAAGAACACCAACAGGGTTATTCCCTGCAGCCCCTCACGGCTTCCTCAGCACCCCTCCCATCCCTCTGCTGTACAGCTACCAAGCCTTTGGGTACAGAAATCGAAGTTTTAGGGTAAGAAGGTTTGAGCTGTAAGTTACCCAAATGCTCTTACCTGGTAGGGAGACTTGGTGAAGACAGTCTCCTTCCAGAGGTCAGGAGTCAGGTAGCTGTAGGTTTTGGAGATGGCATCGAAGGTGGCTTTAGCTGCAGAGAGATGTCACACGCTGTCACACACTGCCACTTAATGGCTGCACAACCAGGCAATCCAACCCACAGCTCCAGTATCCCCCAGTTAGGAAAATGTGGAATTTTGCAAGGATCAGGGAGACCGGGGAGGGCCTCCCTGATGAACCCACAAAGCTCAGGTTGCTCTCTCTCTCCAGTTACGACGATGACACCACGGCACGCAGGTGCAATCGCGCAGATTGGGAGATGCAGGAGTGCTGAACCCACGGTTGTGTAACTCTGACAGAACCAGCAGCAGGACTGACCACACTGCCAGCACAAGGCACAAACCACTGTCACGCTGTGCCCCACCCGTGACAGAAGCGGCCCTGCACCCCGTGGCAGCCCCAGAGCTCACCGAAGTTGCCGAGCGTGGCCGTGCAGCCCCGCGCCGACGTGTAGCAGTCATCGATGCCAGCCATCATCAGCAGCTTCTTGGGCACGGGGGCGGACACGATGCCGGTGCCGCGGGGCGCCGGGATCAGGCGCACCAGCACGGAGCCGCAGCGCCCGGTGACCTGCGGGGACACGGAGGGTCACGGCCCCGAGCACAGCCCGGGGGGACGCTCACCTTGCAGGGCACCGTGTGCCCGGGCAGGGCAGGGCTGGGGGGACGCTCACCTTGCAGGGCACCGTGTGCCCGGGCAGGGCAGGGCCGGGCCGGGGGGACGCTCACCTTGCAGGGCACCGTGTGCCCGGGCAGGGCAGGGCAGGGCTGGGGGGACGCTCACCTTGCAGGGCACCGTGTGCCTGGGCAGGGCAGGGCAGGGCTGGGGGGACGCTCACCTTGCAGGGCACCGTGTGCCCGGGCAGGGCAGGGCTGGGGGGACGCTCACCTTGCAGGGCACCGTGTGCCCGGGCAGGGCAGGGCTGGGGGGACGCTCACCTTGCAGGGCACCGTGTGCCCGGGCAGGGCAGGGCTGGGGGGACACTCACCTTGCAGGGCACCGTGTGCGGCTTGCCGATCTTGTTGCCCCAGTAGCCGCGGCGCACGGGCACGATGGACAGCTTGGCCAGGATGATGGCCCCGCGGATGGCCGTGGCCACCTCCTTGGAGCACTTCACGCCCAGCCCCACGTGGCCGTTGTAGTCCCCGATGGCGACGAAGGCCTGCAGCACAGGAGGAGCTCTCACTGCTGGGCCAGGGCTCGCAGCTCAGCCCCAAACCTTCACACAGCTCTCAAAACACGCTTTTGCCCTCAGAGTTCATCCTTCAGGCACTGGGTTCAATTCCCTGCTGCAGCCTCACTCTGGTCAGAATTCCCCAAAATTTCACAACAGCGTTCCCTGCTTACACCCCAAACATCTCCCTGAAAACCCAACGCTGCTGTGCAAGAACAACTCAACTTTGCGCTATCAGAAAAGTTTCCTTAAAAAGGACTTTTAAAGACTTGCAGCCCAACTTTTGGGCCAGTGCTGCTTCAAGGAACATACACACACGTCACTGACGTTTTCAAGTTAATACATTTAACAAACTATTAATGATCCTCACTACAAAGTAATTACTTACTGGATGTGACAGTAAAAGAGATTTGGAGTGATTAAAATGACTCTGGAAGTGCAGAAAGGGAAGCTGTGGGCAGGAGGATCCAGAGGAAGGGGCGTACCTTGAACCTGGTGCGCTGCCCAGCACGGGTCTGCTTCTGCACAGGCATGATCTTCAGCACCTCATCCTTCAGCGAGGAGCCCAGGAAGAAATCGATGATCTCCGACTCCTGCAAGAGTCAGCGCTGAGCACACGGAAACCACGGAGTCCTGGGATGGTCTGGGGTCACAGGGACCTCACAGGCCAGCTACTCCACCCCCTCCCCAGGGCAGGGACAGCTGCCACTGCCCCAGGCTGCTCCACGCCCCATCCAGCCTGGCCTGGGCACTGCCAGGGATCCAGGGGCAGCCACAGCTGCTCTGGGAATCTCTGCCAGGGCATCACCACCTTTACAGGGAACGATTCCCTCCCAGTATCCCATCTGATGCTGTCCCACGTCTTTCTCCTGTTCTCCTGGAGCCCCTTCAGGCTCTGAGGTGCCCCCGGAGCCTTCCCTTCCCCAGGTGAACAACCCCTGCTCTCCCTGCCTGGCTCCACCCTTTGGAGCATCTCCCTGACCCTTCCCTTCTACATCCACAGCAACTCACCTTGATGGGAAGCGAGAACAGATAAATCTCCTCCAGAGACTTGATCTTCATATCTTTGACCAGGCGACCGAGTTTGGTGACAGGAATCCACTGGCAGAGAAACCCGCGGGTAAGAGTCACCAGGGGCTCTGCTGCCCCATCCCGGGGGCCGGCAGCAGCCCCGTCCCCGCTCCCCACTCACCTCCTTGTCCTCGGCTTTCCCTCCGCGGGCTCCGCGGCCTCTCCCGCGGCCCCTCCCGCGGCCGCGCCCGCGGCCCCGCAGCCCGGTCCCGAATCCACCGCGGAAGCCCCCGCGGGCCGCTCCCGCTCCTCCCGCAGCACCGGCGTCGTCCGCCATTTGCTGGAACAGAGCGGGAGGTCAGGCGGGCGGCGGCGGGCGCGGATGGGGCCGGATGGGCCGGGCCGGGCCGGGCCGCGCCGCCGCCGCTCCCGCCATACTTACGTGATCCCTCAGCGTAGAAGGCCGCGCTGAGGCACCGCGCGCTATTTATACGGCGCGGGCATCTCGCGAGAGCCGCGGCGGCCCTGCGCGCTGGATGGGGAATACACGGCGGGCTGGAGCGGGCGGTTTGTGGTTATTTATACAGAGCGCGGGGCGGCGCGGCTCGGGGTATATAGGGGCGCGCACGGGCGGAGCGCGCAGAGCGCGGCGCGGCGGCGAGCGGTGAGGGCTGGGGGTGCGGGCCGGCGGGACGGCACCGCCGCGTGTCCCTGCGCCTTCAGCGCTGTCAAACTGCCGGGGAATGGCTGCGGTGCTGCCCCAGCCGCGGCCGGGGGGCAGGGAGTGTGCCGGGAAGGCGATCCAGGGGACGCGGTAGCGCCCGGCGCGGTCTGAAAATCATTGGGGGCCTGCTGTGGCCCCGGGTGAGATAACGGCGCCCAGAGCATCGGGAACATTAAGCTTGTTGCCCACGGCTGTGTGTGGGGAATGAAACCCATGTTCCCATAGGTGCCGTGCGGGCGGTGCCGGGCTGGGCTGGTCGTTCCGGGGCCGTTTCTCAGTTCTGTTCCCTGTCCAGGTTCCCGGCGCTGATTCACGGCCATCCCGTCCCCAGGAGCTGTGGAGAGCGCGGGGCTGCCGCGACGGACGGCGGCACGGGAGGCACAGCTGGGAGCGGTTCGGTTTTGTATTTCGGTGTGCAATAAAACACGAAGCGCTGTAAAGATGGAACGTGTCTGTTCTCTCTAATTATCAAAAGTTCTCCTTCCCGCGGTGGTCGGGGAGGTTCAGCTTTACGCTTCCTGGGGGCGGTTGTGCTGCGGGGCGCTCCGGATGGCGGGGGATGCAGCGGCGGGGCCGGGCTGTGCCCGCTCTCCCGGGAACCGGGAATCTCCATCCCGGCAATTCCCGTCCCGCTCTCCCGGGAACCGGCAATCTCCATTCCTCTCTCCGGAGCCGCGCCCCGCGTGGTGCCGCTGGCGCCCCTCGTGACGTCACTGGAAGGGCCGGAAGTTCTCCCTCACTTCCCGGAAGTGGCGGCGGAAGCACGTGGGCCGCGGCCATGGCGGACGCAGAGCCGGCCGCCGCCGCTCCCGTGCGCTTCAAGAGCAAGTGAGGGAGCGGCGGGACCGGGCTGGGCTGCGAGGGCGGGCGAGGGGCCGGGCCTCGCGGCCGGAGCCCCCGGGCCGCCGCCGCTCCGCTTTAACGGGGCCTCTCCGCGCGTCTCTTTCCCTTCCAGCTACGCCGCGACGCGGAGGATCGAGCCGTTCTACAAAGGAGGGCGAATCCAGGTAACCCCGGCTCTGCGGGGACAGCCGGCAGCGCCGCGCCTCTGGCTCTAACCTTCCCAATCCCTTTTCCCCAGATCAGCCGCGATGGGAAGTTCATGTTCTGCCCCTGTGGGAGCAGAGTCAACGTGGTCGAGGTGGAAAGCGGAGCGCTCCTGCACAGCCTCCAGCAGGTGACCGGACCGGGCGGCTCGCCAGGCTCCCGGGGGTTTCTCACTGCGGATGCAGCGCTCCCAGGAGCGGGGAGGGCGGGAAGGGACCGAGCACAGGTTTTGGGGGCTCAGCAGAGCCCTCGGAGAAGGGAGCTCGGAGATCTCTGCAGGGGTGGTGTAACCGTGGCGTCTCCCCTGTGTTTTGCCAGGATGAGGAGGAGGATGTCACAGCGTTCGTGCTGAGCCCTGATGATGAGGTAGGTTTGTGCTGGGGGCCGTGAGCACCTGGGACAGGCTGAGCCTGGAATGGAGGGGATTTTGGGGGGGATTTTGGGGTGTCTGTGCAGGGCCGGGGCTTGGACTCGATGGTCCTGGTGCATCCCTTCCAGCTGGGGATCTTCCATGGCTCCATTCCACAGTCTGTGCTTCCTGAGATCCCCTGGAGCCTTCTCAGGGCGTCACCCTCACCCCTGTGGGTCACCCTCACCCCTGCCCAGAGCCTGAGCTGCCCAGCAGCTCCCTGTGCCACGTGGCACTGACAGGAGCCCAAACCCAGCCCGTGCTCAGGCTGTCCCTCTGTCCCTTGTCCCTCTGGTTCTGGCTGTCCCTTGTCTTGTGTCCAGGTGCTGGTGACAAGCAACCGGGTGCTGCTGTGATTCTGTCTGTCCCTTGTCCCTCTGTCCCAGCTGCCCATGCTCAGGCTGTCCCTTGTCCCCGTGTCCCAGGTGCTGGTGACAGGCAGCCGGGCGCTGCTGCCATGGCTCAGGCTGTCCCCGTGTCCCCTGTCCCTGTGTCCCCTGTCCCCAGGTGCTGGTGACAGGCAGCCGGGCGCTGCTGCAGTAGTTCAGGCTGTCCCCTGTCCCTGTGTCCCCGTGTCCCCTGTCCCCAGGTGCTGGTGACAGGCAGCCAGGCACTGCTGCCATGGCTCAGGCTGTCCCTCTGTCCCCTGTCCCTGTGTCCCCTGTCCCCAGGTGCTGGTGACAGGCAGCCAGGCACTGCTGCAGTAGTAGTTCAGGCTGTCCCCGTGTCCCCTGTCCCTGTGTCCATGTGTCCCCAGGTGCTGGTGACAGGCAGCCGGGCGCTGCTGCCATGGCTCAGGCTGTCCCTGTGTCCCCTGTCCCCGTGTCCCCTGTCCCCAGGTGCTGGTGACAGGCAGCCGGGCGCTGCTGCTGCGCCGCTGGCGCTGGAGGGAGCCGAGCTGCGAGCGCTCCTGGCGAGCCGTGCACACCGCGCCCGTGGCCACCATGGCCTTCGACCCCACGGGCACCCTGCTGGCCACAGGTACGAGCCCCCTCTGTCCCCGAGAGCTCCGGGGCAGGGCCAGCCCCAGAGCCGTGTCCTGTGGGGTCTCTGCTGGTTCCCAGAGCCGTGTCCTGTGGGGTCTCTGCTGGTTCCCAGAGCCGTGTCCTGTGGGGTCTCTGCTGGTTCCCACTGCTCCCTCCTGCAGAGCTCAGTGTCCTTCTCTTCCCAGGGGGCTGCGACAGCACCATCAAGGTCTGGGATATGGTCAAGCACTACTGCACACACAACCTGAAGGGATCCTCTGGAGTGGTTCAGTAAGGAGCAGTGCTGCTTGGCAGTGCCAGGCTGGGCTGGGATGCTGGGATTGGGGTGCAGGTCTTGAGTTAATGCAACATTCCCAGCGGGTTCTGGGCTCTTCCTGCTTTTTGAGAGCAGGGTTATGGCTGGTTCTGCAAGAATTTTCATGGACTCACAGAAGGGTTGGGCAGGGACACCTCCCCCTAGGCCGGGATGCTCTGGGCCCACCCAAGCTGTGCTGCTGGGGTGGGCATTGCTCAGGGCTGGGGTTATGGCTGTGCTGTCCCTCTGCTCCTGCCCAGCCTGGTGCAGTTCCACCCCGACGCCTCCCGCCTGCAGCTCTTCTCCTCCTGCATCGACTACAAGATCCGCATCTGGGACCTGAGCTCCAGCAAGTGCCTGGCAGTGCTGGAGGGACACTTCAGTGCTGTCACCTCGCTGGCCTTTGCAGATGGGAACAGCCTGCTCAGGTACCTCCTGGCAGGGCTGGCACCTCCAGACCTCCATCTCCTGGCGGGTCTGGGTGGGTTCTGCTGACAGGGAAGGGGTGGTGCAAGTGCTCGGTGGGTGTGCATTGGAATCATGGAATGGTTTGGGTTGGAAGGGATCTTAAATCCCATCCAGTGCCACCCTGCCATGGCAGGGACAGCTTCCACTGTGCCAGGCTGCTCCCAGCCCATCCAGCCTGCCTTTGTTCCTGGGAGTACCCTGTGCTGGCACAGGGAGTGCTGCTGCTCTCTCTCCCGTGGCCTCTCCAGAGAGGTGTTGAGCTCCCACAGTGCCAAGTTTGCACCCAGAGCCAAGCTGGACAGGTTTAGCACTAAAACTGAGGTTTTCTTTCGCAGCTCTGGCCGTGACAAGATCTGCATGCTCTGGGACCTGGAGACCAGGCAGAGCAAACGAACCGTCCCTGTCTACGAGGTGAAACTGCTTTTTGTTCCTTCCTTTGGGGCCCTCTGGAGTTTCTAGGCCATGGTCCCCCCGTTCAGGGTCTGTGTGTTGTGAAATCAGGTTTCTCCCCTTCCCAGGGGTTTCAGCTCTGGGTCTCTGCCTCTCTGACTCTTGCAGACTGTGGAAGCTGCTGTGTTGTTGCCTGAGGAGGGAGATTTCTCTCAGCTGGGTGTGAAGAAACAAGGGCTGCACTTTGTGACAGCTGGCAGCAAAGGTGAGTGTCACTTTTGGAGCCTGAAGGGTGGCACTCAGTCACTTCAGTGCTGTTATTCCCAGGCTGTGTGTCCTCCATGTGGCAGGAGCCTTGGGTGGAGAGCAGAGCCTGCTCCTCACTTCCTTGGGCAGGGTGGCTGAGCAGGATGGAACATGCACAGATCCATTTACTACTCAGACACATTTATCTCTGTTTGCAAACTCGATGAGTTTGAGTGAAGAATCAAACCCTCCAGGCTTTTCCAGCCACTGCATCCTGCCCAGTCTCGCTTGGGGCCGCGTGGCTTTTCCCTCTGTGCTTGGGATGACGTTCCCTGGACATCCACCGTGTGAAGCAGTGCTGTGCCACGTTTTCTCCCGCTTTCCCAGGCATCCTGAGGGTGTGGGACGTGGCCACGGGGGCCTGTGTGCACAGCCAGGCCGTGCCCTTCGCGCTGCGCGAGGAGCCCAGCGAGCGCAGCCTCTCCCAGTGCCAGCTGGTGCCCGCCAGGAGCGAGATCCTCACCGTGTCCATGGAGCACAACATCGTCTTCTATGATGCCCAAAGCCTCCAGCTCAGGAAGCAGGTGACAGCCCTCAGCCTCCCTGTCCCTTTGTCCGTGCTGCTGGAAGAAGCACCAAGGGTGCCTTGGCTCCAGCCCGTTCTGGGATTGTTCCGTGGGGCCACAGAATTCCACTGGTTTGGGGGAATGTTGCAAGAGCCCGTTCTGGGATTGTTCCATGGGGCCACAGAATTCCACTGGTTTGGGGGAATGTTGCAAGAGCCCGTTCTGGGATTGTTCCATGGGGCCACAGAATTCCACTGGTTTGGGGGAATGTTGCGAGACACCAACACAGGAAGGAGAAAGCAGAAAAGATTTAGCCAGAAATGCCTCCTGTGTGTAGAAATTACACCCAGTGTGAAATGAAAACCAGGCACTCCCACCTCTCCTTCAGCTGCCTTTTCCCTCCCGGGCTGTTTCCATTGCAGCTCGCAGGATACAACGAGGAGGTGCTGGATGTGAAGTTCCTGGGCCCTGGTGACTCTCACATCGTTGTGGCCACCAACAGCCCCCAGCTGAAAGTGTTTGAGCTGGCAACGTCCCACTGCCAGATCCTGTACGGCCACACAGGTGGGTGACACTGCTGCCCTGGGGGACACGGGCAGCTCTTCCTTTAGCCAGCTTCTCCTGTGGTGGAGTCCCTGAGTTCTTGGTGGAGCAGCATCACAGCAGGTTTGGGAGTTGTGTGGAGAGAGGATGTGTCCCTTTGTCCCCATCCCTGGCAGTGAGGTCAGTTTAAACTGGAGCTGAAGGTGCAGGTGTGTGACAGGCTCAGTCCTTAGGCACCAGTCGTGTCCCTGACCTGTCCCCGGCTCGTTAACTGGGCTAATTAACTCACCCCTTTCTGTTGTCCCATCTCAGCATTGCTCTGCACACACCAGCTTTTATTTCTTCTGTTTAGAAACAATCCTGGCTTTGGACGTCTTCAGGAAAGGTCTGATGTTTGTCACCTGTGCCAAGGTGTGTCACTGCTCTCCATTTAATGAAATTATGGATTCCTAGTGATCCTTGTGGGCAAAATTGTGGTTTTTTAGGAACTCCAGAAAGGGCTTTCTGTTCATACAATCCCTGTCTGCTGCATGCCCCAAATAGGTTCTCCTTTTATCTCTTTATAACATTGTCCCTGGGAAAACGAGTTGTGTTTTATTGGCCTGAAGGAGATGTTTCCTTCTCCAAACATCCTGGTCTGGTGTCAGAGTACAGAAAAGTTGTTAGTGTCAGATTGATGAGGGAAAAGGTGCCAAGAGCCCTGACAGACCCAAAACCAAAGCTGTGAGAGAACCAGAAATGAACGTCCATGCTGGAGCCCCAGAGTGGGGGCTGCCCTTGCCACCTGCCCTGACAGAGACGGATTCAGTCTGGAACAGCAGAGACCAGTGGGGCTGGGGGATGTGGTGGGAGCACAGGGGGGCCTGATGCCTCCCCAGAAACCTCGGCAGAAAACCTGCTGACTCCTGGCTGAGGCATTTGTGTCCCCCCCCAGGACAGAAGCCTGCGGGTATGGCGCATGGGCAGGGCTGGCAGGGTGACCTGTGTGGCACAGGGCCTGGGCCATGCCCACGGCGTGGGCGCTGTCGCCTGCTCCAGGTAACTCAGACTGGGGCAGGGAGGGAGGGAGGGAGGGAGGGGAGTGTCCTGGTGGGTGCTGCCCCCTCCCAGCTGTGCTGCTTCTCATCCCTGCTCCCAGCTTCTCGTGGTGCCCGAGCGTGAAGGGGTCATGGGGTGGTTTGGGTTGGAAGGGGCCTCAGATGTCATCCAGTGCCACCCCCTGCCATGGGCAGGGACACTTCCCCTGTCCAGCCTGGCCTTGGATATCCCAGGGATGGGGAGTCCCTCTGAAATGAAAGAGCTTGGAAAGCCATGAAACCACTTTTGCACACCCAGCAGTGGCTGAGTGTGGAGATCCCAGTCAGGGAGGAGAAACCACGGAGTTGTTTCCCTGCCCTTGATGCTTTCATTGCTCTCAGGCTGAAGGAAAGCTTTGTGGTGACCAGCAGCCAGGACTGCACCATCAAGATCTGGAACATCCCGGAATCCCTCACTTCCAAAGCAAAAGCAGCCTTGATCTCCAGCCCAGAGCCCCTCCATGCCAGGGTCACCGAGAGGGGCCATGACAAGGTACAGCTCCTTTCAGTGCCTCAGCCTCCCTCCTGCTCTGCAGCCTCCGTTTGTTCCGTGTCCCACAGCCTGACCCTCTTCCTCCTCCTCTTGTGGCCTCCCCAGGACATCAACAGCGTGGCAGTGTCCCCCAATGACAAACTGGTGGCCACGGGCTCGCAGGACCGGCTGGCCAAGCTCTGGTCCTGCTCCGACTGCTCCCTCCTGGGGGTTTTCTCCGGGCACAAACGTGGCATCTGGTGTGTGCAGTTCTCCCCTGTGGACCAGGTGCTGGCCACCTCCTCGGCTGACGGGACCCTGAAGCTTTGGGGACTTCGGGACTTCAGCTGTCTGAAGGTGATGAGAACTTCGCCTCTTGCCCTGGGCAAAACCTTGGGGTTCCTTAAGGATCCTTCCAAAACCTGGGGCGTGTTCCTTTGGGTTCTGTGAGTAAATGGGATCCTTTGGGGTCTCTCCAAAGGCCTGGCACTGCTGAGCCTCCTTTGTGTTTTGCAGACCTTTGAAGGCCACGATGCCTCAGTGCTGAAGATCATCTTTGTGAGCCGAGGGGCTCAGCTGCTCAGCAGGTTTGTGCCTGGTTCCAGAGTTAAGGGAATGTCTGAGCTCATCAGCAGCACCAAGAGGAAAGACTTGTGTCCAAAGAATCTTTGGACAGATTTATAGGAAGATGCCATGTGTAGGCCAGGCTTTCTGAAGAGGTTATTTTAATCTTCCTCCTCTCCAGGTGTCCCATGGGTTCCATGTGGCTGCTGTGGGGTTGGGACAAACTCAGTAGACAAATCTAAGGGTGCCCTCTTGCCCTCCACATTTTTGGTTAACTCTGCTCCTGTTTGGAAGGAATTGGGATGGGACAGGTCCCTCTGATATGTGAGGTGGGACAGAGCAAGAATGGATCTGTCCAGTGATGCTTTCTGTTGTGTTTCTCTTCCAAAAGTGGATCCGATGGTCTCTTAAAACTCTGGACAATTAAAACAAACGAGTGTGTGAAGACATTAGATGGCCATGAGGATAAAATCTGGGGCCTGCACTCCAACAAGAAGGATGACATGGTTGTGACAGCCTCCAGTGACTCCTGCATCACCCTGTGGCAGGTACAGCGGGGGGCTGGTTCCTCCCTGAGTTAATAATCGGGGTAATTGGAGAGCTCAGGGTCTCGTGGCTTGTTTTTCATGTGTTCTCCTTGTCTGCAGTTTGAAATTGGGGTTTGGGGGTATTTTTTTGGCCGTCCTGTATTTCCCCAGAGCAGCAGATGGGCCCTAGCCCTGGAGCTTTGGAAGGAAGTTGGAAATTGCTGGATTTAACATTTAAATTACTTGACCCTGAGATTTTGCTGCAGAAACTGGTCTCCACATCACTTGATGGCTAAATCAAAACCCTTCTATATTAAAGCAGGATTTGATAGAGTTTTATCCTGGTTTTTTTAACAGGATGTGACTGAAATTGAGGAGAAAGAAGCACAGGCTAAACAGGAGGAGCAGATTATGAAGTGAGTTAATCTTGTGTCATAAAGAGCTGTGAAAGGCAAACTGTGCAGTGGAACTGTCCACACCTGGAGCCACCCAGCTCCACCTGATCTCAATATTGGAGTGAGGGCATTTATTGACGAGCACCACAAACTTCTTAACTGTTATTGCCAAACCTGCTGCTTTTTCTGTAGTTTTGGTTTTTTCAGCACCCAAAGACTGGTCTCACTCTGCCCCCTGCTTTGTTTTCCAGAGAGCAAGAGCTTTCCAACCTTCTCCATGAGAAAAGGTACCTGAAGGCTCTGGGCCTGGCCATCTCCCTGGACCGGCCGCACACAGTGCTGACCGTGGTCAAGGGTGAGTCCAGAGCGTGCTCTGAAGGATTTCCTGCCCTCCCTCCTTCCCTGGACACCTCTTCCAGCTAGTTCAAGGCTTCAAAGTCCAGTAATTAGTCTGAAGCCTGAGTTTTCCCCGAGTGCCATCACCAGGGTGTCCCTGCTGTCGTTTCTCTCTCCAGCCATCCTCAGGGAGCCCGAGGGGAGGAGGCACCTGGAGGAGAACATTGTTCGGCTCCGCAAGGATCAGAAAGGTTTGTGGCAGACTGAAACGCTGAAAGCTTTCAGCTCACAGGCTGAAATTGGAATCCTACAGTCCTGGAATGATTGGGGTTGGGAGATTGTCCAGTTCCACCCTCTGCCATGGGCAGGGACCTTCCAGCAGACCAGGACCTGGCCTTGGGCACTTGCAGGGATGGGGAGTGTCCGTGTGGCACCTGAGAGAGCCCAGGGATGTTTGCCAGGGCGGGCTGTGCTGTGTGCCAGCCTGGCCAGGCTTCCCTCCCCCACAGAGGCCGTGCTGGCGTTCCTGGTGACGTGGAACACCAACTCCCGGAACTGCCACGAGGCCCAGGCCGTGATGGAGACGCTCCTGAAGCACGAGGCACCCGACAGCCTCCTGCAGTTCTCTGGGATTAAATCCGCCGTGGAGTCCCTGCTGCCCTACACGGGTGAGCCCTGTGGGGACAGGCGTGGCCTGGAGGGGCTGCCTTGGGTCAGGGATCATGGAGTGGTTTGGGGTGGAAGGGGCAGGTCGGGTAATGCACCCCTGCCATGGCAGGGACACCTTCCATTATCCCAGGGTGGGATCCCCGTCCCAGGGTGGGATCCCCATCCCAAGCCTCCATGTCCAGCCTGGCCTGGGACACTCCAGGGATCCAGGGGCAGCCACAGCTGCCCAAGGCATCCCCACCCTCCCAGGGAATAATTCCTGCCCAATCTCCCATCCAGCCCTGCCCTCTGGCAGTGGGAGCCATTCCCCGTGTCCTGTCCCTCCATCCCTTGTCCCCAGTCCCTCTCCAGCTCTCCTGGAGCCCCTTCAGGCCCTGGAGGTTTCCCTGGTGTGTTCCCTTCTCCAGGCTGGGCATTCCCAGCCTGGCTCCACAGTCCAGGGCGGGCTGTGGTGCCTCCCCCCGTGAGCTGAGCCCTCCCTCCCTCCCTGCAGAGCGCCACTTCCAGCGGCTGAGCCGCCTGCTCCAGGCCTCCACCTTCCTCGAGTTCCTGTGGCACAACATGAGGCTGGCAGAGGTGGCCCAGCAGGACCAGGGGACTCTGTGACCCCCCTCCCACCAACTGCTCTTTCCCACCAGGATTTTTAGTTCCTGTATTTTATAATAAAAGTTTGAATTTCTAAACCAAGTCTAACATCCAGTCTCCTCAGGGATGAATGAAAGGAAAGCACAACACAAAAGGTCATTTCTTTGGCCAAGCTGGGGTTTGTGTTTTCACACCCTGAATTTTCAGACACACAAACAGCAGGTAGTTTGGGATAAAAAAAAAGGCAGAATCCCAACAAGCAGCTGGGATTTAAAGGGTTCATGGAGCTGGGATCTTGCTTGGGCAAAGCAGCCTGGACTAAGGTAAGGGTCTCACCCATGCCCACCCAAAATTTAGCACCTGGGAGGAAGAGAAGCACAATTTAAATTCCCCAAACAGCATATTTTTAAAGCATAATACACAAGCCGGCTTCAGAGATATTTACATGTATTTTATTTCATAGACAAAAATGTATAAAATTCAAACAACATAAACACAAGTTCTTTATAAAAATATAACAGATACCTGGGAGAATAAGTACAATTAAAGCCATCAGTGTAGAGAAAAGTTAATTTTCCTATAACTCTTTTTCTGACTCATTTCTAGCAAATGAGTTGAGGATTAGAATTGTGAGTTTCAGTAACTAGCCAGTCCCCTGTGAAGAGGAATGTTTTGTCCATAAAAGTGACCTCTGTTCCCATCCCAGGTGGGACAGAGCTGTGGCTGCCCTGGTTGTGTTCCTGTGCCTGCACAGACCTGGCTGGGGTGAGCAGGGATGAGTTTCCTCCCCAGCAGGTTTTTTATTCTCACAGCCATTCAGCAGATCCAGCCCATCCCTATATTCATGGCCACTCCACTAACCTATTAAAAAATCCCAAACCAACACCAAAAGTCAAAAAAGTTAAAAAATATCTATAAAATAGGGGGTTCAGTAAGAGCCATCACACAGGTGAACCAGCCCATCCCTCCCCAGTCCCGGGACTGGCTCAGGGTGCCAGGGGCACTGAGGCACTCTGGTGCCACTCCTGTGCCCTCCACGGTGGCCGTGGCTGTGCCAGCTGATCCTGGCATGGGGAATAACCCAGCTGTGCTGCAGGGAGGGGAACACTGCCTGGGGAGAGCTCCCTGAGCTCCGAGTGACCTCCGGCTCTGGAGCTGCTGAATGTGACCCCACAGCCCTGTCCCAGTAATCCTGGTCCCTGGGGAAGCTGCAGCTGCCCAGGGAGGTGATGGCTGTGTGTGTGTCCCTCAGAAGGGACAGTGCCAAGCCCTGACACTCCAGGGTGATGGAGGTGTGTGTGTCCCTCAGAAGGGACAATCCCAAACCCTGACACTCCAGAGGTGATGGCTGTGTGTGTGTCCCTCAGAAGGGACAGTGCCAAGCCCTGACACTCCAGAGGTGATGGCTCTGTGTGTGTGTCCCTCAGAAGGGACAGTGCCAAGCCCTGACACTCCGGAGGTGATGGCTCTGTGTGTGTCCCTCAGAAGGGACAGTGCCAAGCCCCGACTCTCCAGGGTGATGGATGTGTGTGTGTCCCTCAGAAGGGACATCCCCAAGCCCCGAGGCTCCGGAGGGACCCCAGCGAGCGGGGTGTCAGCGCTGTGCCCGTGTCCCCGGCCAGGGCCGCTAATGGCGGCAGGGCAGCGGCAGGCCGGGCCGGGGAGCCGCCTGCTGCACGGCGCGCTTGGTGACGGTGCTGCAGCGCTGCAGGATCTCCTGGGCGGAGGGACGGGCTGGCACCCTGGGCACAGCCGCGGCCGGCTCCGGCTGGGCTGCGGAGGGCTCCGCGAAGCCGGAGTCGTTGCTGTCCCCGGCGCTGAGGTGCGGGGCTTTGCCGCTGTGCGCGGCCGGCCCGCGGCTCGGCCCGGGAGCGCTCCTGGCCGGCTCCACCTCGGGCAGGGACCGAGACAAGTCGGCTTTCCAGGCGCTGCTGCTCGCCGAGCTCCGCGAGGAGCTGTCCAGCCCCAGGTCCAGCTGCGGGGTGGAGCTGGCCCGCGGCAGAGAGCGGGAGCGGCTCCGGGGAGAGGCGGCGGGCTCCGGCCGGGCCGCGCCCCGCGGCTGAGGGGAGCCGAGGCCCGGGCTGCAGGCGTGCGGGCTCAGCATGGTCTGCAGCTTGTGGTGAGGGTTCTGGTAGGGCCGGAGGCACAGCGAGGGCATGTAGCCGGTGCAGCCGTTGTACCTGAGGGCAGGGATGGAAAGGACACTGAGAAAACCCTTCCAGCATCTCGAGCCAAGGGGAGGGAGCGCCTGGGGAGCGGGTCCGTGCTGTACACGGGGTGTGAGGAGAGGGAAAGCATCCCCAGCCAAGGACATCCAGCTCAGAGGGCTCCTGTCCATCCCACACGGGGCAAACAGCAAGCAGCTCCCTGGGGCAGCCAGGGCTTTGGGAAAGCCTGCTCACCGTATCAGCCACCAGCCGTTGTGGGATGTCCTGAGCACCTCCACGACCACCCCCTGGTTCAGCGAGAGCTCGTCTGCCTTCTGAGCCTCGTAGGCCTGCACCACAAAGTACAGGCTGCCTGCAGAGAGAGGGAGAGGTCAGATCTGCCTTGTGGAGAAAGTGCTCTGATCCCTGTGGGAGACCAGCCCAGCTGCAGGGCAGCTGCCCCTGAGAGTGACTGGTTTGCTCAGGGACCCCAGTTTGATCCATTTAAGTTGGATATAAAGAAGTTTTTTACAAAAAGGGTGTGGAGGCCCTGAAGAGGTTGCCCAGAGAAGCTGTGGCTGCCCCTGAATCCCTGGAAGTGTTCAAGGCCAAGTTGGACAGGGCTTGGAGCAGCCTGGGACAGTGGAAGGTGTTGGGGTTGGAACTGGATGGGCTTTAAGCTCTCTTCCAACCCAAACCACTCCATGGTTCCATGACCCACAGGTGGTGGCAGGGCCAACAAGAAAAGTCAGAGGTCCAGGCAGGGACACCAGGCAGTGGTAAAGTGGTGGGAGTTTGCAGAACTCATGTTTTGAAGGAAGAACAGACTTACCCTCCTCATCTGAGCTGAAGGCATTCTGGACGTCCTCACAGGCATCAAGCTCTTCCAGGTACGAGGCTGGGAACCAGGCTATCTGTTTGTCTGCATTTTCCACCAGCCACCAGCCTACAAAGAGGAAAAATACCCAGATTTTAACAGCCTGCAAGTCAAGACGTGACAACAATCCCTGGGTAGGGGACACAAGAGACAGGAGGGACATTCACTGTCCCCCAGGTAAACACACAAGTGCAAACACCCGAACCCCTGACACTGCCTCAGCATTTGCCTGGCTATGAATCCATCTGCCCATCCATCCCAACACTGAATCCTCTCAGACCTACCAGTCATGTCCTTGATGAGCACTTCCACAATCTCCCTCTGAGCCACTGTGAAGGGTTTGTTCTTTGTGTCTTTGGTTTCAAAGGCCTCGATGCAGTGGTAGCTCTGCGACGCCTGAGGGAGGGTGATGGAGAGGGGCTGGGGGCTCTTCTCCCTTCTGAATACTGATGGCATGATCACCACACTGGAAAGTAAAGGTGCACATCAAAAACTCACATGAGAGGTTGAGTTTAGTATTGATTTTGGTAAAATAATGTCTGCAGTAGGCTGAGAAATGCTTCAGGCATCAGAAACAAAATTAAAAGCACCCAGCTGAGCTGCCCTGGAGTGTAAGTGGTGTTTCCCTTCTATCCATATCCATAACATTTCTGTTTCACCAACAAACAAAAAAATGCAACTCATGTTTCATACCTGTTTTCAGGGAAGGAGGGATCGAGGTCTTGAGTCTGTGCCTTGAAAAACTGATTCACCTCTTCACCCCGGGAGATTTTCACATCTGTTTTCAGCAGCTCCTGGGAATATGTTTCCAGCAGTTTCAGGATCTCCAGGCACCTGTTCAGCTTCCCGCCCTTCCTCTGCTGCATAGTTATTCCTTCAAAATAACAAGAGCACAGTTGGGATAGGGCAGCAATGGATCTGGATCCCTGGAAAAGAGCAGCACTTTTCCCTGAACAGCAGGTGCCCTCACCCACCACCCTTCCTGCCCAAGGCAAACTGTACAAAGTCACTATCCCTGCCTCCCTGTCATTTTTAACAGCTCCTGATAGGATTTTGTAACATCTAAAATTTCTCTTTTTTTTCACATGTGAAGTTTCAAGAAGCTCTAGGTCAACATTTGAAGTGTAGCATTAATTTGCCAAGTGCAGCTATCTATTAAAAAGCCTTTCTGGGTCATTTTAAGTCAGTTCTAGACCCAAACAAGCTGCTGTGACCCAGTGGTGCCATGGCAGGAGCAGGAGAGAGCCCCTGATCTGTTCCAGAGCAAGGTCAGCCTCAGAGGCTTCAGTCTCTGTCACGGGTTATGGCTGTCCCTGATCACTCTTGTGTTTGTTGGTCCATCAGAGATTTGTCCTTACCTTTAAACCTGGGCAAACTCCTCAGTGACCCACTCTCAGTGGGGAATTTTCTCTTCAGCTCTTTCTAAAAGCAAGGAGAGGGAGAGAGCAGTGATTCCTCACAGCTGACACACGGCCAGGCTCCTTCCCCTCCCCAGGACAGGAACCTTGAAATTTCAGGAATTGAAAATTCACTTACATGGAATTTCTTAAAATCTTCAAATGTCCTGTAGATGAGAATGTTGTTCTGATCTGACCAGGACACAAACATCATGTAGTTCTGGGAAAAGAAAAGGGAGAAGAAAAGCAGTTTAATCATAATGTTCAATGTTGGATGGTTCCAGACAATCAGCATGTGGTTTTGCTGTGGTTTAGTTGAGGCTTTTAACATCACATTAAAAAATTAAATGAAACATTAAACCTACAAAAATATGTCTTTAATTTCATAGTCCCAAATGGGTGATCATTGCTGAAACCAGGAGAATCTTATGGTGCTCTGACAAAAAGAGAGCAAACCCCAAGATATGAAGCTCATTAAAAACCAAGTCCCCTTATCCTAGACCCCTAGGCTCCAATCCCAGTACTACGGGGAATGAGCAAACATATCCCTGGCAGAGTAACTCAAAATCCTCTAGTGTCCCAATATGTAAATTATATTTAAGGAAGAAAACAAAGCCCCCCCCAAAAAAATTAAATTACCTTCTGTTTCCTGCACTGCATGAAGCCGACAGCCTTCACATCCACGGGGTACCTGTTGCAGCTCATTTTCCCCACGGCTGCTGCTGCTCCTTCGCAGGGAGCCAGAGGGATGAGAGAGGGAGGGATGAGAGCTGGAGGGATGAGAACTGGAGGGATGAGAACTGGAGGGATGAGAGATGGAGGGATGGGAATTCGAGGGATGAGAGATGGAGGGATGAGAGCTGGAGGGATGAGAGATGGAGGGATGAGAACTGGAGGGATGAGAGCTGGAGGGATGAGAGCTGGAGGGATGAAAACTGGAGGGATGAGAGCTGGAGGGATGAGAGCTGGAGGGATGAGAGCTGGAGGGATGAGAACTGGAGGGATGAGAATTCGAGGGATGAGAGCTGGAGGGATGAAAACTGGAGGGATGAGAACTGGAGGGATGAGAGCTGGAGGGATGAGAGCTGGAGGGATGAGAATTCGAGGGATGAGAGCTGGAGGGATGAAAACTGGAGGGATGAGAACTGGAGGGATGAGAGCTGGAGGGATGAGAGCTGGAGGGATGAGAATTCGAGGGATGAGAGCTGGAGCGAGCAGAGCTGCGGCTCCTGCCCGAGTGCCGAGTTTAAATAGCCCGGAGCAGGAGGCAGGGCAGAGGTTCCCGAGCTTCCTCCTCCGCCCAGCGCCCGGGCAGAAATTCCGCGATTTGCCAAAGTGCCGCGTGCCTTTTACCTTTCCCCCCGCTTTTAACATGCAAATGCTGCCGGGTGCAGGCGGGACTCGTTCAGGTAGCCGGGGAGGAAAAACAGAGTCTTTTATCACGTCCTTACTAACCAGTGCCGGGAAGGAAGGGAGGGGAAGGCAGCGGGGCTGTGTGCCAGCGCTGGGTTAGAGAAGGTCACAGGGGCTGCAGCACCTGCCCCGAGATATTTCCGGGAGACAGGTGAGGTTTTTATGGTTGTATCACACGGACCTGCAGCTCGGGCTGAGCTCACCCAAAGACTGATTTAGAACATGGGTTGTAAAACACAGATCAGGCACCATTAAACGTGAGTAATATTTGTTGCAAATATTTTTCCTGCTTTGTCCCACCTGCCGAGTTACTTTAAATAGATTTCTGACAGTTTTATCAATACCTCCATTGAGATGCCGATGTAATGAACAGACATCCCCAGGATGTAACTAAAAGACTGAAAGCTCCTCGGGTGTAAATATGTGATGGAAATTCAGCTCTGAGTGCTCTGCCCTGTGTCCAGCCAGGTGTCCACACCCTCCCAGGGCAGCCAGCAGCTCTTCCTGAGGAGCAGCTCCACTGCCCAGAGGCTCAGCAGGATAATTCCGGTCTTGGCCAGCCTGTCCTCTCCCTGAACCTCAGGGCTGATGGGCACCGTGTGATCAAACCGCCTCTTCTTTGGTAAAGCCTCAATTGAACCATTATCACTATAATTATCTTTATCATTATCATTATTGGAACCCCAACTGAGAGGCTCAGCCGTGCCTGCCTTTCATTTCCCAGCCTCACCTGGTGCCTCAAACCCTCAGCAATAGCTGCAGGTGATTTTTCATCTACCAAAAAAAAAAAAACCAAAAAAAAAAAAAAAAAAACCAAAACAAAAAAAAAACCAAAAAAACCCAACCCAGAACTGGAACAGGGGGCCAAACCAGATTCCTTCTGGAAAATACAGTGAGGAGGGTCTTGGTTTGTGATCCAGGAGCACGGGAGGCTGCTCCACACAGCAGGGTGGCAGCTTGTGGAGACAAAGAAAGCAGGTTTACTGCAGTTGGATTTATTGCTGCTGGATATCTGTCCTGCATTAAAAAGGGAAAGTTATCCCTTTGGATTTTGGAGAGAAAAGCTCTCCAACAGGCTGTCCAAGGCATTTCCTGGCTCAGGAAGCCGCACAGGAGCTGCCCTGTGGAAAAGGCATGTGGAGCAGCTCCCTGCCCTCCACAGCCCTGGAATCAGACCCTCCATCCCTCTGTTATAAATCCTCCAGCCAAACCATGTGCTGGTAAATCTCTCCAAATGAAAGAGTGAGGATTTCATGGAGTGAGAGGAAATCACTTCATCCAGCAGATTTATTTAGAAAGTTCCAGTCTCTGAGGTGCCAAAACCCTTTGCTGACTCCATGTCCTCAAACCTGCACTCACTGGCTTCTCCTTGGCAGCCAAGCCAGGGCCAAACTCACCCTCACGTGGCTCTTGGAAATATCTGGGACCACGACTCCCAATGAAGCACCTTGGCTTGGTTTCCTGTCTCAGAGCAAACACAAATGACAACGTGTTTCCAAGAACATAAAGGTTTAAACATGTCTATCCTGACTGGGAAAAGCCAAAGACAAGGAAAGCTTTGGAGGAGCTGCAGGATGAGGAGATAGCCGGGGGGGCACAGAGAGCACCTTGATCTGAGGATGCCATAAAAACCAGAAGAGTAGGAAACAGCCTTGGTTTTTCTGTGTTTCATCATTCTCAGGGAATTCAAGCAGAAAGGGAGGTGTGGAAAACATCTAATGGAATGTTACAACAGGAAGGTGAAGCTACACAGGGTTTTACAAGTCACCCGAGGCAGAAGGACCAGCCCTGCAGCTTGCAGAGCTGATCTTCTGGAAAAGATTGGACTGACTGGGACATTGCTGGTGACAGTGGTGTTGTATAAAACCAAATATGAGCAAAACTGCTCAAAACTCAATAACTGGTTATTGAGAAAACGTTTTGAGGAAGTGAAGGGCTCTGTGACACAGAACTGAGGTGCAGGGAGGGAGGGGAAATCCCTGCCACTCCCCTGAGACACCAACACCTCTGGAGTCACCTGGAGGGCTCAGGTCAGGCTCTGCAGCTGTCACAGTATCGGTGCCCTGGCGCTGTCAAGGGTGATGTCACAAAACTGTCTGCTCCAGAATGACCTCAGGAGCCTCGTCACATCTGCAGTGACACCGCCTACGAAACCAGAAGGAGGCTGGGCCAGACGGCCCTTGGAAGGGTAAGGTGCTCCTCCAAGCTCTCCACAGCTCCCAGCCATGGCAGGGCCATTCCTGTCGGCAAGGATGGGTAACCCCCAGCAGAGGCCATAACTCCACTCCTCTGCTGGATGCATTTGGACTCGCTTATAAAAAAACAAGACAAACATTGTTTTTCTGGCATTATCAAGTTTACTTTGTGTCTTCTACAGTTTCCATGTCATCCTGCTATAAATCAGTGCCTCCTCATGGGTAATAATTAATGGCAGAGGAGGAGGGGTCTGCCCAGAAAAAGTGATACTCAGCAAGAATTACTGGATGCTGCTGTTTCATCACCTATATTTATTTACACGGCTCTGAGGGCAGCAGTTAATTTTCCTTTGTTGTTTTACAAGGTACCAAAGAGATCATAAATTAACAGGCAATATGTAATATTGCCCTGCCCGGCTTTGCCAAGATGCAGGAAACACGGATTTTTCCATAAAGACTCCCATCATTTTGCAGTGTGCTCCAAGAGAGCTTCCTGCACCCCACCAAGGTGCAGCTCTGCTGCTCGAGGAGCCTCACTCCAGCCACAAACTGCCCCTCTGGGGACAGAAACACGTTTGTGTCACAGCAGGTGACTAAGGCACTGTCACAGGGAGCCACACCAGGCTGCCTGCCCCAGACTGGCCACGGCTGGGAAGATGAAGTAGGTCAGCCAGAGGTGCAGGAAGGCCCCACAGTCACCAGGGCTGTCCCACTGATATTCCCATCCCAAGATCAGCCTCTCTTCCATGACAAATGAACACTGATGCTCTGCTTTTCTATTCATTTCCGTGTGGATGAGGAGTAATTTCAGTAGAAGCAGAATCTGAGCGCACAGATGCCCAGGGGCAGCCAAAGGCAGCTCCTCTCCAGCTCCTCCTGAGCCATTTTCCAGGTCCAGCAAGAAACAGCCTTGTCCCAAATGCTTGGAGAGGAGCAGCTGTGTTCTGAACATCTTTCCCACACACACAAGTCGTGTCTGGGCTGCTGAGTGACCTGTGCCCCTCATGGCTGATGATGTGTGGGACTCTGCATCAGGATTTCTCTTTCTGTGGCCACCACAGGAAAGGCAAAGAGAGGAAAAGTCCTCAAACCACCCCCAGGACACTGCAGCTGCGAGGAAGAGATACAGAAAGGAGCTGTGGGCACAGCCAGGGGGGGCCTGGAACAAAGCTGGAGGAAAAGCTTCATCTTTCCCTTGCTCACCTTCAGGATCAAAACCTGCCCTTTACTGTTCTTGAAGGTCACCTGTGATGACACATGGCCTATCAGCACCTTTAATGAAAAGCCCAGATGCTAAAAGCCGATTTTAAAAGTACAAAGAGGTTTTAGACTTTTAATAAATAGAGAAACAGACCTTTATTTAAAAAGAATAATGAAAACCCAGACACTGGAGTTGACAAAAGTCTCCTTCACTTCAGGAACAAAGGAAGCAGTTGAACTTTCACACAGGCTGGGATGAGAGATTTTGCAGTAACTAATCCAGAAGAAAGTATTTCATTTTCTCCTAATTCCAGCAGCTGCTGCAGCCACTAAAGCATTTCTCTGTGGCAGTTCAGGAACCCTTTGAGCCCAGGCAGCAGCTCAGCCCTTTCCCACTCCATCACATCCCTCTTCAGTGCATTGGGGCACTCACTCCTCACAGGCAGCTTTAGTTCAGGATCCAAAATCACAGCATCACATCAAAGTCCTCAAATCTCACTCCCCAGGTGTCATTTTCTTTACAAAGCCCCTGGGATGGCCCTGGCCAGCCCAGGGAGAGCTCTGCCTGTCTCAGGAGCTTTGCTCGCTGCCTGGGGCATGCACAGCAGCCAGGCTCTTGTTCACCAAGCACTTGTTGAAATAATTTCATAGTTCTTTTATAAAAATGACATGTTTTCCTAAGCTTCTGCAAAATACAAAAGTGTGATTCATGAAGGAATCTTCCAGAAAGGGTGAGAATGTAACTTAAGCTTCTTCAAGAAGAGGAGGTTCCCTGAATTATTTTCTCAGGAAAACACGGTGTTTGATGAGTGCATGGCATGAGGCCAGGGTTTTGTGGACGTGCTGTGACCCAGGAATGAGATGTGAAGGCAGAAGAAAAGGAGGGTGGAGTTTCCAAGGGGGTTTGAGGCTCTGCACTGCGCAGCCTGCCCACATTCCAAAATCTGGTGGGAGAAAATCCCAGCAACACCAGTACAGCCAACAGCAAGCGCAGCAAGCACCAGCGAGCATGGAGAAATACTGTTTTCACTTGGGGAAAATCTGTTCTTACATCATGCTAAATATAGTAAATTGATCGGAGACAAGACCGTTGTGTTCCTTCCAGATTAGTCAGAGATGCTCATCCCACTCTTTCCTCATTCCCCACGGCCATCGAGGAGCAGAGATGCAAAGCCTTATCTCTCCTGGGGATTCCACCAGCACCAGGAGCTCTAGCTAAAAGTCCACCCATATTTCAGAGCAAAGACAGCAACTTGTGTTCCTTGGCCCCTTCAGAAACCAGGGAAAACCAGACCACTCAAAAGCCTGGTGGGAGAAGAGCAATGTGGAAGGAACATTTGGGTTTAATTCTTAATGAGTCCAAGCATAGCAGCTGTTGCCTGAGGAAAACCTCTTCCACTGAAGGAGACTTCTGTTAAATTCCTTAGACCTCCTTCTGGAAAAAAGGAATCGCCCCAAATCAGAAGCAACTCCCCTTTTGCAAAGCCAAGTGGAACAGGAGCTGCTCCCTGAAGACTTTGTTTTTCAAGAGGACAATAGGAACCCCCAGTTTTGCTGTGTTTGTCCTCAGAATGGATGAACTGTTCCAGGGATGCTCGGAGTGGGTCTGGGAAGGAGGAGATGGATTGGAGCACAACACAAGCAGGGCCACCAAAACCAATCTGCAGAAATGATTTGGTTTTCTCCCTGCCCCTGCCATCACCATTACCCATGGATTCTCATTTTAATCAGCAAGAGGATCCACACATAAAAATGGCACCAACTTTAAAAGAACAAACGCAGTGTCGGGTGTAGGTGCCCAGATTTGAGCAAGGCAGTGCCTTGTGCTGTCCTTCACTTCAGACTGTTCTGAACACATTTCAGCAGTTCTGGATGGATCTGAACTGAGACATCTCAGCCATTCCCTGGCAGGGGGGCTGCAGGCTTCTTCCTGATATCTGGGGATAAATTCATACTTTTGGGAAATTTTACAGGTGATAAAGTTCTTACACAGGCAGAGAGGATCAATATGATCCACTTAGCTAGAAATGAACACCTTTTTTTGATGTTGTTGCTATTTCCTACTTGGCTGTAATTTCTCAAACAAGTCTATGACTAATTCCTGGTGCTGCTTTATCACTGGTCAGACTTTAGGCTCACATTCTTACATGTAAATACAAGACAGCTTCCTGCTGTATTGCAGGAATACAATCCAGGGTGCTCCACCACCCCAGGGTGCTCCAAACTGTCCAAGCTGGCCTTGGGCACTGCCAGGGATCCAGGGGCAGCCACAGCTGCTCTGGGAATCTGTGCCAGGGCCTGCCCACCCTCACGGGGAAGGATTCCTCCCCAAAATCGAATTTGTGTGAGGAGTTTGTTTGGTAACAGGCTCTAGCACACTCCAGCTCCTGAATCAGTGCTGGGAGCAGAGGTTGGGTGGGTTAGGGCTGTGCAAGGGGGAGCAGGAGGGAATGTTCCCTCATCCTTCCCCGGCTCTGCACCACATTCCTTCCTTTGGATGGAAATAATTTGGCTCCGCACTTGGAATCATTTAGAGACAGTAAAGTGAATTTCCTTGCTCTGACTTGAATTGGAGCATTTCTCCATTTTTTAAACTTTAAAATCCAAGCTGATGCTGGACCTGAAGGCAAGGGGAGAAAATTTTCCTAAAGAGGCAGCTCTGCTCCTAGAGCTGAGCAGGAAAGGGGCGAGGGGAGCAACATGGAGCACAAATCTCTGTAACCAACAGCCTCCTTCAAAGCTTTTCCTTTTCAATAAAAATGATGATATTTTAACTGAATCCATAAATTAAATCACAATCAAGGAAGCAAAGTCTGCTAACGGCCAAACCAGGAGATTGCTGTGGCCCAGTAACATCTCTGCACCTGTTTAATTGCTTGAAGACCAAACAATAAAGCTCTAGAGGAAATTCCCTCAGTATCTCATTCTCTTTTTTCCCGACTTTACAAAAATTAATGAGGTCATGAGCATCAGTTAAAACATTTATTGGCGGGCAAGGAAAACAGACATAAAAACGTTGCTGTCCCTACTTGATCTTTCCTTTGCGTGTGAAATTTATCTTTATAGTTGTCTACAACTTCAGACAAAGTCATTCCAGCAGTTCCTACCAGTTACTCATGTGTCTTCTCCCTTTCTAACAAAAATCAGCACATAAATATTCCCAAGAAGTAGCAAATAAATAAAAATAAAGGAGCACTGGTAGATAGAGACCCCAAGATGGAGATCCAGACCATCAGCTCAGTGCTCCACAGAGCAGGAACAGCTCAGCCACTTCCACATGAAACACACCAAGTGTTAAAGTATTTTTGAGGGCATGTCTTTGAGGTATTTCTCTAAAATGATGCTTTTTCTAATACATATTTTACACTACACTGTGTTGAATAAATCACATATATATATATTTATATATAAAGTGACATTTTGGTCCAGCCCCATTCTGGACGTACATTTGTTTGCATTAAACAAAATAATAATATTTTTCATTTGACCTACAGGTAATGAACAGGAGAAAAGTTGAAGTAGATACAAAATTCACATTGTTCATGGTAGGAGACTTGTGGCTCTCAAACCTTTAAGAGCATGACAGAATCAAGGCAAAAAGAAGGATGAGAGCAAGTCTGTGCTGCTCTCCAAGTTTTCCCTCTCTGACCTCTATTAAATATTTTGTAAGGCCACAGATAATTAACATTTCCAAGGGGTGAAAGAGCAAGCTCCAAAGTCTGATGCCAGGCTGGACAGTTGCCCAGGTCACCACCCTCATGTGCTCACAAGCTCTCTGGGAATAAAAGAAAAAATGTTAAATATCCACTGAAGACCAAGATCCTGGGACCAGGTCTGGCTCTCCATCAACCCACGGAGCCCAGCCACTCCCAGGCAGAGCCTGCCCTGGTGTAACACGTGCCAACACTCCCAGAAAGAGGAAAATCCTCCCTCCGCATGGATTTACAAGCATGTGACAGGTGTTAAAAACATGGAGCACTTCATATGGGCGTGCTGCTATAAAGGAGCTTGAGTTGAATGGAGTTATCTACTTGTTTGTCCATAAAATCGCCCTGTTGATTGTATGACTCTGCTGGAGATAACGCTGAGGTGCCTGCCAGCACTGCTGGCACGAAGAGCTGCTGTGTGCCATGGGCTCTGCCACACTCAGTGTCTACACATCCCGGAATCCCAGAATTGTTCAGTGTGGAAGAGCTCATCCAGGGCAGCCCCTGCCCAGGCAGGGTCACCTGGAGCAGGTGACACAGGACTGGGTTTGGGATGGCTCCTGGGGGAGGCTGCACACCCTCCCTGGGCAGCTGTTCCAGGCTCTGCCGTGTCAGGGCTCGGCTCTTTCCCCTCTCATGGAAAGAGGTTCCTCCTCCTGTCAGGTGGAACTTGCTGTGTTTTAGTTCCTGGCCATTGCTCCTCACCCTGTCACTGAACAGAGTCTGGCACCATCCTCTGACACCCCTGGGAGGGATTTGTATGGATTGATGGATCCCCTCGCAGCCTTCCCTTCTCCAGACTGACCAGGCCCAGCCCCTGCAGTCTCTCCTCATCACAGAGATGCTCCAGACCTCATAGGAACACATATTTATACATATTTTTTGTGCTCATTTGGGAGGGCCAATGAGGGGGCACTCACTGAGGGAACCCTCAGGGGGACATGGCAGAGTCCCTCACACTCTCAGGGGGATCATGGCTGTGAAAAAAATGTGTATTTTATGATTGGCTTTTCGCAAGTATTAAAATGAATATTGTATGTGTATGTTAGAAAGTTATGCTGTATTAATTTTCGTAAATATAGTTTTAGGTTATAACATAATGTTAAAATAGAAACTATGCTATGCAAGATATTTGTTTAAGAAAGGACTCGCACCAGATAGGAGCCACAGGACCCTGAATCTTTCAGAGAAAGGGAATTTATTGCTCCCTTATCAGCAGAAAACTAACTTCTTCCCGCCTCGCTCAGACTGGAAGACGGCATGAGGATTGAGAGGAAGAAGCTGACAGTGACCAAAAGGAATCCTGTGTTTGAATGGAATTTATGCATCATGTATGAGGTGTATGAATATGCAACAGGCGATTGTTTTTAAGGGTTAATCCTCTGTTAACGGGTGTCCTTTTTCGGGCTTGTGTTGCCCTGAAAAATGTACCCGGCCGTCCCTATCTCTGTTTTTATTGTCTCATATTGTGCTAACCTCAAATGTTCAAATTTTATTATTTTTATTATATTACTATTTTATAACCATTTTATTACTATTAAATTTTTAAAATTCTAAAAACAAGTGATTGGCGTTTTTCACATGGCTGAGCCCCCTCACGTAGAGAGGAAGGAGACGAGACCCCCTTCAGCCTCCCGCTGTGCGGGTGAGCACAGCTCCACCACACCCCAAGGGCGATGTGAAGCGAAAACCAAGGATGCACACAGCGGAGTGTCGCGTTCTCCTCACACACGACATTTAAACACGGAGTTTGCTGCGGTTTTTCGGTAAAACCACCTCAGGAACGGCCCTCGGGCGCACGCCGGGCGCCAGCCCCCTCACGCCGCCCGGGCGCGAATGGCGCCGCCCCGGCCCGGCCTGCACCGCGCGCCAGCATGGCGGCGCCCAGCGAGGGCCGGGCGGGCCGCGGCTACGCGCCCTTCCCGGGCACCGACAGCGGCTCCTTCCCCTTCGCCGTCCCGCACGGTGCGGCGGGGGAGCCGTCCAAGAAGCCATGCCGAGCCTGCACGGATTTCAAGAGCTGGTTCCGCGAGCAGAGGAAGCAGACGGCCCCGGGCGGCGCGGTGAGGCGCGGCGGGAGCCCTCCCCGGAACCCCTGGCGACCCTCAGTCCCTGCAGCGCTCCCTCCGTCCTCCATCCCGCCCCCGCAAGTGGGACGAGGCTGCGTGTCCCCTTCGGGGTGTGAAGGAGCCGGGGACAGGGTTCCCTTCGGTGGGAATGGGAAGGGAGTCCCCATCTTCTCCCTGGGGATGAGGGGCTCTGCCATTGCTCCCGCTGAGGTGTGAGGGGGGCTCTGCCGTGTCCTCTGAGGGTGTGAAAGGGTCCTTGCCTTGACCTAAAGAGCGTGTGAGAGGAGCTCTGCCATGTCCCCTGAGGGTGTGAAAAGTCTTTGCCTTGTCCCCACAGAGGGTGTGAGGGGGACTTTGCCATGTCCCCTCAGAAGGTGTGAGGGGGACTTTGCCATGTCCCCTCAGAAGGTGTGAGGGGACACTGCCATGTCCCCTCAGAAGGTGTGAGGGGGCTCTGCAATGTCCCCTCAGAAGGTGTGAGGGGGACTTTGCCATGTCCCCCTCAGAAGGTGTGAAGGGGCTCTGCCATGTCTCCTCAGAAGGTGTGAGGGGACACTGCCATGTCCCCTCAGAAGGTGTGAGGGGGACTTTGCCATGTCCCCTCAGAAGGTGTGAGGAGACACTGCCATGTCCCCTTAGAAGGTGTGAGGGGACACTGCCATGTCCCCTCAGAAGGTGTGAGGGGGACTTTGCCATGTCCCCTCAGAAGGTGTGAGGGGGACTTTGCCATGTCTCCTTAGAAGGTGTGAGGGGGCTCTGCCATGCCCTCAGAAAGGATGTGAAGGACCTATTCCGCCATCTCACCTTCCCACCCAGCACAAAAGGGCTGTTTCCCCACCCACCCCGCTGTCCCCTCACACCGCTCTGTCCCTCTGCAGGACGTGGAGGTCACGGAGGTGAAGGAGCCCCCTCCAGACTGTCCCCTGGACAGCGAGCAGCTGGGCCGCAGCACCTGGGCCTTCCTGCACACCATGGCTGCCTACTACCCCGACCAGCCCTCCGGGGCACAGCAGAAGGAGATGAGGGACTTCATCAACCTCTTCTCCAAGTTCTACCCCTGCGAGCACTGCGCGGAGGACCTGAGGGAGAGGTGAGTGGGAAAACCCTCAGAGGGTTTTTTCAGGATCTGGGGAAAGGTGAGTTTCCTCAGTGGGGTTTTTGAGGCTCTGAAGGACACGTGACTGGCCTCAGCAGGTTTTCTGAGGATCTGAGGGAAAGGTGAGTTTCCTCAGCAGGTTTTTTTGAGGCTCTGATGGACAGGTGAGTGGCCTCAGCAGCTCTTTGTGCTGGAGGGGCTTGCCAGAAGTGCTGTGCTGCAGCAGCTAGTTTGCATATCAGCAGCTCTTCCTGCACGTGGGGTTTGTAGCTACCTGGGCTGGTTTCTTCCATTATTGCATCAATCACAGATGCACTTACTCAAAAAACAAACACCTGTCCTCATGCTGTTGGGTTCTGTGCTGCCCCCAAGGCCTCCCTGAAGTGATAATGGAGTTTTCTGGTTCAAAATGGGCTTATGAACAGTTGTGGAATTAGACTGGGACTTGGAATAATTTGGTTTTCAGGAGACAAGTGTTCTTCTACCCTCTACAGTGCCTTGTATAGGCAATCTCAGTATTGGAAGCAAGGACGGAAATGGGCTGAGGTGTTTGATTTGGTAGAAGGAGTCCCTGCCCATGGCAGGGGCTTGGGATGAGATGATCTTTAAAATCCATTCCAACCCAAACCATTCTGGGATTCTGTGATAAAGTTTTCTGCTGCTCTCAGCTCCCTTCTCAGAAGTTTCCACTAATTTGTTTCCCATTCCCTGCTTGCAGATTACGGACAAACCAACCCGACACGAGCACCAGGAGAAACTTCTCCCAGTGGCTGTGTCTGCTGCACAACGAGGTGAACAGAAAGCTGGGGAAGTCAGAATTCGACTGCTCCCGTGTGGATGAGCGCTGGAGGGATGGCTGGAAGGATGGGAGCTGTGATTAACCCGCAGGGATTGCTCTGGGAATGCAGCACCGCCGTGCAGTCCGCGTGGAGCTGCTGCAGGGACACAGGGAGTCAGTAACTCTGTTTGTGTGGGACTGATTCAGAGCTGAACCAATGCCAAAAGGAGAATTGAAAATCCTATCCCAATGATGTTTTGATAAGTAATGGTGCCTGAGGGGTTGAGGCTGCCAGAAACCTCTGAGATTGGGCCACTGACAAACTCATTTCATGATGACATTTCCTGATTTTGGGGGCATTTGCTTATTTCTGTGCTAGAATTCATTTTCCCTGAACACAGTGGTGTTCTCGGCAGGCATTGCCTGATGTTTTAGAAGATGCATCTGATTAATTGTCATTTTCATTTCTGTTGTTCTGATAGAGAAAATTCATGCTGGGTTTTGTGCCAAGTCTGTACCCATGGATTTCTTTCCAGGATCTCCAACATTTGTTGTTACTCTTTCATCCAATTCCTTTGGTAAAAGTCCTGAGGGCAGGTACATCTGATTTAAACACTAAAATACAGAGCCCAGATTTCTCAATTTGGTTTTGTGTTTCAACTTACCATGTCAGAGGACAAAACAGAGTCAAAATCATTTCAAGTTCTTCACGTAGCTGGTGATCTCATCCCTTCCTGCACTCCTGGCTGGGAGAGGTTTGCACAAACCCTGACAGCAACAGGTTTTTTTTCCTTTCCCTGTTTCCCGCTGAGGTTTTCTTGCCTGTTTTATTGAGCTTCCTGATGTTGTGCCTCACAGCACACCTGTGAACTTTTGGCAGGTTTTGACTGGAAAGGTTAATGGTGCTGCTGTAATTAGAGCAGAGGCACCTCTTATCTGAGCCTTTGCTCCTCACACCACTGTGTGGGGCTCCTTAGTGGTTAGAGAACCAGGAACACCTTTGGAAACACATTTTAATATTTTGTGGCACAGTCAGGTCCTTTCAAGTCAGGTCTGTTAAGTAAATGTTGGAGTTTTATGGACTAATTATTTCTGAACTTTTTGTGTCATAACATTTCTAAACACAGACCCAAATGAACTGATAACAAGGTACTGCATGAAGAGTGTGACTGAAGCTGTCACTCAGGCTATTAAAAGTGCTCAGAAAATTTCCCTAGCACCATGCTGAGGTTTCTTAGAACAAATAAACCCCAGCTCTTGGATTTTGTCTTTTGGTAATAAACTCAGCCCCCAAAACAAAGCCCACTGGGATCCACTAGAGGGGAGAGGACCAACAAAAGGGCTGCAGCTCTCCCTTTTTGCAGGCAGGACCCAGCTGACTCAGGTCTCTCAGGCCACTCTTAGCAGCTGGGGGTGTGGGCAGGCATCTCCCTGTGGGTTTGGTTGTGCTAAAGCAGGAATTCAGTGTTCTTCCATCCCAGTCTGCCCTGCACTGTTCTGTGTGACAATGTCCTCGCCCACGGAGCAGATGATGAGATTTCTCCCTCCTTTGTTTCAGTGTGAACAAGCAGGTTGGTGAAACATCTGTGCCATCCTTTGTCACCTTCCTGTGCCAGGGGAGCAGGCTGGGGAGCTGCACTGCCCTGTGCCAGTCCTGGCATTGCTGGCCAGGCTCAGGGAGCAGCAGGCTCCCAGCACACCCTGGGTGAGGGTGTATCAACACATTCTGGTCACTTTGTGTGCTTCAGGGAGGTGCTGTGCAGTGCAGGAGGAGAAGCCTGTCCTGTCCTGGCAGGGCTTGGGAGGAGCCTTCAAGCTGAGTCTGTGTCTTTAGCAAATCCTGCCTGAAAATGAGGCCACCAGCTGTGGCCAGGATGCTTCTAGAGCAGTTTCTATCTTTACCAAATGGCCACTTGATAAAATCTCTTCTTGCACTTTGTTCCCTCGTGGTTTTGGCTTGGCAGAAGAGCTCTGATGTAGTTGTTTCTCAGGCATAGCCTCACCTCTGTGGACTTGGCCATGTGAGGATTGGGGGGATTTGTTCTGCTGCTCATTTGTACCACAAGTTTTAGTCTGGGTAAGGAATTTCCACTGGAGGTCCTCATACTTGTGTACAGCAAATTGTGAATTCTCTACTAATTGCACTTGATTAAATCTAGTTTTAAAAATCTCTGTATTCAGATTATATTTCCTGTTGATGTAAAAATAATAAAGCAACTTGAGTTCACTCCTGTTCACTCCTACTGCATGGGATCTTAGGAAAAGGCATCATGCTGTGCTGGTGGGTCTAACCCCTGCATGCCAAGATACTACTGTTATATATACAAAACATATATAAATATATATAAAATAATATAAATATATAGTTCTATATGTGTATATTATAGTTTGGTGGCTCAGGCAAACTGTGATTCTGTGTGGATTGATCAGACGAGGTGGGGCTGCTCCTGATCCTTTCCTCTTGTGCTGTAGAATTGATGCAGTTCTCTGTTGGCCCTACAACAATGCAGGAATTTGCACAGCAGGTCCTGTCACATCGGAGTTTGCTTTTATATGGGGAATTTTTATAGGATCCCAGTGATTGTTTTTGACTTGCTGACAGTGCAAGGGGCAGCATTAGGGTTGGGAGTAGCTCAGCTCTGGCTGGTTTGGGGCAGGGTGGCATCCCTGAAGGGCAGGGTTTGCAATCCCATTTCCTGGAAAGGGGAAGCTGCTTCCTCTCCATGCGAGGAGCTCCCTGAAGAGCAGAGCCAGGAGCAGGTGCTGCCCAAGGAGCTTGTGGGACCTTGCTCCAGAGCTGCTGCTGTGTGACAGGAGCCTGACCAACCCTGCAGCTTCCCAAATCCCTGTTTTCATGGGCTGGCTTGCATTCAAACCGTGCTTCACGTCTTTTCCTTCTTTTTTTAGGATTTTTATTCCCTCCCCAAAAGCAAAGAGCAGGGAGCCCTGGGGGAATCATCTGTTCCATGGATGGCAGGCAGGCTTGCAGATGCTGGCAGAAGCAGCACTGTGCCTTTGACATTTTTCCAGGGATTAGCTGCTCCTTTGCAGTGTGTTGGGTGCATGCAGGCTCCTGTTTACAGAAGGATTCCCAAGAGTTGCTTTGTTTTCTCATGCCTTTTGCTTCAGTCTGTTCCAGGCAGTGTGGGAGATTCTTCCTGTTGGAGTTTTACAGGCTTGGAGAGGGAAGGGTTTGGATTTTTTAGGGTTTTTCTTTTCTCTCCCTCTAAGCACTGATTTTGTTGGGGTTTTATTCCATCCCTGGAATGGCTGCTCAGGGCTTTTGTCTGAAGGATGGAGAGGAGCTGTCCAGTATTATTTGAAGTCAGGATCAAGCACAGCCAACCAGGTGATGTAAAGTCAACTCTTGATTTTGTAGGGTAATGGGGAAAGTAATAAAACATGGAAAACAAACCACAGGTAATGGCACAGAGACAAATCAGTTAAATTGTAATCCAGGGGGGTGAGGGTCAGCCTTGGGACCAGCTGGGGCTCTGGATCAGTCCCACAGGGAAGTGTTGATGAACACCAGATCTTGCTTCCAGGCTGGCCAACCCTCAGTTCAGGTGTCAGTCACAGGGCAGGGATGATGGTGGTTGGCATCTTCTACAAAACTGTGAACAAAGGCTGTTTGCTGAGGATAAATGAGGTTTGGTGCCTTTCTCTGTGCTGATGCATGTAAAAAAAAACCCAAAAAACCAAAAAAAAAAACCAAAAAACAACCCAGGTGGAGCTGATTTTTCTGTCATTTCCGAATATTTGTAACTGCTGTTAAGGTTTCCACAACAGAATCACAGAATACCCTCAGTCAGAAGGGACCCACAGGAACCATCAGCTCCCAAGTCTGACAGCCACAGCCTTTGCCAAGCTGTGTTCCCCTTGGCATGTGACAGTCCTGGTGAGGGGTGGCTGGTCCAGCCCAGAAAGTTCTGCTGGCATTTCTCTGGACCCAGCAGCTGGCATGGGCTGGCACCCTGATGGTGACCCTGGCACTGGGACCTGCCCTGGCATCCCATGGAAAGGTGCCCTCCACTCCCACGTGCTGTGCTAGTGCAGGCTGATGCTTTCCCTCCAAACCCAGAAGCCCCGTCCTGGTGCCAGTTTTCCCTCCGTGTCCCAGTTTTCCCTCCCGTCCAGCACATCCCGTGGTTCTCCTTGGCTGCTGTTGGTGGCTGCAGTGTGCTTCCCACGGGGAGCTACCGGGAAAATTCCCTCCACATCTGACCAAGCCAACAGCAGAGGGCAACAGAGGATGTATTGCCATGTATCTCCTTCTATTGCCATGTATCTCCTTCTATTGCCATGTATCTCCTTCTATTGCCATGTATCTCCTTCTATTGCTGTGTATTTCCTTCTATTGCCATGTATCTCCTTCTATTGCCATGTATTTCCTTCTATAGCCATGGATTTCCTTCTATTGCTGTGTATTTCCTTCTATTGCCGTGTATTTCCTTCTATTGTCATGTATTTCCTTGTACTGCCATGTATTTCCTTGCACTTCCTTGCATTTCCTTGACTTTTCCACCTCTCACCCATCTCTGGAACAAGACTGCTCCAGACACCAAGTGTTTCACCTCATCCTAGTCCCTTTCCTGTGACTTAGGGAGGAGATTTTGGTGCCTTCAGTTACTTTCCAAATGAGTGTGCAAGCCTCTTGTCTAATTACTAAAATGAGGGATGTGTTATTCCTCTGCCTGCAGCTAAAGTCTGCACTTGGAAGCAGAATAAAACGCTGTTTCCAGTTAATTTAATGTCTGTCCCACCAGGCATTTAATGCAGCCCCTAAAACCTTCCATGTTTCTCAGAACACCAAGCTTTAGCTCTAAGCTCAAGTCCCACTGCTGGATGGAGACTTGCCCTGTGAATTCTGGGTATGGTCAGGCAAAGCTGGGCTTTCCCTGCTTTTTCCATCCAGGTGTGCATAAAATTAAAAAAAAAATAATAAAAAAAGTGGATTCTGTGACTGTGCCTCATGTTCTGCTGCTTAGATGGGGTAAAAGATATAAAAGATGTAAAGGAGACAATGCCCTGTGGCCAGAGCATGTGGCTGGAGGCTCTGCAGATCAAAATTCAGTTCTTTTTTAGTCATAAGCTTCTTGCTAAACACCAGGTAAGTCCCTTCATCTTCTGCAGCCACACTTTCACTTCTGCATAAGGGGGGTAAAAATAGCTGTTAGGGCAGTCTTGGCCTGTATTTCCTGTTTAGATGAAAATCTCTTTTGGGGAGGCTGTTTTAATGGGCTTGTGCTGCACAAGCCTGGGCCTGAGAGCGTTCACACTTATAAAATCCCTCATCTTCATCCACCCCACAAATCTCTTTTCCGTCAGGTTGTATCCTGCTCGTGAATCTGAGGACCTGTGGGGTTGTGTTCAGTTAAGAAACAAAGCTTTTTTTTTTTTATTTTCAGTGTGTTTTGGCAGCACAGCTTGGTGGAGCTGTGGATGCTCTTCACGTCCAGTACGGCTCGAGCTGCCCCAGGTCCTTGTACCTGCCAGCTCTGCTCAGCTGTGCCACAGCTTCTTCTGGTCATGCCAAATTCTTCCCTTTGTCTCTATCACAAAAAAACCACAACCCATCAGGCTTTCTCAGGGTTCAGTATGTGGACATGACAACCCGGAGGAAACAAGATGTGGGGCTTTCTCCTTCTTAAAAACCTGTTCCAGTCAGCCTGGTACCCTTTAGGGTACCTGCCAGCTCTGCTCAGCTGTGCCACAGCTGCAGGTGGCAGGCACCAAGGTCAGCTGTTGGCTGGCACACCCAGCACAGAGGGACTGCTGGTGTGCTCCTAAGGAGGCCAGTCTGGGACAGCAAAGACCTTGTTCCCCTTCTTCAAGCTCCCCCAAGGTGGGCAGCAGTGGCTGAATCAGATTAGATTCTGATTTGCCAAAAGCCCCGAAATTTTCATGCTGGGAGGAATTTGGAGGAGCAGATGTGAGTTCCCTCCTGAGCCGCTGAGAGGAGTTTTGAAACCCTTTGGGGTTGGGTTCAGTTTGGGTTTTACGCAAGCACTGAGAGACCAAGTCCCCTGTTCAAAACCAGCGCTACCTCAGCTCACCGAGCTGCGTTAGCCCGACCTCCCCTCGGTGATTTCAGTCAGCAAAGTGTTCCACAGTTTTTTCTGGCACACTTTTCCTGGGTTTATTCATGTACAGTGAGTGCTGAATCCCACCTGAGAACTGTTTCACAAGCAGATGAGTAACCAGCTAGTAAAAGATCTTCCAGATATTTTTGGATCTCTCAGGGTGGAAAGCATGAAGAGCTTTCTAGTGGCAGTGGGCTCTCATCAGGAAACCCATTCTCTCTGCTCCTGGGCCCTATGGACTTCAGAGCTCTTCCCAATATTCCCATCAACTCTCATTTTCATTTCTCATTTGATGGCAGAAAGCAGCATCAGCCAAGCTCTAATGAAGGGCAAGCAAAGCATTTCAGAGCAACAACTAAACATGTCTCAAAGTGCTGTTTCAGGCCTGCTGCCCGGGGAATGTGAAGGACAAGCTGTTTTCCCACCCACGCCGTGCCAGGCCGGCTCAGACCACGGGGAGCTGCTGATCCGGTGGCTGCAATCCGTGTCCAGAGCTCCCCCAGCCCCCTTGTCTGGTCCTGCAGCCAGGCTGAGTCCTGCACGCTGGGATTGCTTCACTCCAAACACACACTGGTGGGGCTGCTCTCAGATAAAGGTGGTTTCACCTTGCTTTTCCCACCGGGGGCTCCTGTCCAGCTCTGGGGCCCCACACACAAGGAAAAGATGGATGTGTTGAGGTCACTGCTCCCAGGGCTGGGAGGGCTGGGGGTGTCCAGCCTGGAGAAGAGAAGGCTCAAAGTCTGCTTGGAGCCCCTCCCAGTACCTAAAGGGTACCAGGCTGACTGGGACAGGTTGTGAAGAAGGAGAAAGCCCCACATCTTGTCTCCTCCAGGTTGCCATGTCCACATACTTAGCCCTGAGAAAACCTGATGGGTTTTTTTGTGATAGAGACAAAGGGAAGAATTTGGCATGACCAGAAGAAGCAGAAAGCAGATACAGATTTACTACATTTAATTAAATTAATGTAAAATCAAGACATGGGCAGCTCTTGGGCAGTTGTCTGCGTGCTGCTCTGTTTGTTTCCTGTCCTTGTTCCCTGTCCCTGGAATCCAGTGGAATGGTAAATAGAGACAAAACTTGTTCAAATCAAACTGACACTGTGGGAAGTGCCATTTCCAAACGCTGCTGTTCTCCATTTGATGGGAAAATGTGGAAGGTGCAATATCCTTCCCCATTATTGGCTGGCTCTGTGTTTCTGTTGATCTGCAGCAATAGGAAGCGAGACAGAAAGACAGTTTGTATGTGGGCTGGAGATACCTCCTGTGCTCTCTCTGAGCTGGAGCAGGGGGAGGAAACTGGCACCCCCACGATGTGGGCAACGATTGTATAAACACTGCACGCAGCTGAAGCTGGGGGGATGAACCCCAAAGAAAGGACAAGTTTAGGAGAAGAGGTTTCAGTGCACCTTGGTCATGCCTGGAAGGGTGTAAAACCCATACCTGTCTGGAAATGGTCATGATTTGTTCTGGGGTAACATCTCAAACATTCAGTGCCCAGCTCCCTTGTGCTTTGCATTGTCTAAAAATTCCAGCTGGGGCAGATGAGCTGGGCAAGACATGTTAGAAAGAGGGAGAAAGAAGTGGTTTTCCCAACATCATCAGAAAGCCAGGAGCAGAGCCCAGGGGTCCAGCTGATTCCCTGCAGCAGCCCTGGAACCTGCTGCCTCCTGTCATCCTGCCACCCTGGAGGAGCAGGGCAGCCCGTGCCATGCCATGGAACCCTGGGCTGATGGGTTTGGGATGGTTTGTGCCCAAAGCCTGAAACGGATTTTTGAGGATGCTGAAACAGCTGCTTCTAAACTGCTGAACTGATTGAAAATCCCACCTCGGGTAATCCCTTCAAGTTAATTTGGTCTTTGTTCCTGACCTGCAATTCAGGGATGAGCTGGCAGTGATGCTCTTGGCACTGGGGTCCCATCCCTGGCCGGCTCCACGAGCCATCCTGCCAGCAGAAAGCAGGAGGGACCAACCTGTCATTTTCTTCACGGCCATTCGGTTTTGCCTAGAAAAATGTGCTGGTTCCTGAGCTGGTGGCATTGAGGAATGAAGGGCTGAATTCTGCTTTTCCTGCTGGGAGTCAGAAATAGACCTGGCGAGATGATGACTCACCTGGAATTGAGAAAAACTGCGTGGCATCGCTATGAGCTTCAACAGTTAAACCCTGCTTCCAGCCTGCCAGGAAGAACAGACTGACAAAGCAGCAGAGGGCCAAAAGGAGCTGGAGACAGCACCCAGCACCCGGGAATCCTTGGCTGTGTGTGTGAGGGGTGTGACACACTGTCCCGCAGGTCCCCCGCAGTGGCACGGTCCCTGCCGGGGGGCAGGGGCTGTGCTGGGGCCGGGAGGAGCCCCCAGCCCCACAGCCCCGTGGCAGCAGGGCGGGTGGGCTCCTCCTGGCTCCTCCTTTCCCTGCAGCTCCCGTCCGGAGCCGGGATGATGTCAGGGTTGTCATGGCACCGGTATCTATGGAGCCGGGATCGGCAGCGCGGCGCTCAAACCCAGCTCAGGGCACGGCCCGGAGCGGCGCGGGGAACTCCCTGCGCGATAATCGAGGCTTTCCCTCCAAGCTTCCTCCTTTTCCTCCTTCCTGCTGTCCGTGGGGAGGGAGCAGGGCTGGGGCTTGGCCTCCTCCCTCCCGTGGCAGCTCCGGGGGCTCCTTCCCTAAGCGAGAGGCCAGCCCCAGCGATTTTCGCTTCCCCGTTCTCGCCCCAGCGGTGAATGTGCAGCAGCACGGAGCGGCTGCCACACCTCGCCCCCTGCTCCGGGCCACTGGCCCCGGCGAGTGGCCAGCAGAGCCCTGGCTGTGCCAGGTCTGAGAGCCCTCCTGGCTGCAGGGCTGCAGGTCCCCAAAGGGTGGCAGCCACCCTTTCTGGGGCTGGGCACAGGAGGGGTGTTTGTTTTAGGGTCAGTGCCCGCAGCAGAGGTGAGCTGAGCACTGTGGTGACCTCCCTGTGCTCCGGGCCATGGCATGGCCCTCGTGCCAACTCACATGGAGCCTTTGCATTGCCTGGTGACACTGGCGTGGGATGGTGACCCGTGCAAGGACACCCCACGGCATGCTATCCCCAGAAGGAGCATGGTGACCATGGGACGGTAATTCTTGGAACAGCACAGTGACCCTGGCTGCTCTGTGGTGTCCCCAGCCCTGGCACAGTGCCCGTGGCCACAGCACAGTGGCACTGCTATCCACAGTGCTCACAGCTCTGCTGTGGTGGCCATGCCCACAGCTCGGTGACAGTGCCTGTCCCACTGTCACAGTGCCTGTGCCCACAGCTCGGTGACAGTGGCTGTCACAGTGCCTGAAGCCCCTCCTGGTGACAGTGACTGTCACAGTGTCACATTGCCTGTGCCCACAGCTCGGTGACAGTGCCTGTCCCGCTCTGCCCATGCCTACAGCTGGGTGACAGTGCCCGTCACAGTGCCCAGAGCCCCATCCCGGTGACAGTGCCTGTCCCACTGTCACAGTGCCCATGTCCCCATCCCAGTGCCAGTGTCACTGTCACAGTGCCCGTGCCCCCATCCTGGTGCCAGTGTCACAGTGTCACTGTCACATCTCCCGTGTCCCCATCCCGGTGATACTGTCACATCTCCCGTGTCCCCATCCCGGTGATACTGTCACATCTCCCGTGTCCCCATCCCGGTGATACTGTCACATCTCCCGTGTCCCCATCCCGGTGATACTGTCACATCTCCCGTGTCCCCATCCCGGTGCCGCGGGCTCAGCTCGGTCTCAGCGCCGGCCGCGCGCACCTGCCCGTGCCCACCCCCCCACCCCACGGGTGGTTCCTCCCGCCGCCCGCACGCGGCGCTGCGGACGAGCCCACGAGGGAGGGGCGCGGGGGGGGCGGGCCGGCGCGGTGCGCGCGGCGGGGCTCGGCTGGGCGCGGAGCGGGGGAAGATGGAAGGAGCGTCCTTCGGAGCGGGCCGGGCGGGGGGGGCCATCGACCCCGTGGATTTCCTCAAGCAGCCGCAGACCCTGCTCCGGGTCACCACCTGGGTAAGGCGGAGCGGCCGCCGCGCCGCGGGGATGGGCAGCGGCGGAGCGGGGACAGCGCCCGGTGCGGGGACAGCGCCCGGGCGATGGGCAATGCCGGGGCGATGGGCAGCTCAGGTGCATCGTTCCCGGTGCCGGTGCATCATTCCCGGTGCCGGTGCATCGTTCCCGGTGCCGGTTCCGGGTGCCGGTGCATCGTTCCCGGTGCCGATGTATCTTTCCCGGTGCCGATGCACCGTTCCCGGTGCCGGTGTATCATTCCCGGTGCCGGTGCATCATTCCCGGTGCCGGTGCATCATTCCCGGTGCCGGTGCATCGTTCCCGGTGCCGGTGCATCGTTCCCGGTGCCGGTGTATCTTTCCCGGTGCCGGTGCCGGTGCCCGGTGCCCAGCCCCGCGGGCAGTGCCGGCTCCCGGGGGAGCTGCCCGGGAGTTTCCCGGGAGCGGGGCCGGGTTGCGCTGCCCCTCTGCCGTGCGGTGCCGAGGATGGCGAGGCAGGGGACATTTTCCTGCCTGCCGCGCTCCGTGCATGCGTGTGCGGGTGACAGAAAGCCGGCAGCGGCCCTGCCCAGCTCCCCGTGCTGCTGACGGGGTGTCATGTTCGCTGGACGGTTCCCACGGGTGAATTCCCACCAGTGGGCTCTGCAGGGCTCAGGGGAGCCCTTGGTGCCCCGTGCCCAGGGTGCCCCTGGGGCCGTGGTGCCCCGATGCCCAGGCTAAGGACAGCCCCTAATTTGCCTCCCCAGCCTGGCTTTTGCTGAGATCTGCAGGTGTGCAGCGCCTGGGGAGGTCAGGAATGCCAGGTCTTCCCAAAAACCCGCTGCGGGAAGGATCAGCCCGGCTCTCGCCTGGCTCCAGGGCTTGGCTGGAGGCTGTGGGTGAGCCTGGGGCTTGTCCTCGCCCGTGTCACACCTGTGCTGGCCCGTGTCACCGTGGCAGTGCCCAGCGAGGCAGGGAGCTGTGCTGGGAGGAGCAGCCAGCCCCGGCTGCCCTCCTTCCAGCAGGCACAGCCGTGCCTCCGAGGGGCTCTCCGGCCTGGGAGAGGCCCCGGCAGCAGCACATGAGCAATTCCAGCTGCAGTCACATGCTCAGGGTTCAACCACACGCTGCAGTGTGTGCCTGATGGGAGCTGGTGTCCTTCCCAGGGCGTGGAAGGCCCACAGCTCCAGTGCTGGGGAAAAACAGGGCCAGGGGTGGATCTGGGGCATCCTGATCCACGGATGTGGTGTGGATCTCGCTGTGGATGGGGCATTTTGGGCAGGCTTGAGGCACAGGGCAGCAGCTGTTTCCTAGAAGAAAACTTGGTTTGGATCCTCCTTGGGTGGTCATGGCAAAGTGCTGGCAGTAGGGTTTGGGTACAGTTAAATAAATCTGCCCCACTGCTGGTGAGTTCAGCCCCTCCCAAAATAAATGTGTCACCTTGCACCCAGAGGGCTCCCCAGCCTTGTGGGGTGGAGGGGATTGGACACTGCTGGGAAGGAATGTAGGTACAAAATAAAAATCCCAGCTTAGGAGATATTCCTGTATCTACTCACTGGTTCATTCAGGGGTGAAGTCCCTCCTTTCCTCTGTTCCCAGGGAATCAGTGACAAACGAGTGCTCACAGCTACAGAAATGCATCAGCTTGACTCCAAACAAGTGCAGGGGCCACCAGTGTGGACAAGCTGGGATGAGAGTGCTGCTGTCCATGTGTTTGCTGCATTCAGGGTTGGCCAAAGCCCCCTGAGCAAAAAGGGAGGTTTTGCTCTTTTCACTGGGCTGGGGGAGCTCCCTTTGGAGCCCTTTTCCCAGCTCTCACACTCTCTGGAGGGCCTGTCAGGGTTCATCACCGCTCCAGCCTGGGGGTCCAGAGCCCCAGTTTGGTTGTCCCAGCCCAGTTCCCCGTGCGTTGAACCAGTTCAGCACTTGTGGCTCCTGCCCAGGGTGAGCTGCAGTCACAGCATTCCCCTCCTGCTGCCGTGCCCCGTGCCTCCCTCCCAGCCAAACCCGAGTCAGCATGGACAGATGGGGCGGGGGAGGCACCACAGGCCTTGCTGGGCTCCCTGCTGCTGTCCTGGGTGGGTGGCAGCGCTGTGGCCGTGGTGGCATCCGTGCAGGAGCTCGGCCCGATGCCACTCCCTGGTTGCCAGAGCACACAGAGCCTCGCCAGGCCTCCCTGCCAGCCCGGGGGGATGAGCTGCCTGTGCCAGCGCAGAGCAGCAGGGCTGAGGTCAGGGCTGGGGTGGGTTTTTCACGTGGTTTTCCTTCCTGTGCTCGCCGGGGCCGTGGTTAACCCGAGCAGCTGGAGCCCACGCACACACAGGAGCCTGCTCTGCCTGTGAGAAAGGAGGAGCTGCTCCTGGGGACAGGAGGGGCTGCCAGGGTGGGCTGCTCTGGGTGGGGGTGATGGAGAAACCCCACAGGGATCTGGGGCCAGCCCCTGGTGCCTGAGTGAGTGACTCGTGCTGATCTGGCCACTGCTGGGGCTTCCCACCACCAAAGGAAGGTCCAGTTCCCTTTTTTTGGGATTCTTGTGCTGCCAGACATGTGGGGGACTGGCAGGTGAATGGTGACCAACACAGAAACCCCCAAATGTCAGCCGTGCCCAAAGGGGATTCCTGGTTCTGCCTCCCCCTGAGAGAGTAATTCTGAGTGTCTGAGGGGGAAAAACACCCCTCCTGGCTTGGAAAGAACCATTTAGCAGTTCCTCATTCATCTCTTCCCTCTGTGTCTGATGCAGTTTGTCAGATGAAGATGTGATCGCTCTTGTGGTTTCCTTTTGAGACATTTTTTGCACAGCCAAACAGAGCTGATATTCACAGCAGCTGCCTGCAGAACCATGAGCTCCTCTCCCTGCCACTGCCCGTGCCAGCCAGACTTTCAAGTGGCCACTCAGCTCCGCAGGGCAACTGTTCATTTAACACAGGCTTAGGTCTGGCTTTTGAAAGCAGTTTTGGAAAATTTGGTAAACTTTTTCAGCAATTCCTGTGATTTCGTGCAGAGCAGCAACAGAAGTGCAGTGCTGGGTGCCATCAGTGCACCCTCACCCCCCAACTCACCCATCCCATCCCATCCCATCCCATCCCATCCCATCCCATCCCATCCCATCCCATCCCATCCCATCCCATCCCATCCCTTTATCCCATCCCATCCCATCCCATCCCATCCCATCCCATCCCATCCCATCCCATCCCATCCCATCATCCCATCCCATTATCCCATCCCATTATACCATTATCCCATCCCATTATCCCATCCCATTATCCCATCCCATCCCATCCCATTATCCCATCCCATTATCCCATTATCCCATCCCCTCCCTCTGTGCCTCCCTGGAGCTCAGCAGAAGTGCAGGAGATGAGCTCTGGATGGCTCCTCAGGGCTTTCACTCACTCCTGAGCACTCAGGGCTCTCAGGGAGGAGCTCCAAGGCTGCTCTGGCACTCCAGAGCCCCCAGCAGTGCTCAGAGTCATTAGCATGATCTGAGCTGCCTCAGACTTTGCTCCTGACCACTTTTCAGAAGGGTCATCAGATTTCTGCCTTAATTTTCTCTTTCTGCAGGCCATGGATTAAAGGCAGAATTCAAACTTAACATTTTGGTAATGGAATTATAGGGGAGCTTTGCTGCATCTGAGCTTAAAATGGTTCTGAACTGTCATGCTCCTGTCATCTCTGGTTTCAAGCACTGCTGCTGTGCCATGTGCTCAGATTGCAGGACGAGATTAGGAGCCTTGAATGAACGCTCTGTCTCAGCCAGCATCTCTTACCACATCAGAAAAAGTAATTCAGGCAGAATCAGTCATGTGCTCATCAATAGACATCCTCCCAAGCTGATCAGCCTGGTGGATGTGGCCCTAAACCTATCAGAGCCAGCATCAGCCCACCCCTTTCTGTGCCAGGAACCACGCCAGGCCTTCCCTTTGTGGCCATCCCTGGGATGACCTGGCAGTGCCTAAAGCTGAGCTTTGGTCTTCACAGCCCCCAAGAAATGGTGCAGGGCAGTGCTGGGAGCTGCCCTGTGGCTGACTGCTGTGAGGATAACCTGCAGAGGGGCCTGGGGGCTGATTGCCCCCGTGCCAGGGGGTCTGTGCCAGGGGGGTCCGTGCCAGGGGGTCTGTGCCAGCCCAGGGCTTGCAGGGCCTCAGGGGATGCTCGGTGCTCAGCAGGATTTGCCCTGTGCTAATTTGCCCTGAATTGTTTTCCTTTCCCATTTGGAGGTCCCTCCTTTCTGTGCTGGGCTGCAGGAGGGCAGGGAGCTGAGCAGGAGCAGTTTGGCTCCTGGAGGCAGTGAGGGGTCACCAAACCTGGCTCTCTGCACCCCTGGGCTGGAGCCACAGCAGAGGAAAGCAGCTCTGGGAGTTTCTCCTCATGCATTGCATCTCCTCCTCGCTGACATTACTGGGTGTGTGACCAAAGCTGGGTTCTGCAGTCTCCTACAACCCCACACCTTCTGCTGCTGTTTTTTATAGGTCCCAAATGCAAGTGCAGCTCCTCAGCAGTGGGAACATCTCACCTTAAAATGGCTGACAGCTCTCAGCTCCTGCTCTCCTGTGCTGTTTGCTTCTTGTTTGCCTCGCCTGGCTCTGCTCAGGCTGCTGAAGCACAATTTAGAGGATGGGCTGCAGAAAGCTGAAAGCAATAGGGAGAAAAACTGTGTGTGTGTGCTGGGGTCCAGGCTGCTGGAGCTTCAGGAGGGAGCAGGGATCTGCAGAGCACAGCCTGGCAGGCTGGCCAGCCTGCATCCTCCAGGTGGCAAAAATGTGGTGGAGGGAGGGCACACACAGCTCCAGCTCCGTGCACACCTGAAAGGTGTCTCCATCTGGGCACAGCAGGGTCCTGCGAGGGCCTGGCGGGTCCAGCAGAATCCTGGAATGGTTTGGGTTGGAAGGAGCCTTAAAAGCCACCCAGTGCCACTCCTGCCATGGGCAGGGACACCTTCCACTGTCCCAGGGTGCTCCGAGCCCTGTCCAGCCTGGCCTGGGCACTGCCAGGGGTGGAACAGAAATGGATTCTCTGGACACCTTGCACCAGAGCTTCCCCACCCTCTGAGCAGAGACACTGTCCCACTGTCCTGTCCCACTGTCCTGTCCCATTTTCCTGTTCTGCTGCCCTGTCCCACTGTCCCGTGTCCCAGCAATGCTGCCCGGCCTGCAGAGGTGTCTCCTCTTGCTCGGAAGCCAGCTTTAATCTGGAGGAGCTGTGCTGCTGGCCTTCATCAGCAGGAGAGGCCCCAGTTGCTGCCTGGGTGGTGGAACCCAGCCCCCTTAGCATGAGCAGCCCCTGCATGTCCCCGTGGGTCTGGGGGCTGTGACCTGTGCTGTGCTGCCCCAGGGTGGGACTGAGGCTCCTCTGGGTGCTGAGGTGCAGCTCTGAATGGAAAGGATGGCAGAGGAGAGCTTTCCTCCTTCCCATTCCCCTGCAGCCACGGGCAGGGCAGCACTCGTGGGCTGCTGGGGCTGCTGGGGCTGCTGGGGCTGCTGGGGCTGCTGGGGCTGATGGAGCTGCTGGGGCTGCTGGGGCTGCTGGAGCTGCTGGAGCTGATGGAGCTGATGGAGCTGCTGGAGCTGATGGAGCTGATGGAGCTGATGGAGCTGATGGGGCTGCTGGGGCTGCTGGGGCTGCTGGGGCTGCTGGGGCTGCTGGGGCTGATGGAGCTGATGGAGCTGATGGAGCTGCTGGGGCTGATGGAGCTGCTGGGGCTGATGGAGCTGATGGAGCTGATGGAGCTGATGGGGCTGCTGGGGCTGCTGGGGCTGATGGAGCTGATGGGGCTGTTGGAGCTGATGGAGCTGCTGGGGCTGCTGGGGCTGATGGAGCTGATGGAGCTGATGGAGCTGATGGGGCTGCTGGAGCTGATGGAGCTGCTGGAGCTGATGGAGCTGATGGAGCTGCTGGGGCTGCTGGGGCTGCTGGGGCTGATGGAGCTGCTGGGGCTGCTGGGGCTGATGGAGCTGCTGGGGCTGCTGGGGCTGCTGGAGCTGCTGGGGCTGCTGGGGCTGCTGGGGCTGCTGGGGCTGCTGGGGCTGATGGAGCTGATGGAGCTGATGGAGCTGCTGGGGCTGATGGAGCTGCTGGGGCTGATGGAGCTGATGGAGCTGATGGAGCTGATGGGGCTGCTGGGGCTGCTGGGGCTGATGGAGCTGATGGAGCTGATGGAGCTGATGGGGCTGCTGGAGCTGATGGAGCTGCTGGAGCTGATGGAGCTGATGGAGCTGCTGGGGCTGCTGGGGCTGCTGGGGCTGATGGAGCTGCTGGGGCTGCTGGGGCTGCTGGAGCTGATGGGGCTGCTGGGGCTGCTGGGGCTGCTGGGGCTGATGGAGCTGCTGGGGCTGCTGGGGCTGATGGAGCTGATGGAGCTGATGGAGCTGCTGGGGCTGCTGGGGCTGCTGGGGCTGCTGGAGCTGCTGGGGCTGCTGGGGCTGCTGGGGCTGCTGGAGCTGATGGAGCTGCTGGGGCTGCTGGGGCTGATGGAGCTGCTGGGGCTGCTGGGGCTGCTGGAGCTGCTGGGGCTGCTGGAGCTGCTGGGGCTGCTGGGGCTGCTGGAGCTGATGGAGCTGCTGGGGCTGCTGGAGCTGCTGGGGCTGCTGGGGCTGCTGGAGCTGCTGGGGCTGCTGGGGCTGCTGGAGCTGCTGGGGCTGCTGGAGCTGCTGGGGCTGATGGGGCTGCTGGGGCTGCTGGAGCTGATGGAGCTGCTGGGGCTGCTGGGGCTGCTGTAGCTGTGGATCTGCTGGGGCTGCTGGGGCTGCTGGGGCTGCTGGATTTGGGGTCCCAGCACTCAGGAACCCCCACACCAGGAGCCCCCGAGCTGCCAGCACATCCCCATGGCAGCTTTGGCAGGATGCAGGGATGGAAAATACAATTTCCCACCAGGGTGGCTGGGGACAATCCATTTTCTTGCTGTGCCTTGCACTGGTTCAGCCAGGAAAAGCAGAATTTGTTGCTGGTGGTGTTGGGTTGTTCAGCTGGAAAATGGAGTGCCCTGTGAAGCTCCTGTGCAGATCCTCTGAGATGCTGCTCAGGCCCACCAAACCTCGCTCACGGTGGAAAATCTGACCTTGTGTTTTCCCTTTCAAGACTCTGGTGAGCTGGTCAGGGCTTTGAGCTGCTGTGGTTTGTGAAGGTGATGGGGAAAATGCACTTGTTCTGTGGGAACTTCAAAAAAAACACAGGGGGTTTATTTCCCTGCCCACGTTTATTTCATCTACCCACGTTTTCCTAAAATAAAAGCACTTTTTCATCTATACTTAGAAAGACAACACCAAATTTATTCTCATTACAGTGTTTCACCAGCACCAGTAGGTTTTTTTAGGAAAAACCATAACATTACAATCCTGGGGTGAGGGAGAGGTAACCCTTGGAAAGGCACATTTTGACAGGAATATTCCAGGCAGTGCTGATGTTTTGAGCTCATCTATCAATGTGTGCTCTTGGAATTTGTTTCTCCTTTGGCCTCCCAAGGAAAAGCTGCGTGTCCTGTGCTTTGTACATGGAAATTGGTTGTGGGGCTCTCATGGCTTGAGCCACTTGTGTTGTCTGGCAGCAGGAAGGATGCTCTGCTTTCCAAAATCCTTTGGAACTGGAAGTTTAGCAATAAAACATCCTTTTTTAAAAATCAAACCATGGACATTGGCAGCCCCAGGTGTGCAAAGCTGGTGCAGGAACCCCACGCCTGTGCTGGGACCTCCTGAATTGTGTTAGTGGGAGCTCTCCCTCCCCAGCAGAGCCCTGGGCTGCAGCAGGCTCCCCGAGCTCGGAGCTGATCCTGGGGGGACTGGGTGAACTTCTCACAGAGGCTGAGCACAAGTTTGCTGGCCTGCCAGAGAAGTAATCGCGTGGAATCAGAGGTCCTCAATTATTCATGCTTTCCAGAATCACATTACTTCTTCCCAGGGCCTGTTTCATAAATGCTGCTGCTATTTCTGATGGTAAATAACAATTTTGCATTATTTATGAGCAGATTTTTACAACTGCTGATGTTACAGCTGCTGCCAAAGCTCTGGGAAAAAAGATTGGTGCTGTTTGTTGTTGTTTCTGCCTTACACACGGCCCCGCCCGTGTGAGCGTGGGGATGGGGAGGATGAGGATGAGGATGGGGATGGTGGGGATGATGAGGATGGGGAGGGACTGAAGATGGTGATGATGATTATGGAGATGGTGATGAGGGTGGTGGTGATGATGAGATGAGGATGGTGATGATAAGGATAATGATGATGATGAGGATGATGATCATGGTGATGAGGATGATCCAGGGAGGGATCCAGGGAGGATCCAGGGAGGGATCCAGGGCAGGATCCAGGGAGGGATCCAGGGAGGGATCCAGAGCAGGATCCAGGGAGGATCCAGGGAGGGATCCAGAGCAGGATCCAGAGCAGGATCCAGGGAGGGATCCAGGGAAGGATCCAGGGAGGGATCCAGGGAGGATCCAGAGCAGGATCCAGGGAGGGATCCAGGGAGGGATCCAGGGAGGGATCCAGGGCAGGATCCAGGGAGGGATCCAGGGAGGGATCCAGGGAGGGATCCAGGGAGGATCCAGAGCAGGATCCAGGGAGGGATCCAGGGAGGGATCCAGGGAGGGATCCAGGGCAGGATCCAGGGAGGGATCCAGGGAGGATCCAGGGCAGGATCCAGGGAGGATCCAGGGAGGATCCAGGGAGGATCCAGGGCGGGTTGTGCTGCTCCTGCAGCCTCCCCTCCTGCCTTTGGGAGATAAGGAATTCCTGGGGCATGCAGGGGGATGGTGTCACCTGGGGCAGCAGCTGCCATCGGCTCCTTCCCCACATGTGACAGGGATGTGACAGGGATGTGACAGGGTGTGGCAGGGCTGTGACAGGGGTGTGATACCTGTGGTGCCAGCATGGCCACCTGGGCAGCCCCAGCAGCTCCCATCCTTCTGTCCCTCCTGGCCCCAAGCAGGTCACTGGTAATGCATTCAGCAGCTGCACCTTTCAGCCCCTGCTGAAAAATCACCCTGCAGCTCCCAGGGCAGCCAGTGCCCCTGTGCCAGCTCCCCACACATGTCCCCTGTCCCCTCCAGCAGCCAGCCAGCCCTTCCCAGGCTCAGCTGCCCAGCTGTCCCCTGTCCCTGGGGACTCCAGGGGCTTTGTGGGGCCCAGCCTGGCAGCAGAGAGCAGCCCAGCTCTGCAGGAACCTGCCCCACCTGGGGATTTTCCCCTCCCCAGCGCGTCTGGAGAAGCAGGTCCTCACCCTGCTCTGCACAGCGGGCGCTGGAAGGCAGGAGCAGCAGGAACACCCAGGTGCAGCCTGGGGCCACCAACCAGAGCAGAGCCAGGAGGTGTGTGACAAACGCCACGTTGCCATGGAGCACAGGAGTTGGGGATTGCTGGGAAGCAGAGCTCAGTGCCACAGCAGCGAGCTGTGCTCTCTGCTTGCTCCTGCAGATCTTCTCCATCGTGGTGTTCGGCTCCATCGTCAACGAGTGCTACGTGAACAAGGACAGCCACGACCCCGAGCTGCTCTGCATCTTCAACGAGAATGAGAGTGCCTGCAGCTACGGCATCGCCGTGGGCCTCATCGCCTTCTTCGGCTGCATCTTCTTCTTCGTGGTGGACCTGTACTTCCAGCAGATCAGCAGCGTCAAGGACCGCAAACGCGCCGTGCTGCTGGACCTGGGCTTCTCAGGTACCCTGCTCTGCTTTGGTCTGCTTGGCTCTGCTTGGCTCTGCTCTGCCCTGCCCTGCTTGGCTCTGCCCTGCTCTCTCTGCCCTGCCCAGCCCTGCCCAGCCCTGCTCTCCCTCCCTGGGCTCTTTGCTGGGCTCTGCTCCTCCTCTCTGGAGCCTTCCCCGCTCCTCCCGTGGCCTGACACTGCTCGTGTGCCTTGGCTGGGGACAGTGGGGTGGCAGGGCAGCTGTGCCCCGCAGCCGTGGCTCAGGGGCACTCAGGGAGGTGGGCACAGTGGTGTGTCCTCACTCTGGAGGTGTTCACTGAGCCGGGTTTGTCACCCGCAGGGGTGAGCCTTGGTGGCCACATCTCAGAGCCCAGCGGGGTTTTGCCTGCCCACACCTCCTGCTCTGGCTCACAGAGAGCAAAGGTGGTTTCAGCAGCTGCCTCGGCTCTGGTTTCACTTCGTGCACGGGTTTGGGGCACACAGGAGCAGCTCTGTGCAGCTGGCACTGCCCTGGGACCTGCTGTGCCCTGGAGCTGAGCTCAGCCCTGCGGGCAGAGCAGGCAGCGTGCTCTGGGCTGGGGGGAACGGGCTCTGCCCTCCCTGGCAGCTGCTGCCCTGCACTCCCAGCTCTGCTCACAGCCTGATTTATCCAGCACGAGCCTTGCTGATGGCTCTCTGTCCCAGATGAAGGCATCCATCATCCCCTCCCTGCCTTGCCTGTTGTTCAGGCTGTTCTCTCCTCGCTGCAAAGCTCATTTCCGTGGTGCTGGAGCATCCAGCCCTCGTTAGATAAAATTTACAGCCTGTTCCGTGGGGCTTGGTGCCTGAAATCCTTGGATTCCAGCAGGAGGGGGACACCCCATCCACCCTGTGGCTGCTGCTGAGTGTCACAGAGCCAGGCTGGGCTCCTCCTGCCCTCCTGGCAGCCTCAGGGGAGCTGGCACTGCTCCCAAACCCTGCCTCCTTTCTCTTTGTCCCTGCTGTGGATCCGCTGAGAGGGGAAATGACAGAACCCTGGGATCCTGGGGTGGTTTTGGGAAGGGACATTGAAGCCCATTCAGCTCCACCTTCCACTAGGCCAGGATGCTCCAAACCCAGTTAAACTCTTCCAGGGACCCAGGGGCAGCCCCAGCCAGGGCCTGTTCCACCCTGACGGGGAAGAACTCACTAAAATGATGTGGGCAGTAGCTGGGTGGTGACTCTGGGGCACAGCTGGTATTCAGGGCTGCTCTGAAAGCAGCACTTACAGCCCTCTCTTCCAGCTGCTCCCAGGGACAGGTGAGGCCAGCTGTGCTCGGGGTGCTGGCACATCCTCCTGGGTGCTGGCACATCCTCCCGGGTGCTGGCACTGCTGTCTGCAGCCCCTGAACGATCCTGATCTCCCAGCTCTCCTCCCCAGTGCTGGAGCTGCTGCTGCTGCCAGGGCTGGGGCTGGCACAGCCTCACCCTCCACTGCCAGCCCAGCCCTCCGGGGTGTTTTAAACCCCTGTCACCCCTCCAGGCATCCCCCCCTACCCTGGCTGCTGTTCTGGGGGTGCTGGCAGTGCCCACCCCTTCTGCTGCGCTGGCAGTGCCACCCGCCCTGGCCCTGGCACTGGGGCAATGCTGCTGCTCCCAGAGCTGCTCTGGAGGGGAGAGGCTTCTCCCTGGAGCACAGCAATCCTGAGGGCAGCAAAGGCTGCCCAGAGATGCCCAGGTTTCTTCCTGGAGCACAGAGCTCCTGAGGGCAGCCGTGCCTCCAAGAGCTGCCCAGGTTTCTCCCTGGAACAGAGCAATCCTGAGGGCAGCAGTGGCTGCCCAGAGCTGCTCTGGAAGGGAAAGGTTTCTCCCTGGAGCACAGCACTCCTGGAGGCAGCAGAGACTGCCCAGAGCTCCTCTGGAAAAGGGAGAAGCTTCTCCCTGGATCCCAGCTCTCCTGAGGACAGCCGTGCTGCCCAGAGCTGCCCGGGTTTCTCCCTGGAGCCCAGCTCTCCTGAGGACAGCCGTGCTGCCCGGCGCTGCAGGTGCTGCTGGCTGCAGGACGGGGAGGTGGGTGCTGCAGAGCGCTCTGGCAGCTGCAGTACCCAGCGCAGCCGTGCTGCCTCCGGGCTCGGCGTGATGTCATTTTAACCCCTGGCAGCCCGCGGTGCCACCCCCGGGGCTGGGGTGGCACTGGGGACAGAGCGGGCAGGGGAGCGGTGGCAGCGTGTGCCAGGGAGGACGAGCTGTGCTGGGTCCAGTGTCACACACAGGAGCAACTCCCCTCCACAAACCAGTGCCAGCCCCAGTGCCAGCCCAGTGTCCCCAGCCTTGTCCCTGAGCCTAGCCAGTGCCAGCCCTGTGTCCCTTGTGCCAGCCCTGTGTCCCTTGTGCCAGCCCTGTGTCCCCTGTGCCATCCCTGTGTCCCTTGTGCCAGTCCCATGTCCCCATCCCTGTGTCCCCTGTGCCATCCCTGTGTCCCCTGTGCCAGCCCTGTGTCCCTTGTGCCAGTCCCATGTCCCCATCCCTGTGTCCCCTGTGCCATCCCTGTGTCCCCTGTGCCATCCCTGTGTCCCCTGTGCCATCCCTGTGTCCCCAGCCTTGTCCCTGCTGCTCCCACGGTGTGAATCAAACCTTTGGGAGCTGCTCTTGTTTCACCTCTGGGTTTTTGGCTCCCACAGTCCCCCAGTGTGATCTGAGCAGTGGCTCAGCTCCAAACGTGGGCGCTGGAGCTGCTTCCCATCCCAGGGAAGAGCTGCTGGGAGAGCCCCTGGTGACAGCAGGGCAGCAGAAACGTCCCCGGGTTAAAGGGTGACCTTTAGGGAGCAAATCCCAGGAAATCTCTGCCCTTTAGTGCTGGCAACAAGCCGCTGTCCTGAAGGGAAGTGAGAATGCTTATGCAGAGATCTGGGTGGGTTTGGTGACAGGATTGGCTGTGTTTGGTGAAGTGTCTGTCATTTGGGAAGGGAAACCTGGCTGATCCTTCCTGTGAAGGAAGGGTTCCTTCCACGGCCAGGCTGCTGCTTGGGAATTCCCAGGCCGTGCAGGAGGAGACAAGGAATGTGTCTTAAACTGCAATGAGGAGCAAATTCTGAACTAAAGAAAGGAGAAAATTCTGAATTAAAGGCCTTGAGCCCTGCTCCTCCAGCACTCGCTGTGGATGCTCCATTTTATATCCTGTTTAAGGAAAACTGGCAGGATAAATGTGAATGAAAGGGAATAAAGGAAGGCTCTGCCGTCCCTGCAGTCAGACGGGGACAGCAGCCTGGTGCTCATGCTGATGTGCTGATGATCCTTGCTCAGCATTGCCAACATCCACCCAGAATCCCGGACATGAGGAGTGATGGAGACCCTGACAGCAGCACCATGGGAGGCTCCAGGTGGTGCAGCTCCTGTTCCCAGAGCTGGAGAACTCCCCTGCTGCTGGCCCCGTGTGCTCCTGGCTGTTCCTTGGCTGTGCCCTGGGCTGCTTGGCACTGGGCAGGGCTGGTGGCTGGGGGTGGAATTAGAGCAGCTGCAGCCCTGTCTTGCTCAGCCAGCTTTGCTTCCAGGCAGGAATAATCAAATAATCACCAGAGGGTTTCTGCTCAGTTCCACAGCCCAGGGGGATTCTCTGCAGGGATGAGCAGAGCTCTCACGTGTCGTGAATTACAGAGTGCTTTGGGTTGGGAGGGGCATTAAAACCCATCCCATCCCACCCCTGCCGTGGCAGGGACACCTCCCACTGTCCCAGGGTGCCCCAAGCCCTGTCCAGCCTGGCCTTGGGCACTGCCAGGGATCCAGGGGCAGCCCCAGCTGCTCTGAGCCTCCCCACACTCACAGGGAGCAATTTCTCCTCCATGTCCAATGTAAATCCACCCTCCTTCAGCCTGAGGCCATTTGCCCTGTCCTGTTTCTCAGTGCCCTGTGAAAAGTGCCTCTCCACCACGTCCAGGGAGGCTGTGCTGTCCCTGGGGCTCCTTGAGGTCAGGCTGAGGCTGAACTGAACTGCAGGCAGGGGATTTGCTGAGATGTCCCCACAGCTTCCCTCCATCCCTGGTTTTGTGTTCAAAAAGCTCCTTTTGGGCCAGGCTCCCAAAATTCCTGTTCCTGTTGGAAGCCTTGGTGGATTGTGCAGCAGGAAGGGAGAGGTGCTGGCCAGGGGCAGCAGTGACCAGCACTGTTCCTGTGGCAATCCTGAATGAATTTGAGATGGGACCTCTGAGTTGCTTTAGATTATTTGATTTTTTTTTCTTATCTTCTGCATAGACAGGAAGAGTGAATTCAGCTCACATCTTCAGTGCATGGCTCAGAAGGTCACAAGACCTCTAGTTACAAGACCTTTTAAGGATTTATTGACCAATAAAACACTGCCAACAAGGATATTTATGCTTTTGACACAGTCCTTAAATATTTTGTTTTATAGACTCATGCTACAGTGTCAGCTTTCTTGCCAATCAAGTTAAGACACACAGACTTACAGTACTACACTTTAAAACTGTAAACTTTCTTCTGCTTAGCTTAACTTTAAAACTCTAAACTTTCTTCTGCTTAGCTTAACATGCCTCTGCCTTTAAACCATAAATCCACATTCCCACTTCCAGCACCTGAGCTTGGGAGCCTTTTCCAAGGTCTCAGATCAAACCTTGGGTTTAATGCCAACCTTTGGCTCACAGCCCCAGAGTTCCGAGAGCTCCCTGCATTTGGGATCCCGTGTTCCCCTGCAGGTTTCCTGGCCTTCCTGTGGTTTGTGGCCTTCTGCTTCCTGGCAAACCAGTGGCAGAGGACGACGCTGACCCGCGGCTTCTCGCAGGGCGCCGACGCGGCGCGGGCAGCCATCACCTTCTCCTTCTTCTCCATCATCATCTGGGTGAGGCCGCCGGGCGGAGGGGGCACAGCAGGAACGAAACCTGCCCCGGGCTGCTGGGGAGCTGCCTTTGCAGAAGTGAATGCTGCTGCTGGTGGCGAGGGGCAGCGCTGGGGAAGCTGCGGGCTCCCCTCGTGTGGTTTCTCACCAGGGAAGGCTCAGCTCTGCCTGGGGAATTCCAGGCTTCCCTTTCTCCCGAGGCTGGGGGGTTTTGTTCCTGTTGAAAACGTGCTGCCAGTCACGAGCTGCCCTGGTTTCAGGGCCTCCTTGGAGGGCCCAGGAGCAGATCTCTGCACTGAGCAGCTTCGTGGGGTGGCTGGGGGTCTTTGGGAGCTCTCAGGCTCACAGCTCCTCCTGGGACACACCAGACTGGCCTCACTGCTGTCCACCTGGGGAAGGGGCTTAGAAACCCCCCTTGACCCCACTTTTGGCTCCACCTGGGCAGAGGGACTGCAGCCAGGGCTGTGTGAAGCCCTGGGGCTCTCCTGGAGGGCTGGGGGCTGTGCCACGCAGGGCTCCCACCCCAGAGCTGTGTGGGGAGAGGCAGGGATGGCTCTGGGTGACCCCCAGCCTCCCCTGGGCACAGAGCCCCGGGATGTGCCCCAGTTCCATGTGGCCTCCAGAGAACTGGGGCAAGAGCCAGTGCCAGGCTTCCCAGCAGCGCTGCAGCCTCGCTCAGTTCTCCCCCAGTTTCACTGCTCCCTGCTCTGTGATTATCCCCGTAAATCTCCTTTAATCCCAGCTCTTCCCCATCCCTCCCAGTTGGGGGGATGTTCCCCATCCCATCAGCATCTGCTGCCAGCCCGGGAGGGCCGTGGGGACACCGCTGTCACCCTGTGCCACCCCAAGGATGGCCGCGGTGGCTGGGAAGCCATTCCTGGCCTCTACAGGCGTTTTCCAGCCTCCTCAGAACGTCACTTACAAACTAATTGAATTGTTAATGAAGCCTCCTGGAAGGAGAGCGAGCGGGGCCCTCCTGGGCCCACATTTCCCACCCTCAGCAGCCTCAATTCCAGCAGCCTGGCAGAGGGTGAAGGAGTCTCGGCACAACTGACCCATTTTCCTGGGCTGCCTCTGGGCAGCTCCCCTCCCCACAGCAGACGTGTTTATTTGGGCCAGCAGTGCCAGATGGGCACGGCCAGGGCCCCCCAGCCCGGGTGGGGCTCTGGGGGTCACCCTGCCCCTCAGAAATGGCCTCTGCAGGGTTCACTGGGGTCTGGGGCTGGGCTGGCTCGTGGGTACAGCCTGGGGGTGCTGCCTTGAGCTCGGTGCTTTGCAGGGAAGGGGAGATGTGGGGTGCTGGGGGGATGTGGGGTCCTGGTGGGATTCAAGGTCCTGGGGGTTTGGGGAACTCTGAGAGGACATGGGGTAATGGGGAATGTGTGATGCTGGTGAGACACAAGAAGCTGGAGGGACATGGAGTCCTGGGGGTTTGGGGGACCCTGAAAGGACATGGGGTCCTGGTGGGGTTTGAGATCCTGGGGTTTTGGGGGATCCTTGGAGGACATGGGGTCCTGGGGGAAGGTGAGGTCCTGGGTGTTTGGGGGACCCTGGGAGGACAGGGAGTCCTGATGGGATTCGAGGTCCTGGGGGTTTGGGGGGTCCTTGAAGGACATGGGGAATGTGTGATGCTGGTGAGACACAGGATGCTGGGAGGACACGGGGTCCTGGGGGTTTGGGGGATCCTTGGAGGACATGGGGTAATAGGGGAATGTGTGATGCTGGTGAGACACAGGAGCTGGAGGAACACGAGGGATTGGGGGACACTGGGAGGACAGGGTGTCCTGATGGGATTCGAGGTCCTGGGGATTTGGGGGACCCTGGGAGGACATGGGGTCCTGGTGGGATTCAAGGTCCTGGGGCTTTGGGGGGTCCTTGGAGAACATGGGGAATGTGTGATCTTGGTGAGACACAGGATACTGGGGGGACACGGGGGGTTGGGGGACCCTGAGAGGACATGGGGTCCTGATGGGGTTTGAGGTCCTGAGGGTTTGGGGAACTCTGAGAGGACATGGGGTCCTGGTGAGATTCAAGGTCCTGGGGGTTTGGAGGGTCCTTGGAGAACATGGGGAATGTGTGATGCTGGTGAGACACAGGATGCTGGGAGGACACGGGGTCCTGGGGTGATGTGTGATGCTGGGGGGACACGGGGTCCTGGGGTGATGTGTGATGCTGGGAGGACACGGGGTCCTGGGGGTCCTGGGGGTCCGGGGCGGTTCCGGGGTGCCGTGGGGCCGCAGCCGTGCCCGCTGTGACGCTGTCCCCTCTGTGGCTCGCTGTCGCAGGTGGTGCTGGCGCTGCGGGCGCTGCAGCGGTACCGCCTGGGCACGGACATGTCCCTGTTCGCCACCGAGCAGTTCGGCACCGACCCCAGCGCGCCCTACCCCGGCTACCCCGGCGGCAGCAGCGGCGTGGAGAGCACGGAGACCTACCAGAGCCCCCCGTTCACCGAGACCTTAGAGCCCAACCCCAAAGGTTACCAAGTGCCAGCGTACTGAGGGGCTGCGGCGGTGCCACCCCCGCCCTGTCCCCGCTGTCTCCAGCCCCGACCCCTCAGTCAGTGCCGGGTCCCTTTATTAGCTCGTTGTGCAGTGAATTCTGTACAGTGGTATTGGTTCTTGTCTTACCTGTCCCCGGGTTTCTAAAAGCAGTGTTCCCTCTAAGCCAGCAGGAAGGAAGGTTGGTGCCGCATCACCTACAGGTGGGGAGGAGGAGGAGGAGGAGGAGGAGGAGGAGGAGGAGGAGATGCCCCCTCCGAGCTCTGCTGGGAGAGCCCAGGACGCCTTTTCCTCCTGGCAAACAGCAGCTGAGGAGTTCTTATCTCGTTCTTCCAGAGCTAACACAGAATCCATCGAGGGTGGGTGGGCAGTGGGGAGAGCTGGCCCTGGCTGCTCCCGCTGCAGGTTCCAGGAAAGTGCCAAATTCACAGGGAAATCAGTGGGGTCTGTGTTGTTTTCCTTTGTATATACTTGCTGTACAAAACAAACATCCAAACAGGTGTTTCCAAACTTGGTTTAGAGGCTCAGGGAGCACAGCAGGCCGGGGCTGGGGTCAGTATCCAGAGTGTTTCTATGCTTCAGCAGGTTCTGGTTGAGGATTTAAAAAGTTGCTGTTTGAAATGGAAACCAGCAGGAGCTGGTTGCTAACTGGGAATAGCCTGAGATCAGTGGGGATGTGTCACTTTGTGGTTCTGTTTCCTCGTGGGGAGTGGGAAATGTGTAAATTCCTAAGGAATTTTTGGCTGGCAGCGCTGACACGTCCTCACCCTGGGCAGGTGAGGGCCGAGGTGAGGGCTCAGACTCGACATCCAAGGCCATTAGGAGCAATACTGCACTTGTGTTTTTATCCTGGGAGCAGCCTCCATCTGTCAGCTGCAGCAGAACCCGGGGGGGACACGTGTGTCACCCTGCAGCCTCCAGGAACGAGGGATTCAGGCAGGGAGCTGGAAAGGTCCACAGGCCACCGGAGTGTGGGGTCACACCCGAGTTGGGAGCTGGTGTGGGAAGAGTCAGTGAAAAGCACCCGGGAAGGAGGCTCAGGCTGGGGCTCAGCTGCACAGAACAGAGGAAAGGACAGAATGTAAAACCCAGCAGGTCCCTGCCAGCCTGCCAGCCTTCCCTGCCCGGGTGGCAGCTGGTCCAGGCTGTGGCACCGAGGGTGGCACTGAGGGCTGAGCAGAAACTGGAGTCCCAGCCCTGGGTGGCAGCTCCATCCCTGGAGGCTCCACTGCCTTGTGGCCCCGTGAGGAGCAATAGCCACCACCTGTCCCCTCCCTGTCACAGGTCCTGGTCGCCCTGGCCACAGCTCATCCTGCTGCAGATCAGTGTGCTAATTAACGAGCAGCAGAGAAATGCACTAATTAAGCAGCCAATATCCCGAGGTCACTGCCAGAGCGTTCCTTGCCTTGGCTCCAGGTCCTGGCTGTGCCCAGCCCCTCACAGGGGCCTGACCACGGCCCAGTGCAGGGTCAGCCTCAAGGGATTCCGGGATCTTGGTGGTTTTGTGGAGTCGGTTTTGCTGGGAAAGAAAAAAAAAACCCCGAGGATTTTAATACAGGGTAGGGTGGAACTGTAGCAATATTTTCCTTAGAGGGAACACTGAAACTTTAGCAGCACAAACAGTACTTGTGTTAATATTTTAGCGAAATTATAATCAATTTAAATGTTTAAATTGATTGTACGTGAGATAATGTTCGTTGGGTACAGTGTATTTTTTCTAACTATAATATAACTGTTCCAGAGTTTCCGTGTAACCGTGAAGAGCTAAAGCTGTGTCTGCCTGCGGGACACGTCCTGCCCCGCGTGCCCCCGCTCAATATTACACGCTCTGAATGTCCCCCCAGGCCTGCATTGCCTTTCTTTGCCCCCACACGCACATCCCACCACGCCCTGACCTTGGGGCAGCAGCAGGGACACAGGGACGACCCCAGCACAGCTCCTGGTGCTTCCCAGTTTCCTTTTCCTTGCTGCTGTGCTGGGCAGGGAGCAGGAGCAGGGCTGGGTGCCCCAGGGGCTCCCTGGCAGCACAGGAGATGCTCCTTGGTGAAGGCAGAGCTGGGAATAATTAACCTGTCCAGCCTCATCACTCAGCAGCGCCTGGAGGGAGGCGAGCCCTGATCCTCTGCAGGCAAAGTGCCCGTGCCAGGCAGGGCAGGGGTGGCACCTGCTGGGGTGGCACCGGGACAGGCTGGAGCCACGGCTGGAGTTTTTCCAGGGAATAGCACTGGGCTCTGTCCCATGTGGCCGTGCCAAGGCCGTGTCACCAGGCAGGACGGGACAGCCCCAAGCTGCCTGGCCGTGCTGAGAGCCTTCACCCACCTCAGCCTTGCTCTCACAGCCCCATCTGGGGCATCTGTCACACCCCATGGGGGGACACCCGTGCTGGAATCCTGCCCCACGCCCTTTGGGAGCCCCCCCAGTGTCCCCACGGTGTCAGGTGTCACTGGCACCCTGCGGTGGCCGTGGCAGCCCCTCGGTGTGCCCCTGAGCAGAGCAGGGTGTGCAGGGGGGGCTGTCACCAAACACACCCCAAGGGGACAGGGCTGGAGAACCAGAGCTGCAGGAACCCCGGGCTGCTGGGGGTTCAGGGATTTGGAACATCAGTTTTCCTCTTTTCTCCTCTTTTTCTCCCAGCTGTGCTGCAGCAGCACTCACCCCCTGGTAACCACCCAGCCACATCCTAGAGGATGCCAGGGCTGGGCCAGAATTGTCCCAAAGGCAGGCCAGGACTGTCCTGAGCGTGCCAGGGCTCTGCCATGCTCACAAGCTGTTTGCAGCCCTCTGTTCTCCCCACAGCTCAGCAGCACCTCGAGCTCACAGGGGGCTCAGCTGTGCTCAGTCCTGCCCAAAGGCTTCTGCACAGGGTTAGCACTAAATTTGGGTGTGAAGAGTGGAATTCCAGCATTCTGCCTTTCCGGGAGCTGCATTCTGCCCCACCCATCCCCTTGCTCCAGGAGCCTCTGTCACACCACCACTGCTCTCAGCACTGAGGTGACCACATCATGCACTTCAAGCATATTTAAAGATTTGGAATTTTTGCCAACATTTCAAGCTGTTCCTAGCAAAGGTGGAAGCTTTGCTTAAGTGATGTTCAGTAAAAAACATTCTCCCCCTGCAGTGCCTGCTGTGCCAGGGGCTGGAGCAGACCCTGAGAGCAAACCCCTCCCTTTAGAGGACATTTGGGATCTCCTGTGCCTGGACACTGGGCTGAGATTCCCATCATTTCATGCCACAAGGAGTGGCACTGCTGTCCTGCTGCCCATCAGTCCCTCAGTGCTGCCCTGCACCTTCCCTCCCGTGCCAGCCCGAGGCACAGGGCTGCCTCTGCCCTCTGCTCCTGGGGAAATGCCATCATTGCCCCATGCAGAATTCTCTCAGTGTTAATAATAATAATAACAAACACACTGCTGTGGTTCAGACCCCTCCCAGCCCGTGCTGGCCCCAAGCAGTGGCTCTGGCTCCCTCTGGTCCCATCCCCAGTTGCATTTTGCCCCCGTGTGTGTCACAAGCCCTCTCCCCCTCAGTGAGGCTCAGGCCCAGCCCTCACTGCCTCAACTTGAAGCCCCAGCTCAGCTGCCTGGATTTTGTTGCAATACACATTCAAACCTCAGCTCCTCTCAGAGTTTTAATCTCCAACAGCTCCCACTGAGGGCTGGGGAGTTCAGTTTCTTTGCCAATACCTCTGTCCGAGCAGACGCTTCCAGGAGTTGCAGTTGTCACTAACCTCTGTGCAGTGTAGTATAAAGTGGACTGTGTATGGAAATAAGTTTAAAATGTTTACAATTTTGTATATATTATATATATAAAAATATCTTTTGAGAGAACAATCTGTGATTCTGTATTTTCGGTGTCTGTGTAACCAACTGCAACTTATTTTCAATAAAGAGCTAAAAATGAATAGAAAAAACCCATTTTTGGTAATAACTTTATTGAATCAGGTGAGCACAAGGAACAAGGAAACTGCAACATCAGGCCCCAGAGATGCAGCAGCTCGAGGGAACTCCCAGCAGCACCTCCCAGGGAACTCGGAGCTGCTGATGGAGAAGTAACTGAAACCCAAGGGAAGACAAGATGCTCCTGCAGGGAAGACATTTCACTCCCTGAACTTTACAAACCAAAGGGAGGGGATGAGGAAAGTTGCTGACTGGAAGTGGTGGCAGCACCCAGCCCCCTCAGGGGCCAGGAACAGGGACTGCCAGGGGCTTGTGCACCCAAATCACCCTCCCAGCCCCTTCTGGGCCAAACCCAACGTGCACAGGTGGTCAGAACAGTCTTAAATATTCAAGAAAAGAAACCCAAAGCACTTTGCAGCCTGAGAGCAAGCAAAAATAACACATGTAAGGCAAGGAAGAGTGGCTGTAGGCAGGAGTAGCTCTTGGGTAATACTCTGAGCTCGATTTCATAGAAATGATGATGCTAGAAAAGCTGTGTTTCATCACTACAAATTACATAAATTCATGTCAGCTTTATTCCTACACGTTAGAAATAACTAAACCTGGGGATGGGAGAGAATCAGACACTGAATTACAGCCAGGGGGGACTCCTGGCACTCCATCACCTCAGAGCTGCTGCTGGAGGAGTCACTTCAGAGGAGGAAGAGATCCCCCTCTTCCTCTGGGGTGGAATTTGGGGGTGCCAAGGAACAGGAGCAAAGCTACGCCAGCCCGGTGGTACCGAGGGAGGTGCAGGTGTCAGACTACTGTAAACAGATAAATGCACTTAAAGGCACTGCAGAAAACATGGTCAGTAATCAGCAGCATTTAATGGCCCAGGATGCTGTTGGGAGCTCCCACCAGTAATACATCCAAGAAATTAGAAACATGGCAGTCATTTAAATAAAATTCCCGTGTGCTTTACGCAGAGTAAAGCCTTAATGCTGTTACTGTACATGCAGGGCTACAAAATCAGCTTCTTGAAAGAACTTTACAGAAAAAGTCAGAGGCAACTTCAAATCTTGCACAGATCGGCCCAATTCTTCAAGCAGCAGAACTGACTCTGTTTGCAGAAAGGGAAACTCTGCAGCCCAGTGCGTGCAGCCCTCCTGGTCACACACCCCAGTGAGCAGCACTCTCTTGCACCTTTTACCCCTGACTAGTGTGATCTTCACTGAAATAGCACAAAAAAAATCAGAATGTTATAAGGGAAGCCACCTCCATTCATTTCAGTGACCCGTTAACTTCCCCCACCCCCAAACCAGAAAGAAACCCCCAAAGCAGAAGCTTATTCCCCTGTTGTATCCCCTGTCATTCTGCAGATCCAAAAGGATTCCCAGCTATTGCATGTTCCAGGAGGAAGGAGCCCTGCCTGCCTCCCCCCTGCAGCTCAGCCTAACCCTAGCCCAGATTTGGGAGCTCAGACAGTGGGTGGGGACGAGCTCTGGCCCATTCCTGTGATCCCTTTGCCCAGGAGGGCTTCCCAAATCACCTGCTCCTCTCTGCCTCAAGGGCAGCAGCCCCCAGCTATGCCAAACCTCGTTCCAAAGTGCACATCCACAGGCAGAGCCCGGGTGGTGGCCCTGGGCAGAGCTAACTGATGATCCTGCTGATGGCCTGCAGCGAGGGGAACTCCTCATCCTCGATGTGCAAAGCTTTGTGGGTCACCACGTCCTGCTGGGTCAGCACCTGCCTGCACGTGGGGCAGATGGAGCAGTCGAGGTCGCCGGCGGAGTCCGTCTGCCAAACATTCTTTTTGTTCTTTTTGGGTTTGTTGGAGCTTTGTTTCTCCTTGATCCGGAAGTCGTTGTGAGCAGAGAGCAGTTCCTGCTGCTTGGCTGTGTCTGGCAGCAGCACCAACAACTCCTTGAAAATCTTCTTGAAGTTTTCCCCCAGCAGTTCCCGGCAGCTTTTGTAATACTGAGCTGCAGAGATCAGCCCCTGCAGGGGACAGGGAAGGGCAAGAATCAGAGGAAAATGAATATTTATCTATTAAAAATCCCACTGGAATTCAGGCCTCCCTGAAAGGGAGGCTTTGGGAGCCACTCACCTGCCTGAACTGCCCAGAGTGAGTTTTGAATTTATTGAACTTGGACTCGTCGCTCTGAAGAAATTCTTTAATGGATTGTATGAGCTGGATGTTCCTCTGCTGGAAGTTCTCAGGTATCAAGTATGATCCATGACAGGATTTTGTCCTGTGTTGGAAAAGACCAGAAGTGACCCTGACACTGGTTTGTGTCACACAAAGATGTCCTGGGACATAAATCACAAGGCTGTTCTGGTTTGCAGCTGCACATCTTTCCTCCACCCAGCTACACAAAAGCAGCACACAGCTGTCTTGTCAGGATAATAAAATATGGGATTTCCCTATCAGATTCCAGCTTTACACAAACAGAATGTTTAAAATCCAGGTTTAACGTGGTCCTGACGAGCTGGGTGCACTCAGAAGACCTGAGCAAAGACCTCACTGTGAATAAACCAACAGATAATGCAGGTTCTGTATGAAACTGACACAGAGTTTTCCCTCCCCTTTTCCCAAAAACTCCTCCTTCTGTCCCAGAAGGAACCAGAGAGCAGCTCCTGGAAAGACCAGAGCAGTGAAGGTCACCCAGGAGAACAAGCCTCAGCACCTTGCTGCTGGGACTCCACAGAATCAATGGGAAGTCAGGAATGTGTTGGAGCTGCAGATTCCCAAATAAATCTAGGACAGACCAAGGTCTGAGCAGCCAAAACATTGCACAGGTTTGCAGTTCCTCAGACTTGTAACTACACAGGGCTGTTTGATGCAATTCTCCTGAATCCAACCCACAGCACCCTGGGACTTCCCAGGGGAACCTTCCCCTGACTGGCCCCTCAGTCACCCCCTGCGTGCTGTCTGAAGGCCCTGGCACCAGGGAGGTGTGAGGTGTCCCACAGCCCCTGGACTCACTCCTTCAGAGCTGTAGTGACGGGTTCAGAGATGGTGGAGGATGGGATGACAGCGAAGCCCGGCGGGGGTTTGCTGACAGGCACCGACAGGCCCGGAGGCGGAGGAGGGTTCTTCAACAGCACCACGGAGTTAAAGCCTGAGGGAAGCAGGGAAGGGGCAGGAATTAGAGCACCACAGACCCCTGGATAAAACCCACACCAGTGCCTGACACACTCTGCAGAAGCACCAGGAAGAGCTTGCAGTGCAGACATCACTGTATTGGAGAAAAACCTAAAAAAAAAATCTTCAAGAAGCACTTGAGAGTGGCTGATGTTCCTCTACAGAGAAAGTGCTTTAATTATTCATTTACTTTCTCAATGGAAAATAATTTTCAAAGCCCACTCCAAGTCACAATGAAAAACACTTTTGCATTATTAAAGTGAACACAAACCACGGGAGGAGGCAGCGGGCCCAGCCTGGCCTCTCCCAGCAGGAGCTGCACAAACAGCGGTGCCGGCGCCTCCCGATGGATCCCACTGCCATGAAAACCACTCCAGGTCACGTTTGTTCCTGTCTCCCTGCTTTCACAAGGTCATGGCTAAAAGCACGGCAGGAAACCTCTGCCAGCACAGGAGCAAGTGAAGTGACAAGTGCCAGCAGGGACAGCACACAGCCAGATTCCCTCTGCCTGCAGCGGCTTCCAAGGCAGATCTTGGAGTACAACACACGGATGTGTCAGCCCTGGGGACAGGGAAAAACCAGCTCTGCATCCATGAGCCACCCCCAGCGAGCAAACACCTCCAGCTGTGGGGCACAGGTGATTCCTAGAGGACATCCCAGCCCCCCTGTGACAGCCAGGCTGCCTCTGCCTCCAGAGCCCAACCTGGCAGCTGGTGGCAGAACCACACGAGAGCCAGGAGGAGTTTACACAACACATCCATGTGTTCTCTTGGCTCTCCCCAAGCAAAGCAGTGCTTCCCCATCCCTGGAAGTGTCCAAGGCCAGCCTGGAGCAACCTGGTCTATGGAAGTGCCCCTGCCTATGGCAGGGAGTGGAATGAGATGATCTTTAAGATCCCTCCCACCCAAACCATTCCACGACTCTGAGCTTCATTCCCTGCTCACCTGGTGGCGGAGGCATCCTGGCTGATCCTGAGCTCCCAAGAGCTGGGAAGTCTTCCTGAGGTAAAGGGCATTTGTTAGTCACTGGGGGCTTTTTAAGGCCGGGGGGCTCTTTGGGTGCAGCACAGGCAGCTGATGGTTTCTCCGCGTGCCCGTTGACGAGGGCCGCGGCTCTGTCGGGGCCGTGAGCAGCAGGGAACACCCTGCAGGGCTGCTCTGCCTCGGGGGGCTTCTCTGTGCCTGGCCTGGGACATGGTGGCTCCTGGGGCGGGCGTGAGGATGACAGGCTCTGCTTCTCAACCCCCATCTTCTTTTTCTTGCCCACTTTTGTAAAAGTTTGTGAGGTAGAAGCTGCCAGCAAGGACGAGACGTCGAACATGGTCGGGGTGTTGCGGATCTCCTGGGTGGTCAGGCCACCGCTGCTGTCCTCGTCGTCTGATTCACAGAGTTTATTGCTCTTCTTGCTTCCTTTGGAGGTGTTCAAGGATGGTTTTTTGGCTGGCTGGTTGACACAGGGGCTGCTGATGGCTTTGACCATGTTTTTACTGGAACCGTTGTTCCATGCAGATGTGATGTGAGTTACCGTCCTATTGGTGGGCTTCACTTTGGACACCAGGGCTGGGAAATCCTCCTCCTGGAAGGCTGCTTTCCTGGCAGTGGCTGTGTACATCAGAGACATCCCTGATGAGATGGTGGGAGCTGCAGAGGAGGACAAGCTTGGGAAGTCTTCTTCTTTAAGCTTAACCAGTGGTGGCTGGGCAGAGCTGTGGGGAAGGGAGAGGGTTGGAGTTACTGAGGCAGCAGAACCCCAAGGGACAGCACAAACCCACAGCTCTCCACCCCTCCTCAGACTGCCACTTAGGGTTGGACTGGATGATCCTCATGGGTCCCCGCCAGCTGAGGATGTTCTGTGATTCCATTCCATGATTCTAAGATCAAGCCAGGAGCTGAAGCAATGCCTGATGCTGCTCATGCTGGTGAGCAGCACAGAAACTGCTCCAGGCAGGGGGGACAGGGCAGGGGAAGCCCTGGAGGGATCAAATGATCTGGAAAATTATTTTCCCCAGAAACGCAGAACACATCAATCAGCTTCCAAAGGTGCTTTGTCCCCGCTGCAGCCCTGCAGACTCACCCTTGGAGAGGTCCTGCTGCAGAGCCGATTGCTGGAAAGTCGTCCTGGCTGAGCACTCCATTAGCAGCTGCTTCTTTTGGAACAGGGACAGAAAGAGCAAAGACATTGTTTTCAACCCAAACCCATTCATTCCAGAGCAGGGGCTATCAATGGCCGTGACAGCAGCACTACCAAGGCCTATTTTCAGCAGCTGATGATGTCATTAAGTGACATTCCAGAAGAACAATTTCAATCCATGCATCACTATTTCCTTCAATTAACTGTGTTGCCCATTATGTTGTGGCATTCAGGAAATTCAAGATACTTTAAATGACTAAAACATGGGTAAGGCAGAACTTTCTGAGGGAACCTTCTGGACACTGAGATGCCCTGCAGCTGCAGGACCTGTCCAACACTCACCTGGGACATCGTTTGAAGACTTTGGCACACGTTTGGAGCCGAGCACATCGAGATCCCTCAGATCCTCCTTTCTCCCCCTGCTGCTGCTGCCTTCCTCTTTGTCCTCCACCCTCTTCTTCTCTTCCTGCCGTTTGGCTGCCACAGATGCTCTGACTGCTGCTGCAACATCCCTGTCTTCCTCCTCCCTGCAGGACAGGGCAGACTCCCTTGGTCAAACAGCAAGGACCTTGCTGCAGTGCCACCTCTGCAGTGCCAGCTCTGGTGACATCCCTGATCTCGTGCTGCCACCTGCTGAGAGGCCCAAACCAGCCCCACCAGTCCAATCCACCCCAGCCAGGCAACATTTTCCCCCTGGATTTCCAAGTTCCATGTGTGGGAATAACAATCCAGGCCAGAAGAAACCGGGGTGAACTGGGAGAGAGAGTACCACGGCCACAGGGGGCACCTGTCTCTCCTGCTCATTTCCACGTGTATGGAATCATTTTGGAGGCCACAGGAACTCTCTGAGGCATGGCTGGGCATGAACTCTCAACACATGCACGATCCACATGCGACACCAACAGAGGAGTGTTTTGGGATGGACTTTTTTGCCCCGTGGAATCACCAGTCATGGACCAGCTGCCCATCCAGTGAGAAAAAGAAGAAAATAAAATGTGCAGGATGTAAAAAGCACTCGGGTCTGGTGTGGATGAAGAGACACAGAAATGCAGTTTCATTTCAGTACTTAACCCTCTTCCTTTTCCAAAGCACTCAGTCTGGCCACACAGAGATCTGTTAGTTCAGTGAAAAGCATGGTCCTTAGAACAGGAATTTCATGATTACCCAGACCAAAAACTCCATTAAACCTGCACAGACTTGTCACCTACTTCAGAAAATCCTATTTAGAGAAGTTTGCATAAAAACAGCTGTTGGAATTAACTCAGGGTTCTGAGTTTATTTCAAACCACAAGTTGAGGGTTACATTGTTTCCTGAGCTGAAACCTCACACAAAATAATTCCATGATGAGCAACCATGTAGCCAGGACACAGGCTTGGATGGGAAGCTCTCAGCTAAGGATTCACCACCGGGGCCTCCAAATTTTGTATCACTTCCTTCCTCCTAATCCTCCAAAATATTGTGAATTGGCAAGTAAAAGCCATGAGTAAATGGGAGTAAAACTCCACACGAGGTCGTGCTACTCACCTCTTGTACCTCCAGCTGCCTCTCCTGTTCTGCTGGCTCCCTCGGCTGCTCAACCTGCCTGCCCTCCCTTGCCTGTTGAACCTGTCAACCTCCTCGTAGTCATCTCCACCTACAACACCTAAAACAGAGGGGAGGGATGATCACTCTCAGTTATTTCTCTAGTGTGGGCATCACACTGTGCCTAAAAAACGCAAAAAATATACTGGTACAAATAAATTATCTTCATTTCTTTCTGATGACCAAGTCAGCAGTTCTCCTAAAATTACCTGTCCTCATTAAACCCACACACAGGGAAAAAATCCTACAACAACTCAGGCAGGAAGGGATGTCTGGATATCACCTGCTCCAGCCCTGTACTCAAAGCAAGGCCAGCTCTAGAACTACATCAGAGGGCTTTGTCTGGGCAAGTTCTGGTTATCCTCAACCTCTGCAACCCCTCAGGTTGGAGAGGCCTTCTCAAACTGTGCAACCCCTCAGGTTGGAGAGGCCTTCTCAAACTCTGCAACTTCTCAGGTTGGAGAGGCCTTCTCAACCTCTGCAACCCCTCAGGTTGGAGAGGCCTTCTCAAACTCTGCAACCCCTCAGGTTGGAGAGGCCTTCTCACTCTACAAGCTCTTGGTGCTGTTCCAGGACTCGTCTACCTTCTTTGGGGAGAATTTCTTCATGGCTATGAAATATTCACCAGAAAACACCAGTTGTTCTTGAAAACTCTTAGAGAACAAGAGCCATAGAATGGTTTGGGTGGAGGGGGGACCTTAAAGAACACCTCGCTCCTGAGCAGGGACACGTTCCAGCACACCAGGCTGCTCCAAGCCCTGTCCACCCTGGGCACTGTCAGAGAGGACAAGGACACCTTCCACCAGCCCAGGTTGCTCCTGCCCACCCTGGGCGTTTCCAGGCACGGAGCAGCCCCGCTGTGCCTCCCCACGGCGCCGGGGTGCCCATCCCTGCCCTGCTGTGCCTCCCCACTGTGGCAGGGTGCCCATCCCTGCCCCGCTGTGCCTCCCCACGGCGCCGGGGTGCCCATCCCTGCCCTGCTGTGCCTCCCCACTGTGGCAGGGTGCCCGTCCCTGCCCCGCTGTGCCTCCCCACTGTGGCAGGGTGCCCGTCCCTGCCCTGCTGTGCCTCCCCACTGTGGCAGGGTGCCCGTCCCTGCCCTGCTGTGCCTCCCCACGGTGCCGGGGTGCCCATCCCTGCCCTGCTGTGCCTCCCCACGGTGCAGGGTGCCCGTCCCTGCCCTGCTGTGCCTCCCCACGGTGCCGGGGTGCCCATCCCTGCCCTGGCTGTGCCTCCCCACCATGGCAAAGTGCCCATCCCTGCCCCGCTGTGCCTCCCCACGGTGGCAGGGTGCCCATGGCTGCCCCCGAGCCCCCGTGCCCAGCTGACCGTCGTTCCTGCGCGGGTGCCGGGGCGTGTAGGTGAACTGCAGGTCGATGTGGCGGTTCTGGCGCGCCTCGGCGCGGCTCTTGCTGTGGCAGGCGCTCTTGTGGGCCTTGTAGTCGATCTCGGTGCGGAAGGCGTGCGTGAACTGCTCCGAGCTGCAGCGGCCCTCCTCGCACAGGAAGTGCTTCTCCCTGAAGTGCTCCCGCAGGTATTCGTAGTCACTGGCAAGGGAAAACACAGGGCTGAGCCTTCCCACTCCCTGACACAGACACTCCTGCAAGGGTCATGCCTTAAGGTTGAGCTTTCCTGTTTCCCAGATTCTGGACTCCACTGGTACAGAACTCTAACTAACTAACTTCATATGAAGCTCAGCCACACAGAACAATCCTTTGCCAGCCCCAGAACCAAGGACACCACTGCAGCTTCAGCCCAAAAAGTGCAAACAGGGAATGGAGGAGAGCAGTCTGGGAGGATGGGACTGCATCACCTGAGCTGGAATTGGACAATGAACCCCAGTGTGGAAATGGATCTAAACTTGTAAAAGTGTGAAAACTCCTAACCCATTGTCCATCTTGGGGGTAGCACAGCCAGGCTCTTGTGCTGCCCAAGGTGCATCCTTTGAGGTCTTTCAATAAATCCCTGCTTTATTCCTTTAACTCTGCCCAAGGTGTATCCTTTGAGGCCTTTCAATAAATCCCTGCTTTATTCCTTTAACTCTGCCCAGCTCTGCTCCAGGCAGCCTCTCAAGGCATCAAAGGGAGGTGAGGACAAGCCCTGGTGGTTCATTTGTCCTTCTCCCAGGGATGTTTTCCAGCTGACACCAATTCTGTAGGGCCAACACACTCCTGGATGCACCACCCAGATGTCAAACCAAACCCAAACAGAGCTGACCCCTCCCAAGGTGCTCTTCTGATGGCACTTGGCTACTCTTGCAGGCTTCAGTGAGGACAAGCCCTGGTGGCTGGTTTGTCTTTATTCCCAGGAAGTTTTCCAGCTGATCCTGTTTCTGTACAGCCAATGCAGCAGAGGTGTTAAACCAAACTCACAGATGCTCAGCACATCCAGCTGTACACACGACAAAAAAGTTACCTCTATTCCCCTTGCACACAAACCTTGGAGCAGCAGGATCAAGGAATCACAGAATTAAGGCTGGAAAAGACCTTTAAGACCATCAGCCAGCACCACCACCATGTTCACCACTAAGTCGTGTCCCCAGGTGTCACATCCTCATGGTTTTAAATATTTCCAGGGACAGTGACTCCACCATTTCCCTGGCTAACCTCCTCCAGTGCCTGACAACCCTTTCCATGAAGGAATTTTTCCCCAATATCCAATCTAAACCTCCCCTGATGCAACCTAAGAACACTTCCTCTCATCCTGTCCCCCCTTAGAGGTAACACACCAGACAGTTGCTGTCAGGCTGCAAAATTAAATTCATTTCATAAAGAAAATTTTAAAGCATTAACTAGACTCAAAGTGAATATTTTTGTTATTTATTTAAGGGAATTTCAGCTAACCTGCTGCCATTCCTCCACTCTGCTTTCAAACACTACCCACCCCCTAAATTCAAAGGGCACCCGAAGAACTTTACTTCAAAATTTAAGCTAGAAAAATGAAATTTAAGGCAGAAAAGGACTCCTATCAATAATATTTGCTTGCCTGTAGTACTCCTGAGCCCCCTCGGAGTCACAGAAGTGGCAGAAGTAGTGATCCCTGCGCAGGTGCTTCAGCAGCTCGTCGTTGTCCAGGTAGCGCTCGTCGCAGAACTTGCAGAGGGGGTGGCCCCGGTGGGAGGTGTCATCAGGGTCCCCGTGGATCCGGTGCCGGGCCAGGTCCTTCCTGGAATACCATTTCCTCTCGTAGGTGAAGATCTGGAGGGCAGGTGTTGTGTTAGTACATTGGTATTTAGAGATTTGTAGTTATGGATTTGTACTGTTTCCTACGGACACGGAGCCAAACTGAACCAGCCAGGCTGTGTCCAACTTCTCCATCTGCAGGGGTGGAAGATTTGCTTCCAAAAGATGCAGTTTGATCACCAACACCTAAAAGTTTTGGTGGACAGGAAGTAAAATTCGTTTGATGGATTCAAATGAAATCTAACTCGCATTTCTCTGAACACTGGGAATGAATTTAATTCACTTTTTTCCCTTTGGAATCTTTTTATGCTGTAACGAGTTTAAATTATAATCTCTGGAGTGGAAAAAGCCTAACTATGTATTTATCAACAAACAGTATTTCGCATTCTTGAATTGAGAAACCCCAAGGGAGCTGCTTTACCTTCCTCTCACAGTAACCACCCCAAAGAGCTGCACACAGAGGATCCACTTCAGTGAACAACCTGTGTATCAAAGCCAGCCCTCTGTCCCCACTGCCTCGTGAGCTGTTTTGGTAGGAAGGGTTCTGGAGATGCCAAAAAGATCAACCCAGCCTTGAGAACAGAATATCCTTTAGTTCTGGCCTAGACAATGACTGGGAAATTGCTCTGGGAAAAGGTCTGTTTGGCTTTGCCAAGGCTGATGGACTGAAGCTGCCACAAGTTTAAGAGTTTCTTTTCAGTGGGTATGAGTAACATGGGACTTTTTTCTTTGAAATAAAAATCTCTACAGTATTCTGAAATTAAAAAACAACAGTTTTAATATTGTTTGTGAGAGAAAATGGCAAACAGTGCTGGCTATGCACCCTGAGCATGAAGCACCTCACCAGAAACCAAAGGAGGTCCTGCCCTCCTTTCCCACTTCCCTTCAATCAGCCCCAGGAATTCCAAGACCACAGGAAAGACTCAGCTCCCAAACTTGTTAGGGTTCATTTAGGTCAACCTGCTCACTCCTGGATCCCATCCCTTTTGGCACAAACTCCAGTTCACCTGGCACAAACCAACCGTGGCACCACCACCGTGGGGTTTAATTTAAAACCTGGAGAACCTCCAGGCCCTCTTCATTAATCAGTTTATGGAAGGAGAAAGGCTTTAAATAAAGCAACTGGCCTCGCTGCAGGAAGAGGGAACTTAAATACATCCTTGCTGTTCTGCCTTCCCACCTTCCCAGGAGCTCTGGAGGTCAGGGAGGGAACTCCCTCCTTCCCACACATCCAAGAGAGGCCCTGCTCACCTTCAGGTGTTTAACACAGAGTTTGCAGCAGAAGAGCTCGTGCTGCTTCCTCATGTGCTGTTCCAGGTCTGCAAAGGTGTTGAAGGGCTTTGCATCCGGGCACAAGTAGCATTCGTGCTGCAGCAGCTTCCTGAGGGATGAGAGAGATTCCCAAAAATGACCCAACTCCCCCTCAGCACCCCCACCCCTGCAGCAAAACACAACTGTCCCATCCCTGGCAGAAGGCTCCAGCTTTAAGGCTGCCCCTGCAGTCTGCAGTGAGGGTTGTGAGCTGCTCATTGCAAGAATTCCTTGTTGCAAGAGTTCTGCTGGATGGCAGGAACAGGATGGAACCAAACTACACCGAGGTTCCAGCTGCTGGGGAAGAGCTGAGCAGCCAGGGAGGAGGAACCACAGTGTCTGCAAAACTGAGTAAACTGAAACAAACCCTCCCTCTGCAAGAGATTCCTGCAACATTCACATCCAATTCCAGCACACTTCCCACTGTCAGAAACTGAGGAATACAGCGGGGAGAGATAAAGTGAAATTAAGGAATTGTATGAGGAAAGGAGGGGAAAACCCCACCCAAAAAAACCCACCACACAACGGCTCCCAGGAAGAGCTGAGCACTGCCACTCCCTCATTCCCATGAACACCAAGCCATGCAAAACTGTAAATGTCCCCAAGTTACATTCTCAGCCCAAAACAGGGTGAATATAATGCCCAATTCTCCAAGGAAAAGGTTCCACTGCCTGTATGCATCATTTCCACTCCTCTTTCCATTATCTCACATCCTCCCAATTAAGATTATTATGAAAAATATTTGTAGAGCACGATGCTAATGCCACGTTTTTATTCTGCACTGTTTTTTTCACTTCACCTTTTTTCTCTCCCATTCAGAATTAAGATCTTTGTGTGAAGACAATGCTACTCTTCATGCAATACTCGGCACACCTTGGTTGGGTTAGTCCTTATTCAGCACAGAAGTAATTACAATTACAACAGTAATTAAGTCTTTATCAACTCCACAGCAGCCACGCAAGGAACGGGAAGGTTTTCAGCAAGTTTGCTGCTGTTAAAGATGCCAAAAATGACTTTTATTGAGAGAGCAAAGCTTGTGTGTTGTGTTGGTGATTCCACCAGTGCAGTCCCACAGCTGCTGAGGCTCAGCGCCCTGCTCCAGGCTGTCACCTGGCCACAAACACCTGCAGGGCAGGTGACTCAGAGCTCCCCGAATGCCAGGGCAGCAGAGCACCCCTCCCTCCTGCAGCAGCGCTTCCTGCCCCGTCCCGTGCCCCGCCACGTGCCCGGGGACACCCGGGAGGAGCCCGGGCTCACCTGTACAGCGCGTACACCTCGGCGTCCATGAAATAAATGTCATATTTCTTCTCGTGCTGCAGCTGCTGCAGGGCTATGGAGGAGAAGGAGGGGAGCTTCCTGCCGAACACCACCTGCGGGAACAGCAGCGGGGTGGGCATTCCAGGCGGGCACAGCCCCTGGGAGCTGCCCACAGCCCCGTGCCACCTCCCCCGGGCACTGTCCCCTGCCGTCAGCAGGGCCACGGCACATCTTATCAACCCGCCAGGGGAACGTGGATTGGCCCAGCCCGGCCTCTGGAGTTTGAACGGGGTGTTTTGCTCCCACAGCTGTTCCCAGAGTAAATATCCTCGAGCAGCACAACCCCTTCCACGGCCAATGCCTGCCAGGAGCCCTGCCCTCGGCTCCTCCCCGTCTCCTGGGGGAGCACACGGGGACCTGGAGTCTCCAAGTGACAAGTGACTCAATGTCTAAGGCTGGCAGGGAAATCACTGTTTGGTCTTCCCTTAACTCCCAGGAAAGCGAGGAGCTCAGCAGCCATCACCTCCCGAATTGCCTGTACCACACTCCCCTCCCTGGGCATCCCCTGGCTCCCAGCTGCCCCCCAGCTCGGAGCACTGCAGCCCCCACCTCCAGCACACATTCCCAGCCCGGGAACTGCTGCGGGAACGGCTGGAGTTAACAGCCCCAGCCCAGAAAGGCCGAGACATAAATACAGTAAGGAATTTCAGTTCTCACAGCAAAAGCTACGTCAGAAATCTCGAAGTGCATGCCCAGAGAAGCTGTGGCTGCCCCTGGATCCCTGGCAGTGCCCAGGAAGAGCTTGGAAAGGGCTTGGAACACCCTGGGACAGCGGGAGGTGTTCCTGCCATGGCAGGGGTGGCACTGGACGGGCTTTAAGGTCCCTTGCATTCCAAACCACTCCAGGACTTTACCATTCCACGATCCCCCCTAAGAGCTGCTGCCTCCTGGGGCAGGGAGCTCCATTCCCTGCTGCCAGAGCGAGCCCTGCTGACCTCACACCATAAACATTCGCTCCAACTCCATTTTCTTCACATTTTCTTTCCCACTCGCCCAGGCGGCGGCGGCGGCACCCAGGGAGCGGGGCAAAGGCAGACAACCGGGGCAGTCCGTCCCCGGCGGTCCCGCCAGCCCGGTCCCCGTCCGCCCCGCCCGGAGCTGCCCCGCCCGGCCCAGGCCCCCCAGCCCCGGGCCCGGCCTCACCTGCCGCAGCTCCTCCCGGCACACGGCGCAGTACCGGACACCGCAGAGCGCCCGCATCCGCACGGAGCAGCGGTAGCAGATGGGGTGCTCGCAGCGGCCCAGGGCCACCACGTCCAGCTCCCCACAGCACAGCACGCACGGCCCCTCCGCCGGGCCCGGCCCCGTGCCGGCCATGGCGGCCATGGCGGCCTCGGCCCCGCGCCGCCCCGCCCGCACCACTGAGCGCGGGCTAGAGCGCCGCCCCACCATAGAGAGGCACGCTCACACAGCGCTCGCCGGCCATAGAGCTCCGCCCCGAGCGCCGCCGCGCTGCCGGAACTGATTCACCCCACGGCGACAGCGCCACCCCACTGATGTCACCGCGCGGTCCTCCAGCGGCCGGCCATAGAGACGCAGCGCGGTGACCATAGAGACGCGCGGGGCGGAGCGGCCCCGGCTGCGCCGCTCTGGCTCCCGCTCGGTGGTGGCTCTGAGGGGGAGGAGGACCCCGGGGGTGCTCGGTGGTCCCGGACGCGTTTGGGGTCCCCAGGTCCTTCCTGGCTGTGGGGACATGGGGACCTCAGACTCTGTGGGGACATGAGGGACCCCGGGATCGCTTCTGGTGCCTCAGTCTGTGGGGACATGAGGGACCCGGGATCGCTCCTGGTGCCTCAGTCTGTGGGGACATGAGGGACCCAGGGCTGGTGCTGGTACCTCAGTCTGTGGGGACATGAGGGACCCCGGGATCGCTTCTGGTGCCTCAGTCTGTGGGGACATGAGGGGACCTCGGGCTGCTCCTGGTGCCTCAGTCTCTGGGGACATTGGGGACCTGAGCCCATTCCCGCTGCCGGTGGATGTGGATTTTCCCCAGACAAACACCACCCCTGGGTGCCAACAGACCCTCCATGGATTCATCAAATCGCCAGCTCCGCCGCTTGATTTAATTTTAAATTTTGTAACCCAACCGTGCGTTTTCACAAGTAAACCGGGGGTGGCTGGGGAAATAAAAGTGTTAAAAATGTACTGGAAGCACTGTAGATACAGATTTTACATCCACTTAGAGCAGGAGCACAAAGGAGCTCAGTGTAACATGAATAAACTTTTATTTGCTGCAGGGGGTGAGTCCCACATGGTTCCCCCTGTGTGGAGGCAGCCCAGGTGTGAAAAACGCCAATCACTTGTTTTTAGAATTTTAAAAGTTGAATAGTAATAAAATGGTTATAAAAATAGTAATATAATTAGAGTAATAAAACTGTGGACAATTAGGATTAGGACAATACAAGACAATAAAAACAAAGAGTTATGGACAGTCCGGGTACCTCTTTCTGGGCAAAATAAGCCCGAAAAAGGACACACGTTAACAGAGGATTAACCCTTAAAAGAATAGTCTATTGCATATTTATATATCTCATACATGATTCAAAATTGAAGGGGTTTCTGCTTAATGTCTGCTTCCCCCTTCATCTTGTAAATCAATTTCCTTGGCTCCTCAAAGTCTGAGTTCTCCCGATAAGGAGGCAATAATTCTTCTCTTGGGGTCTTGGTGTCTTGTTGCTGTTGTCTCTGTGAAGAATTTCTGGATTATTTTATCCATTCCTTGACATAGTTACAAAAAATATCTTATATCACATAGTTTCTATTTTAATATTACGCTAGAGCCTAAAAACTATATTTACCACACTACTTAAAAAGATTAATACAGCACTACTAAAAAAGATTAATACAGCATAACTTTCCAACATAACACATTTAGTATTAATTTCAATATTTGCGAAGAGCCAATCATATAATATGCATTTTTCACAGATGGGAACTGCGGCTGCTTGGACAGGAGAGGGTGCTCCAGGAGCAGGGAAAAATGCTTTAACAGCAGCCATGTTCCTCTGGAAGTGGGGAAAAAGGAAAAAAGGAAAAAAAAAAAGGATAAAAGCTTGTTTGGTGACAGCACAGAGGAACACACAGGAAGTTTTTCAAAGTTTGCTGCCTCCCACCATTTTTTCCTCTCGGATCCCTGCTAAGTGACCAGCGTAGGATCACTGAGTCATAGAACCATGGAAGGGTTTGGGTTGGGAGGGACCTCAAAGTGCCCCCAGTGCCACCCCTGCCATGGGCAGGGACACTTCCCCCTGTCCCTGGGTGTTTTAGGCTCTCTCCAGCCTGGTCCTGGACCCTCCCCGGGATCCAGGGGCAGCCACAGCTTCTCTGGGAATTCCATCCCAGCCCCTTCACCACCCTCACAGCCAGGAATTCCTTCCCAATATCCCAATATCCATCCCTGCCCTCTGGCAGTGGAAACCATTCCGCCTTGTCCTGTCACTCCATTATGAAATTCCTACTGAATTCCTAGGGTCCTCCTGGAAGATCTGCTTAGCACCTTTGTGGTTCCTTTCTTGTCCCTGAATTCCTTGTCATTTGAGTCAAAAGTTGCTCTTCGTTTTCTTTGAGCCATAAACAATCATTTCAGGACAAAGCAACTCATCAAACAGATCATTAAAACATCCCATGATGCTCACCAGCCTCGGTTAATGACATCTGTGCCATCAAATAAATTAAGTAATAGCTTTGTTAAGTGTTTGGGAGCAGATAATGAAGGATTTGAACGATTTGGATCATTGGGTACAACAGGTAATATTTACTTCTCCTAGAGAGCCCCATTTATCCCTCTCGAGCGTGGAGTGGGATAACACACGCCTTGCTAATCAACCTGAAGTGTGTTTGGGTGGGGCTGCGTGGAATAATTAGGCATGACTGGTGATGCTGGCTGTAATTACTCCAGGAAATGTTCCCCGAATTAATGACACTGTTGAAAATGTTTTTTTGTGCCCCAACTGCATCACCCAATTTTGGAGAGCAATTAGCATGAAATGAGCTGGAGGCTGCTGGCGGTGATGTGCTGCCCTGAGTGTCACTTGGCTGGGCAGTGACACCATGGCTCGGGATCATAAACACACCTGAGCAGCTGGGAGGGAAAGGGACATTACTCACTGCCAGGACAATGGGACACGGACACTCAGCAGGAGCTGGGACATTTCAGAGTTCAGCTCTGGTTGGTGACATCATTCCCACCAGCCCAGGAGCGCCAAGGACCTGATCCAAAGCTCTGATCCTGCACAGTGTGTGCACAGAATTGTGGTTTTCCCCCAGGAATGTGTGGTGTTCCTGGTCCTGCTTGTGTGGTTTTCCCCCAGGAATGTGTGGTGTTCCTGGTCCTGCTGTTCACCAGGCAGCCAGCAGCTCCTCAGCTGGGGCATTTTCTGCTTTTTGGGCTGATATTTGTTATAATATTTAGGGAGGAAACTGCTGAAGATTCTGTGTCCCTTGACGGTGCAGGTGAACCTCCCCCAGCACTGACAGCTCCTGCCAGCTCAGATCCCATCCTCAATTCTCAGATCCAGGGAGCTCATTTGGAACAGAACTCATGTAAGGGCATCATAGAATGGCCTGGGCTGGAAGGAACCTTAAAGATCATCTGTGTTCCTTCCAGAGTTCCTTCTGGAGGCCAGATCCATGCCTGGTGATCCATCCACCATGGGATGACCCATCCCAGCCCAGATCCCAGCCTGTGGCACATTGCCACATTGTCAAAGTTGGGTGTCCTTAACTGCTGCTCTTCCTCCACAGCACCACGGGGAGCAGCTTGGAGCAGCCCTTCCATGGCACCACGGCCTCAGGCTGCACCAGGCAACCTTCAGCTTGGATATTGGGAAAATCCCCTCACGGGAAGGGCTGTCCAGCCCAGGGCAGTGTTGCAGTCCCCATCCCTGGATGTGGCACTTGGGGACACGAGTTTGTGGTGGCCTCGGCAGTGCTGGGAGCGTGGTTGGGCTCAGCGGTGTTGGAGCTCTGTTGAAGCTCAGTGATGCTGTGATTCCATGATTCCATATCCTGCTAACGCAGCTCTGCTGCTACCATGGCTTTTCCAGCAGTTGGACACATCTTTCCACAGCTGTAAAATGCCAAAAAAACCCCTCTTTGTTCCCTTTTGACATCATCACACAAGATATTCCCACTCTCCTGGCATTCCCACCATCATCAAGCAGCACAAAGAATTGCTAAAAAGCCAACATTCAAACTTCACCAAATCTTGTTTTCAGCTCCTCACCCTTCTGGAGAACCATCCTGCTGGTGCCTGTGAGTCATGTGTTGAGATTAATTTATTTTGTGGTGCAGAGAGGTTTTTATAAGCCTGTTTGAAGGGATTGAATCATTCTTTGCTGATGATTTAAAGATGCTGGTTTATTTCTCTGGTGATTGCAAATGAAAGCTGAATCTTATCACTGAGTGTGACCCCAAAATATAAAGAAATAAAATTTTATAGAATTAGCTGAGTTCTAAATATCTTAGTTGGTGCTTAGTTCTGTGTGTTGGCAGGCAGGGAATGTTTTCTTCCCAAGAAAAAGGGTTAATATTGACACTTGGGATAGTTGATTTCCATGTTTACTCACTAAATATCCCATAATAACTGCGGGAAAAGTCCCTTCTCCAGTCATTTCATCAGCAATAAATATACTTTGGAATAATTGATCAGTCTGGAGATGAGCACAACAAACCCATTCCAGTCAGCAGAACCACAGCCCTGATATTTATAGTTCAGCACGGAGGTCCTGTCCAAGTGTAGAACCAAAGGTTGAGCCTTGGATTCATTTCCCATTCCCAGCTTGGTGCCGACATGGCTCATTTGCAGCCAAGGCTCTCAGTGCAGAACGGGGAAATTTGCCTTCATTTGATAAAGTTTCTGCTAAAAGTGATGATTTTCTCAGTGTTCTGTTTTAAGGAAAATAAGTGTCAGCCAGCCTCTGAGCAGTGGCTTCTCACAGGTACCTCATTGCCTGGAATCCTGGAATGGTTTGGGGTGGAAGGGACCTTAAAGCCCATCCAGTCCAACCCCAACACCTCCCACTGTGCCAGGCTGCTCCAAGCCCCATCCAAGCTGGCCTTGGGCACTGCCAGGGATCCAGGGGCAGCCACAGCTGCTCTGGGCACCCTCCCCATGCTCTGAGTCAGGAATTCCTTCCCAGTTTCCCATCCCACCCAGCCCTCTGGCAGTGGGAAGCCATTCCCCTGTCCTGGCTCTCCAGGCCCTTGTCCAGAGTTGCAGCAGGGGAGGTTCAGGTTGGATATTAGGGAAAATTTCTTCATGGAAAATGTTGTCACACCCTGGCAGACGCTGCCCAGGGCAGGGGTGGAGTCACCATCCCTGGACTGCTCAGTGAATGTGTGGATGTGGCACTTGGGGACACGGGTTAGGGTGGACGAGGAGGGGGTGGGCTGGTGGTTGGACATGGGGATCTTAGAGGACTTTTCCAACCTTAACCTGTGCAGATTTGCCTGAAGGCAGATTTATTCTCATCTACACTCCTCCGAGCCCTCCAACCATCTCACACGTGTGTGCTGGAGAGCCTCAGCTAATTAAATTTCAGTAGAACAGGCGAGCTCTTGGGAGTGGTATGGGCTTTGGTTAGGAGATCTCAGGACTGTCAAACCAAAGATTCATCTGCTCTTTCTCCTCGCAGCAAACTCTGCAGAGCAGAGCCAAATTTACTCTGCACTTCACACATCTGGGTATTAACTCTCCAGTGGGGTTAGGAATTACTTCCAGAAGGAAGCTTGACTCATGGACTGGAGGGGGCTGGGGATCTGCTCACATTTCAGATAGCAGCCCATGGCATCTTTTTTCCCTGCTCTTTTCCCTGCTTCTCAGAGGTTTTGTCTTTGCTGCTTTCCTGAGGCAGCACTGTCATCCCACATGGTGGAGAATTTCTCATCATGGTTCCTTGGTGGTGTTATGTCACACCCAAACCACTCTGTGACGCTGCTGCTGCAGCCCTTGATGTGTTTGAAGACTTTTGATCTTCTGCCAAAAGCAGGAGAGGCAAAATACAGGGCAGGGTGGGTGGTGGTGTCTCACAGTCCATCCTCTCACCCAAGAGGCCCCACCAGAGCTGGGATGGAGACTCATCTCCAGCAGATGAGTCACCCCAGGAGTGAAGGGTCACTCCTGCAGCTTGCAGGATGATGGACAACTTCATTAAGCTGGAGGTGAGGACCCCAGGGTGGGTTTGGTGAGTCTGGACCTCTGTTTGGTTTTGGTCTCCCATCAGTGATTCAGTGATTCCCACTCTGCACCTGGGTTTGAAGCAGAAATAATTCCACTGACTCACCTGGGGCTGAGCTATTGTCTGTAAAGGGCTTTGAAATCCTAAAGGATCAATCCTTGAGAGTGTGGGTGATTGTGGTGTGAGCTCAGCACAGAACCCAAGTGAGGGAACAGATTCCCTTGGCTTGGAGCAGCAGCTCCGTGAAGCTCTGCACAAGTATCACAAGTCTGTGGGATTTTTTCCTTACCTTTGTGCTAATGGATCCATTGTTTCGTGTAAAGGTTTCTCCTGCTCTTGTTCTATCCTGTGTGACATTTACAGTACTCTTTGTTCCATTAGCAAAGTAATTTGAGATAGTTTATTATCCTTTGGAGACTTCAGTGCCTTCTGTTTAACTTCCACGTGACTGGACCCTGAAGACAAAACCTCTTAAAATAGTATGTGAGGCTAAAAATAGTGGGGAATGAGTTGCTTCTTAGGAGTCAAATAATTAATTTAGTGCACTTTAGCGAGATCTGCAACATTAGGAAACACCCCTTGTTGTTTCCTCTTTCTCTTCAGAGCCACCAAAGCCTGCAGCAGCTTTCTCAGGAGCCAAGGTGTGTTTTACCTCACAGCTTGAAACCGTAATTTGTTTGTAGCAACTGCAGCTCCTTTATTTCAGAGGAACAGACAAATAGCATTTAATCACGTTCTGAATCACCGGGGGCAGGAATTGCTCCGTGATCCGAGTTTGTTACACAAGGACATGCTCGAGATGCAAGAAAATGGCAAAGGTTGTTCTTGCTGGGCTTTTCTGGTGCCACAGCACCTGAGGGACAGGGGCTCTTGGGTCCCCCTGGCTGAGTGCCTCATCCCAGCCCCACACAAACACCGCTCTGATTGTCCAGCAGTGGGATGGGTGTTGGGAAACATCAGGATTTACTGAGCCACGTGTGTGGGAATATCTTTTTCTTGCCATCAAGACTTTGCTCACTCCCAGGCTGAAATAATGCAGGAGTCAGCAGGGATGTGAGTGTGGGAAAGGAGGGGAAGTGCAGGAATTTGGTGTCTGGGCACAGATGGAGCAGTGGGGAATCAGAGCAGCGACCTGGGCAGCAGGGTGTTCACACAAACGTGACAAAAATGTCACTTTCTGAGTGGGACCTGCAGTCCCAGCTCGCTCAGCTGCTGAGGTCCAACCTTGTGTGAAAGTCACCTCCTCACAGCCGCACCAGCTGTGCTCTGCCTTGGGCACTGCCTGGCACTGCCTGCTACGGCATGGGCAGCAAAACTCATCCCTTCTCCAACCTCCAACTCCAGATTTGTGCCTCCAGCTGATTTCACAGCGGTGATTTTTGGTTGATTTGTGTCCATCTCCCCAAGGCCAACCTGCACAGGAAGGCAGAGCTGGGCAGTGGCCAGGTGAAGGCCCTTGGGGCAGGAGGCTCCAAGTTACTTGGGCCAAACTTCCGTTCCTTGGGTGGTCTTTGGCAATGTGCTGAACGCTCTGTGCCTCAGTTTCCCAGCCTGAAGAACAGCATGATCCCAATTAGCAGAGCTGGGTGAGTTTGCAGAGTGCAGGAGGGCAGGCTCTGTTCCTCTTCATCCCAAGTGATGTCACCTCCATCCTCTCATACTCCCACAGGGACACGCTGGAGAGCCCAAATGGGCAAAAAATGTCATGAACAGAACAGGCATTAATGCCCAGGAGTGCAGAGGCCCCGTGGCAGGGCTGGCCTCTCCGATTGCTTTGTTTTCCTGCTCGGCTGAGTTGCTAACCTTCCAATAAACACCAGAGTCATTATCATAAAAATGTGGAAAATGCTGTCATTAAACCCCACCGGTTTCGCTTTCAAGTGCCTCTTTCTGGGACATCAAATTCATTTAGCTCATTCTCCAAAGCCACAAATCCTGAGTGGCTGCAGTAATGTGTGTGGTGGGAGGTGAGAGCACAGCAGGAATGAAATCGGGAGGAGAGGCTCTTCAGAGAGCTGGGCTGGGTTTGCTGCAGGGGTGAGGATGTGCTGCCTCCAGCTGCTCACCCCTCTCTCCCCTCAGCCGTGGGGTCCCTTGGGATGTTTTCCAGAAAAGCCCAGGAGCTGTGGTGGGTGCAGTGCAGAAATTGGAGGTACCCCCTGGAGAACCTGAGCATCCAGCAGGATGGGAGCTGCAGCAGAGACCTCCTCTTACAAAAGGAGTGATTTTGTTCCAAAATAAAAGAAGAAAACTTTAAATCCTTTCATCAGCAGAGGCATGTGATAAATCCCTATGGTTAGGTTCCTCAGAGAAGCTGGGCTGCCCCATCCCTGGAAGTGCTCAAGGTCAGGTTGGACAGGGCTTGGAGCAACCTGGGACAGTGGAAGATGTCCCTGGCCACAGCAGGGGGTGGGGCTGGATGGACTTTAAGGTCACTTCCAACTCAAACCATTCCAGGATGCTGTGATTCAGTGATGATCCCATTCCCCTTCCCCTCAGCAAATGTGGAATGACATCATTAGGGGCTCATCTGAGCACTGGGGTGGCTGAGCTGTGTCTGTGTGGTTGGGAAATGTGATGCTGGAGCCAAAATCTGAGGGTTTAAATAAAACCATAAAAATGGGGTTTCCAAAAGGGCTTGGGGTCAGCTGGACCCTGCCCGGGGTCAATAAACCCCTGCAGCTATGGAAGACCTGAGAGGCTGAAATCTCAAAATCCTCTGAGTCTGTACAAGACTTCCTTAGGAACCAGGACTTGTTCAAAAGTTTTTCCTCTCCCAAAAATAAGCAGGATTTTGCTCCTCTGGGGGAGTTCCTGGCACAAGCCCACCCTGGAGCAGCACGGTGCCATGTGCCCGCTGACGTGCCACGGTATTTGCGGAGCATCGGCTTCTGCGAGGGGAAGAAGAATCCTAAAATTATCTTTACTTACTTAGAATATAAATAGAAGACAAATTGCTTATCAGCTGTTTCGTTGGAAAGATATTTAAAAATACTTGGGAGAGGAAACGTGCACTCTGCTGGAGATCCGGAGCCGTGCTCTATCCCAAGGGTCTCGGCGCCTTGCGGACAGAGCTGCTGGCTCTCAGCAGGGATCATTCCTGGGAGGAAAGAGTTCAGTTCATGGAGAGTTTATCAGGGTGACAAGTTACCCAAGTCACGCCAAAAACACACAGAAAAGACACTTCAGGCAGATCCCTGGGAAGGAGAAAACCTTCCGTTCTGGCTGGGAAGGTTGAGGCCGCGTTGGAGTGTGGCTGCAGTGAAACAGGAGCTGCTAGACCTGCCTTTGTTTGGGCACAGGGCAGGTGCAGAACAAGCCAAGAGGAGCATCAGGTGCTTCTGAATCGATCATCCCTCGTGGGGAGGAGGGAGTGTAATGGCTTTAGCTGGAGGGAGCAGAGCCCTGGGGGCAGCGCGTGTCCCGTGCCAGGTGACCGGGGGATGAGCTGGGCTGTACCGCTGCCATTCATTAATGGCTCTATCAAACAGGAAAGTGCTGAGGCCTTCTAATGTCCAGAGCACTCAGGGGGTGACAGAAATAGCCCATCCAGCAGGGGCTGGCTCGGAGCGAGGCGGGAGCTGGCCACATCCTTACTGTAAAGCTGGGCACTTCCAAGAACCCGAGCCGTGCCCGAGCTGGACTCTGCTCTGCTTCATTACAGGAACGAGTGTGCCCTGCTCAGACGTAACTTCCAGCATCCTCTCACGCAAGGCTGGATCCCCCTCCTGCCCACTGGGATTTGCATTCACTCCCAGCCTTCTCAGAGTGGAAAATCGAGAGGCTCCACACTGACATTGCCCATCCCTGCCGGGCCAAGGGGCTGGATCCTACAGGAGCAGGACGTGGCTTGGCTGAGATCCCACATTCTGAGGGGTCCCCAGCGTGGTTCTGGGCCCAGTGAGAGCCTGGAAAAACATCCCCCAGAGTGGAGGGGCACAGAACACCAACAGCTGCAGGCTGGGCTGATAGGGAAAGGTTCCACTGGGAATTTGTGCTTGTTGGGTGGGAGAAGAGGGGGCTGGGTGGTGAAGGATGGGGGGATGCCGATGATGGGAAGCAGCCTGGATGGGATTCCTCTGGACCATGTTAAAATAAAATCCACAAGGAGAAATTCCAACCTCTGCCAGAGCAGCTGTGGCTGCTCCATCCCTGGAAGTGTCCAAGGCCAGGTTGGACGGGGTTTGGAGCAGCCTGGGATAGTGGAAGGTGTCCCTGCCCAGGGCAGGGACTGGAATGGATGGGCTTTAAGGTCCTTTCCAAACCAAACCATTCCATAGTTCTAAAATGCTGAGATTAAAATTAATCTCTGTGTGGCCTGAAAGAAACCCCAGAAATTATTTAGTCCTAGTTCAGCATATAAAGCCAAGAACTTCCCTAATAAACAGGAGGAACTGGAATTGCTCTCTGATGAGCATAAACTTGACCTGCTTGGTTTCATTAGGGAATCTGGGGGGGCGAAATCAGCTGACTGCAAAGGCAGAATTGATTTTAGAAGAAGAACCGAGTATTTAAGAAGAACTGAGTGGCAGAAGAGGAGGGCAAGCAGCCCGGCAAGCCCACTGGAACACGGAGGACGCTCGCGGGTGCCTGGGATGCTCCAGGCAGTGCCCAGAGGATGCTCGAGGCCACGGGGATGATGCTGAAGGCTGCAGGGAGGATGCTCTCGGGTTGCTCTGGGTTCCAGCGGGACGCTCAGAGGATACTCGGGGCCTCGGGGAGGATGCTAAAGGCAACAGGGAGGATGCTCACGGATGCGCGGGATGCTGCGGCTTGCAGGGAGACGCTCGGGGATGCTCAGAGGATGCTGGGGGCCATGCGGAGGGTGCGGGCATCCCGGAGGGGGGGCTGCCGGGGGAGGGCGGCCGGGGGCTGCCGGGGCGGAGCCGCGGGGCCCCTCCCGACGGCTCTATAAACCGGCGGGGCTGGGGCGCGGGGCAGCCGTCGCTGGGTGCCCGGGGCCGGGCACAGCCCTGCCCGCACCGTGCCCTGCGCCATGGCGAGGGGACAGCTGTCGGGGGGCGCCTGGGGGGCCCTGGTGCTGCTGGGGCTGATGCTGCCGGCCGCCCCGGCGGGCGCCTGGTACAAGCACGTCGCCAGCCCCCGGTACCACACGGTGGGTCGCGCCTCGGGGCTGCTCATGGGCGTCCGCCGCTCTCCCTACCTCTGGCGGCGGGAGCTGCCGGCAGAGCCCCCCCGGCACCCCGAGACCCCCACCGGGGACAGCCCCCCCGGCACCCCGGGCCGCCCCGCCGGGGAGAGCCCCCCGGCCGCCGCCCCGGCCCCGCCGCCGCCCGGCCCCGGCCGCCTCCTGCAGCGCCTGCTCCGGCGGGGCTGGGGCTGGGGCGGCCCCCGCCCGGCCCCCGCACGACCCCCGCCCGGCCCCCGCCAGCCTCAGGTAACGCGCGGCCCGGGGGATCGAGGGGATCCCGGGGATCTGGGGGATGCGGGGGGTCCCGGGGATCGGGGGGATCCGGGGAGCGGTCGGTCCGCGGTGCTCGGGATGCTCGAGGGGCGCGATCCACCCGCGGGATGAGGAGCCCTGCGGTCACTCCGCGGCACCCGGGGGTCACCGGGTCACGGGGAGAGTGCAGCCCTGCGGGGGTTTCATCAGGAAATTGGGGTTTCATCAGGAAATTGGGGTTCGGGGACCCTTGGAGGGGCGTCACCAGGTAAGAGAGTGTTTGTAGCGGCTGCACTTTGCCTTTAGGGAGGAAAAAGATTTGGATGAAGTGTCCGAGGTGAGGCTGGACAGGGCTTGGAGCAATCTCGTGTAGTGGAAGTTGTCCTGCCCATGGCAGGGGCGGAACTGGAGGATCCTTAAGGTCCCTTCCAGCCCAAACCATTCCAGGACTGTAGGATTTCTGTGTGCATTAGGTGCATCACAAACCCGCACTCTCTGGGGCCGAGCGTGGGACTGCCTCGGGGCCGGCTCCAGGCTTTACATTTCTTTCCTCTTATGTAAAGCTGGAGCCAGCATCCAGCTGAAATCCACCGAGGCTTTTAGCTGTTGGATCAGCCCCTGAAACATGTAGCTGTATTCCTCCCCCACTTCATTTTTTTGGAGGAAATCTGGGATAAGAATCATTTTGGGAAAGCCCGGACGGGTCAGCCCAGCCCTGGATACGCAGGCTCTGACCTGGGTACACCCTTGCATCCCTCTGATTTCCCAGCCAAATATTCCCACTGGGAACCCTGTGGGCAGGTCTGAACCTGGAATTTGGGTCTGAGTGGGGTTTATCTGTGTGGGGTTTCTCTGAGTGGGGGGTTTCTCTGAGTGGGGGGTTTCTCTGAGTGGGGGTTTCTCTGAGTGGGGGTTTCTCTGAGTGGGGGTTTCTCTGAGTGGGGGTTTATCTGAGTGGGGTTTATCTGAGTGGGGTTTATCTGTGTGGGGTTTATTTGAGTGGGGTTTATCTGTGTGGGGTTTATCTGTGTGGGGTTTATCTGAGTGGGGTTTATCTGTGTGGGGTTTATCTGTGTGCATTCATCTGCATGCACAGTGGCAGTAAGGGAATCTGCAGGTCAGATCTGAGCCTGTGGAGGAGGAGATTTAATGAAACTTGTGAATGGAGCTGTGGTTTAAGCACTGAAACGGGGTCCCACGTGGGGAGGGAGGTGGTGCTGGAGCTGGATACTCCAAAATAATCCAGTCCCTCTTCTCCTTCCAGCTCTTCCCGCTTGAAGAGCTGGCTCTGAGCCGCTGACAGACGTGGTGGAGATGCTTCCTGTGCCAGAGGAGCACGGACTGCCCGCCTGGGACCTGCTCACCTGGCAGGCAGGGAAGGGTCTCTTCAGCAGATCTCCGGGTACTCTGACCTCTCTGGAACCACACAGACAGTGACATCCCAAAAAACCTCTGATTTCTCACGGCCGCTGCCCAGCCGCAGCGGTGAATCCATCTTGTTGCCAGGTCAGCCTTGCTCTATGAACTCGGGGAGAAAGAAACAGGGGAGATATTTATTTTTGTTTATTTTTTTTACATTTCTGTACTGGCTTGTTTGCAATCTGATAGAAACATGTACTGTTCGCTTCCTCGGAACCTGCCCTCATTAAAATGAGATGTGATCAAAGGAAACTTTGGCTTCCTGCTGCTCTTTAGGGTCTTGCTGGGGTTTTTTGAGAGCAAACCATGGTCCAGCTCTGCACGGGGCAGACACGTCAGCAGTTGGGTCACTCCCAGATTTTTCTGACATGATTTAACTCCTTGACACCATTTTTTCTGCAGTTTTACAGTAAATCTCTTTTACTGCCTGTCTGGGAGTCACTGCCAGGCCAAGTGCCAACTCAGATGACAAAATTTTGGGATATTTCCTCAACTGGGCTGTACAAAAGCTCTGCGAGCCCTCACTGCTCTGCTTGTGTTTTAGGGTTTAATTTCTATATATTCCACTGATGGAAATGAATGTCAATCCCCATTAAAAGAGGGAGAAGCCTCAGGGCTGGGCAGGAGCACGAGGGGAAGGGGCGTTGGAGCGGGTGGGATCTGGGATTTAGGGAAAACTGAGCACTGGGGGGCTGAGTCTGGCACTGCTGAGCTTTAACCTGCCAGCGGGTTTTGCAGGAAATTTGACAAAAAGAAACATTTCCACCACTTTTAGATGAACCCCCTGCTCCTGCCAAGGTTCGTGCTGCCTTTGGTTGGGGTCTGGAAGGAAAAGCCCCCCCTGGGGCTTGTCAGGGGAGCCAGGCCAGGCCAAGCCCCCCTGCCATGCTCCTGTCACCCCTCATGGGCTCTCGGGGAGGATTTTGGGGGCTGTAACCCATGAAGGATTGTTTTCTCCCAGTTGTTTCCCCACCAGTTTCTCCTCTCCTTCCCCCCTCCCATAATTTTCCAACTCCTGCCCTTTGATGGCACGGTGCTGGGATGGGCCTGATGAGACACAATTGCTGCACTTGCATCCATCCTTGGCAGGAGCCAGCAGCCCCTGGAGAGGCCATGGGGCCAATTCCTGCAGGAAAAGAAGGGATCAAATGAGGCAGAAGAGGTAAAGCTCTGCTTTGAACAGGAGGGTGCACAGGGGCTGAAGGGTGATGGGATGAGGGACCCTCATCTGTTGGCAGCAAACACCTGAATGTGCCAATTGATGGATTGAACCCAGCGAGACAATCAGTGAAAACCACAAATCCTTCTCTCCTCACCTTGAAAATCATTTTTCCTGTAGAGCTCGAGCTGATTCCCCACCAGGGCTGTAAAATAATTTCCTCTGTGCTCCTGTTTCTCTGGAGACATCTGGGCCTTCCCTGGGGGTCAGTGAGCCAAATAAAAAGGAAGGAAGCTTAAAAAGGCATTTAATTACCCTCCCACCTCAGGGCAGAGCCCAGCCACCCCTAATGGATGTGAATCTGATCCCTCACAGGCTGATCCCGAGGCAGATCCCACATTCTCCCCTGTCACATCCCCTCACTCCAAGGGCTGTGTGCCCGGACCACCGGGATCCCACGGCTTGGGCCACAGGGACTCCCTGTCCAGGGCTCTGTGGATGCTCCAAAATGAAATGCAGGACACTCAGGGGCAATGCCAACATCTGGGATTTACAGCTGGGAGCAAAGTGAGGGGATAAAAGCTCTGGAGAGGAGCATGGGGAGGCGCAGAGCTGCAGCAGCTCATCGGCCCTGGCCCATTCAGGGTCCTGGTGCTTCCCCATCCCCCAGAGCAGCTGTGCAGGGAAAACTGCAGCCCGGGAGTGGCTGCAATTCCCAGTGACACTTTGGGATGGGGGGCTCAGAAATTCCAGGTGCCAGTGGCACAAACCATCCCTTCCCTGCCACCATGTCCCGGGGGCTGTGGCAGGAGGTGCCAGCAGGAGTGCCAGGAGTGCAGTGGCATCCAGTGGCTGCCCCAGGCCCTCTTGTGGTCACACCGGCCAGCAGGGAGGTGAGGACGAGCCCTGCCACCACGTCCCCATCCCTGCAGCCTTGTAGAGCAGGGAACTGCCCCCGTGGGTGCCAAGGCCACAGGTCCTGGAAGGGATGGACTCCGGCTCTCTCCTGCCCCGTGGGTGGATTTGGGCAGCGCAGGGATGAGGCTGCTGGGGTGCCCGTGAGCACTCAGGGGCTCTGGAGCTGGATGTGGCCCAGGTCCCTCCCCAGGGCTGCCCTGGCACCGTGTGGTGGCAGCAGGGGCTGGCCATGCCCGCGGTTCCCGGTGCCAGGGCCGCGCTCTGTTCCAGGCCCAGAGAATCCCAGCGGCCGGGGCAGGCAGGAAGATGTCCCACCCCAAGCCGGGGCAGCTCCCTTTCCTTCCCGGCTCCCTGGCCTCTCCCAGGGGAGCAGCAGCAGCCGGGGGGGCTTTGGGAAGGGCAGAGGCTGGGCAGGAACCGGCCGGCCCGGGGGAGCTGCTGTGAGCTCACGCTGGGCTGGCCCGGGCACACAATGGCCCCGGAGGGTACCAGGAGGAAGAAAACTCCCCAAGGAATTTCCTCCACGTCGGCTCCGCTCAGAAGCTGCTCCTCAGGGATGCAGGGCAGGGCTGAGCACACCTCTGGCTGTGGATGGCAGTCCCTTGCACGGGGCTGGCTGTCCTGGATGGTCCCTGCAATGTCCCCAGGGCACCAGCCTGCTCAGGACCCAGTCCCTCTGGAGTTCCATCATCCATGGGGCTTTCCTGCACACAGCAGACATCCCAGCTGCTCCAGGGAAAGGCGCTGTCCTGCCTGGCAGAGGCAGTGGGTGTCTGTCCCACGGGGACTCTGGGTGTGGAGCAGGCTGGCTCGAGCCGGGGTGTGGGAGCAGCATCCCCGGAATTCCCACGTGGAGCCTCAGGTGTGGCACAGCCAGCAGCACCGGCCCCTCCGGCTCGGCTCCCACAGCTCGGCTCCCACAGCTCGGCTCCCACAGCTCAGCTCCCACAGCTCGGCTCCCACAGCTCGGCTCCCACAGCTCAGCTCCCACAGCTCGGCTCCCACAGCTCGGCTCCCACAGCTCTGCCACCTCCTGCAGATAAAAAAGGAGCTGCCAGCTTGTGCAAGACTGATCTCCCGGCTCTCAGCAGCGGGGCTGAACTTTCTGGACTTTCACAACCCACAAAACCTGTAATTAATCCTCCTAATGATCAGTTCTCCTTCTATCCCCATCAATCTAACCTGGGGAATGTTTACAGCTCAGTGGTGCCACACACAGAGGCTCAGGGAAAATGAGATGGTGTTTTTTATGAGCTCTCCTCATTCCTGGTTCCTCCAGCAGCACAAATAAATCATCCCCTTTGAAATCGTCCCCTGGGAGCAGCCAGGCCCAGCAGCCCCACGCCGAGTGATGGTGAAACAAGGGAGGAATGAGCACGGGGCATCCCAGCCAGTGGGAAATCCCAGGACTTCATTTATTCCCAGTTGGAGCTAATGACTGCAGTGCAGGGCTCTGCTCTCCCAGCAGGGATCATCAGCCCTGAGCGCGGGCACAGCTCCCTCCACAGCCAGCAGAAGGTGCTGGGGGTGCTGGAAGTGCAGCCTGCTGGAGTGGAAAGCTGGATGTGGACAAACAGCAGCACTGAGGAGGAGGCTGAGGGGGAGGAAGAGCAGCTGCCATGGCTGGGAAGGATCCAGGAGAGGCAGGAGCAGTGTCCAGCCCAGCCCTCGGCCAGCAAAGCTCCCAGCCCCGAGCAGGATGAGCTCAAGGGAGTGACCGACATCCCGGGACAGGGGTGGGATGGGGGGGACATGGAAATGCCACCAGATCTGCCCAAAGCCACTCACAGAGCCACGAGTGAGACACAGGGCTCCTGGCACCTCAGCAGTGTGTGTGCAGAAGGACCCCAAACCTCCCACCCCTCTGGAAGCTCCGCACAGCCCAGCCACTCCATCATCATCATCCTCCTCCTCCGAGAGCTCCTCACCCTCCCACTGCCTCAGGAGCAAACCTGAGCAGGCCAGGGGGGTCAGCTGAGGATTTCCCAGGTTCTGAATGAAGGTGGCCTTTGTGGGCTCCCCAAAATCCCCACTTGGAGCTGCCAGGGTGCCTGGAGGGTGGCTCTGATTTCCATAACTGGGAAAGTCTGCATTTTAAATCAGTGTTGCAACAGCACCAGGCAAACGGAGCAGGACACAGGTGGGATTCTCTGTCACTGCTCAGCCAAGGGCAGGGAGGGAATTGGAAGCAAATGTTGACAAAAAGAGCCCCAAAGCCAGCCCCAAACCCTCCCAAGGCACTGAGCTCACAGGCCCCTGCACTGCCTCTGCCCCCAGGCAGGCCCAGCCTGGACTCAGAGATCTGCCCAAACCAAAACCCACAGAAATGGAAATGGGAAACTTCTGCCTGAGCAGGATCTGCTGGGTTACCCCGGGCTCAGGAACCTCTCTGCGCTCTCTCCTTTTGGGACTTGGGAGGGTGGCAAAGGCAGGACGGGAAGAACCAGAGGGATTTTGTACCTCGTGAGGATGCACCTTTGCACAATGCATTTCAATGCTCCTTCCAGCTCCTTCTCTGTCAGCTGCAGGGGAAATGCAGGATTTCCCCGTGCTCTGTGGTTGTGCCAAGGGTGCACAGGCTGTGTCCCAGGACAGGCAGCACAGCCCCCAGCTGGGTGCCAGAGGCACAACCACAGCTCCTAAAGCAGAGGGATCACAAAACAAATGTTTTATTTTAGGATCACAAGGTGCTCAGGCAAAGATCCAGTGCTGAGTCAGGGCTCTACCAAGTCCCCTACATTCTCTACAATAAATAGATGGGATTTTTTGCGAAAATAATGCCTTTTGCAGACACTAGGTTGAAAAAAATCAATAAATCCAGGGCACACTTGAGAAAATGCTTTAAAAAGAGCATTAAAAAAATTAAATAACTCTTTTCTCCTCTTTTGAAATATTTTCTCTCTGTTTTATTATCTTTTAAAAGAATTTTGTGCTCCCAATGCTTTCAGGAAGATATTCAAAAGGGTTAAAACATTCACTCTGACCACCCAAAAGATTTTCTCCCACCGTGTTTTTATTGCGCCGAATCAAAAGAAAAACTTTTTGGTTCAAATAAACTTGAAACAATTCCTTCTCCTCCCCCCTTCCCTCCAGTATTTTGGTTTAGCCAGTGAGTGGAAAAATCAATTATTCGCACTCCTCTAGCCTGATAAAAAGCTTCAGGACTCCACAAAGAGGCTCGAGGGAGCAGTTGTGTTGTACAGCAAATAAAACGGTCTCAGTTTCTCAGCTCTCCTCTTGGGTCACCCAGGATCTGTGCTGAGGCTGGCGCTGCTGGAGTGACACAGAGGAGCCAAAGCACCTCATGGGGGGACTGAAACATCCTCCTGGGGGACTGAAACATCCTCCTGGGGGACTGAAACATCCTCCTGGGGGAATAAAACATCCTCATGGGGGACTGAAACATCCTCCTGGGGGACTGAAACATCCTCCTGGGGGACTGAAACATCCTCCTGGGGGACTGAAACGTCCTCCTGGGGGACTGAAACATCCTCATGGGGGGAATAAAACATCCTCATGGCGGGGCTAAAACAAACTCCTGGAGGAATAAAACCTCCTCCTGGGGGGACTGAAACATCCTCATGTGGGGGCTAAAACATCCTTATTGGGGGGCTAAAACAAACTCCTGGGGGAACTAAAACATCCTCATGGGGGGAATAAAACATCCTCCTGGGGGGGGACTAAAACAAACTCCTGGGGGGACTTCACACCCTCCTTTGGTGGGACTTCACATCCTCATGGAGGGACATCACATCCAAATTTGGTGGATATCAGACCCTCCTGGTGGTACATCACATCCTCCTGGGGGAACTTCACATCCTCATGGTGGGACATCAGCTCCAACTTTGGTGGGACATCACATCCTCATGGTGGGACATCAGATCCAGCTTTGGTGGGACATCAGATCCTCCTGGTGGGACCTGGTGGCTGCCAAGCGTGTCCGGAGCCAGGGGCTGAGCCCGTCCCAGCCCACGGTGACAGACACCCCAAGGGACAGCAGCCAGTGTCCCCAGCCAGCCCCTGGCTGCAGCTCCCAGAGCCACTCTGCCTGCAGGGACTGAGGGGGAGGACTGGCAGAGATAAATAATGCTGTCATGTTTCACGATACGGTCTCCAAGCATGTGTTTGGTTCCAGGGTTTTTGAGGGTGGATTTATGCATAACTGCAGTGGAAGTAGGGTTTTTTAAGCAAACTACACATTAAAAGTAAATCAATATTAATTTCTGGATTATCAATTTTTATTTCCAGCCTCCAGCTGGCTGCTGTGTTTGCTTCAGCACTGTGAAATCTGGAAGGAAAGCTGTTGAGGAAGGGGAGGCTGCAGAAGAAGGCCTGAGAACCTGTGTCAAAGGAATGTGACACTCAGGGCCATCACTGTGACAGCTGCTCTGGCTGTGTCCTCCCTGTAAGAGATTTCAAGGAAATGAAGACGAGGAATGCAAAAGGTGAAGACGAGGAATGCAAAAGGTGAAGACGGGGATCTGTGTGTTTCATCAAACAAACCCGGCCCAGGTGAAACCCGGGTGGCCTCTCCAAGGGTCAGCCCAGATGGAGCCGGAGCCTTTCCCCACCAGGAGCCATTGACTCCTGGGACGGTTTGGGCTGGACAGGACCTTAAAGGACTTCAAGGTCCAGTGCCACCCATCCGGTGCCACCTCCTGCCATGGCAGGGCCACCTTCCACTATCCCGGGCTGCTCCAAGCCCCGTCCAACCTGGGGACACTTCCAGGGATCCAGGGGCAGCCACGGCTTCTCTGGACACCCTGTGCCACCGGGATCCACCAGACCGCCGCTGCTGGCAGGGGTTTGGCCCCGGGACTCCACCAGCCGCCGGTGTCGGTCCCGGTCCCGGTGTCGGTCCGGGTCCCGGTGCCCGTCCCGATGCTGGTCCCGGTCTCGGTCCCGGTGCCGGTCCCGGTGCCGATGCTGATTCCGGTCCCGGTCCCGGTGCCGATGCCGGTGCTGATGCCGGTGCCGACGCCGGTCTCGGTGCCGGTGCTGATGCCGGTGCTGATGCCGGTGCCGGTGCCGATGCCGGTCTCGGTGCCGGTCGCGGTGCCGGTGTCAGTGTCGGTCCCGGTCCCGGTGCCGCCCCGTCCCTCGCCGCGGCTCCGCCCCGTCCCCTCCCGTCCCCTCCCGTCCCCTCCCGTCCCGCCGCCGTCCCCGCCCGCCGCGCTCCCGGTGCCGCGGGGCAGCCGCAGCATGGCCGAGCTGCGCATCGCCCCGGCCCCGGCCCCTCGCCCCGCCGCTGCCCCGCTCCCTCCGCCGGCCGCAGCCCCAGCCCCAGCCCCGGCCCCGCCGCCGGCCCCGGCCCCGGCCCCGGCCCCGGCCCGCCCCTCGGCGCCCGCCCCGGGCCGCCCATAAAAGCGGCCCCGCGCCCGCCCCGCTCCGCCGCCGCCGCCGCTCCGCCGCCGGCCATGGCCAAGGACCAGCTGAAGCCGCGGCTGTGCCGAATGCTCAAGGGGGAGAGCGGCTACGGCTTCCACCTGCACGGCGAGAAGGGCAAGAGCGGCCAGTTCATCCGCAAAGTGGAGCCCGGCTCGCCCGCCGAGGCGGCGGGGCTGCGCGCCGGGGACCGCGTCGTGGAGGTGAACGGGCTCAACGTGGAGCAGGAGACGCACCACCAGGTAGGGCCCGGCCGGGGCCCCGCGGCACCGCGGGCCGAGCGGGGCTGTGCCCGCTCCAGCCGCCCTGCGGCGGGCCGGAGCGGGCTTTCACCCGAAATATCCCCGCGGGAGCATCCCCGGCCCGGGGCGGCTGCAGCGGCGGGGTGGATGCAGAGGTGGATGCAGCGGTGGGATGGGTGCAGAGGTGGCTGCAGAGGTGGGATGGATGCCGAGGTGGATGCAGAGGTGGGTGCAGAGGTGGGTGCAGGGTGGGCTGGGTGCCCCCCAAGCTGCCGGGGCCCGGCTCTGCGTGGCCCGGGACCCGCAGCCCCGTGCGGGGTCGCGCCGCTGGGCGCAGGGCGCTGCAGCCGTGTCCAGGTGGGAAAGGCGAAGAAAGGTGTGTGGGGCTGGGCAGGGCTCTGCCGCGTTATGCAATCTGTGGTGGAAAGGAATGGGGAGACCCAGGGCTTTATTTCCGGCTCTGCTGTGGGTTTTCTTGGCTGCTTTGGGCGAGCTGCGCCTGCCTGTGGAGCCCGGAGTGTGGGAAGATGCCTGAAAATCTCCAGATAAAGCTGTGCAGATGTTCAGCGGTTGGGCTGGCCAGAGAGAGATAGGGCTCCGAGGGGAGCCGTGGCTCTTCCCGGCCACGCTGGGACTGGGCAGGTCCGAGGGTGCTCTTTCTTTGCTCTCCCACAGAAGCTGTTTCAGGCTGTGGCATTTTCTCCCTGTAAAACTGAAACTTGCATTTGTCAAACAATTTAGTCTAAAAAAACCCCAAAAATGCGGAAAAGAACAAGCAATGAGAAAGAAAACAAACAAGCAGCGAGGTTCAAGCTACTCCAGTGCTGCTGGACACTCGGAGCCTGGCAGGGGCACAGTTTGCCTCGTGGTTTGTGGGGCTCTGCAGGATTTGGTGTTTTAGTAACTTGAAACATCTGCTCAGCCCGGCTGCCAGCGCTGCAGGGGACAGAGCTGGGATGTGCCTGGACCCCGCAGAGTTTTGGGGGGCTCTGTGTTCCCAGACCTCGGCCCAGGTGTGGATGTTGCCGTGCTGAAGGTGAAGCTCATCCTTCCAGGTGGCTCCAGTAAAGCCCCGTGGACTCCCCTCCCGAGCCTGGTGGGGTTTGGTGGCCAGCTGAGCTTGTTTTGATGCTCTGAGCCAGCCGTGTGAAAGTTGATGTTTGTCCTGAGTGCGATTTCAAACCCCTTGAAGGAGGATCCCCATCTTTGATGTGGCGGGCAGGAAGGAGGGCTGTGTTCCTGTGGTGCCTTGGAAGCCACCCGAGCTCCCTGCTGCCGCTGGGGCCGGGCGATAGCGCAGCCAGCTGTGCCTTTGAAACGTGCTGGGGCTTCCCAGTGGGTCCAGCGAAATGGGAGGGGGAAAGTTCTCTTTCTTCCTTTTTTTTGTTGTTTGTTTTTGCTGCTGGCGGCGGGATGGAGCGCTGGCACTGGCCGCCTGCTGCAGAGCAGTGATTGGAACGGGGTGTCCAGGAGCTCGGTGCCCGCTCCGCCTGCCGTGGCACTGGGATCTGTGAGAGTGCCACTGCTGGAGCCCTGCCTGCTCCGGGATCACCCTTCTCCCTGCCTCAGTACCACAAGAACCTCTTCCTTCCCCCAAAAACTACCCAGCACCAGCGTGGCGAGGGCGATGCCCTGGCGGGTCACACGGCCACCTCACCGTGGCACTCCTCATGCTGCTCCTTGCCCAGCCTTGAACAAGTAACACTTCTCCATGTGCACAGGGGAGCCCGCAGCACACCAGGCCTTGCTGCTTGGGTGTAACTGTGTTTCCAGCTGAAGCTGGCAGCATTTTTGTCTTTGTTCTCTTTTTTTTTCCTTGGCCTTGCCCATGGAGCGAAGGCAGAGCGTGTTCTGTGTCAGAATTGCATCCTGGGTTCCTCAGAACCCGGCAGAGCCGCAGCTCCTGAGCACAGAAAGGCTCCTGGTGCCCAGGTAGCCTGGCAGCATGGAGCTGGGCACGGGCACCTCTGTGGGAGCTGCTGCTGGTGGCACCGTGAGTCCTTGGGCGCTGCTGTTTGGCAAGGGTGGCAGGGCCGGCGCTGCCGGGCTGGCGCTGCTGTCACCAGGGGTAAAGTCTGCTTGGGTGGAGCTGCGGAAATCGTGGGGCTGGGTGGGGTGCTCAGGAGGTCCCAGATGAGCAGGGCGGGCTGCATTGTCTCCAGAAGCCTGCGGGACTCCGGGCTGGGAGCATGGCTCGGAAGCGGGTACGGCGCTGGGCAGGAGCCCACCAGGAGCTGCTGCTTTGCCTCCCAGCTCAGGGAGACCTGCGGCCTTGGGGGGCTCCTCACAGCCCCTTCTGCTCATCCTGCTCGTGGGGAGGGGCAAGGGGCTGCTCTGCCACTCTCCATCCCTGCCTGGCTCAGCCCCTGCACTCGTGGGACCTTTGCTGCATCGCTGCTCTCGCTGTGGCTGTCGGGGGGCTCGGCCATGGGGTGAGCCCAGCACTGCTCCACGCCAGCTTTGAACCCTTCTGTGGACCCTCCGAGCTTCTCTGCAGTCTGTGGGACCCCTGTGGTCCCCTGTGCTGCCTGGAGCACCCAAACTTCAGGCTCTGGGGGTGTCACTGCAGGGCCAGCACCTTCCCTGTCCGCGTCTTTGCTGTGCATTGGCTGCTGCTGCCAGCTCCCCTCTGGGAGAAGTGTCCCTGCTGGTGTCAGCAGCACCGTCTGATGTCAGGTGTAAACGGATCTGAACGGGAGCAGATGGATTTTCTGGGCCTGATGGATCAGCACCCTCCAGGCTGGGAGCCCGGGCTCGCTGCCGTGCAGGCAGAGGCTGCAGTGGATGGGTTGCTTCAGCCTGTCTGCAGCCTGGGCATTTCTTACAGGCTGGTTTTTTTCCTTGTTTGCAGATACCGGCTCTGTTGACCTTGAGTGGAGCTCGCAGGGAGTAAATAAACGCTGGTTAATTGCGTATTAGGCTCGTTTGTCGCTCTAACCTTGGCGTGTCTGGCCACTGTGACCTAGATCAGAGCGGGAGCCCCAGGCTGCTTTTGGGGGGTTCCCAGCATGTCTGGGGTGTTCAGGGCCGCCCCATGGCTGGGGATGGTGGCTGAGCAATGCCACCTCTCCTCCTCCTCCTCGGGATGAAGGCTGTGCAGGGAGGAGGTGCCCTCGGCAGCTGCCAGCAGTCAGTCTGGAGGTGGTTTCCCTGTGGATGTTTGGGGTTTTCCCTGTTTCCATCCCAGCCCGCTCCGGTGGGATTTACCCCCTGCCTGGCTGTGGGATCAGTTTCTCCTGGCTCTCTGCGGTGTCAGAGCCTCTGCCAGTCCCTGATCCCTGCAAAGGAGCTGGGCACGGCAGGACAATGTCCCCATTCAGCCCTGCCTGAGCTGGATCCTGCCAGGGACGGGCTCATCTCCTGTTCCCAGCGCTGGCTCCCCTCCTCTCTGCTGGTTCTGGGGATGCATGCATGGTTTGGGTTGTTTCCTTCCTAAATCTACCCCTAACCAGCACAATGCTGTGTTGGGGGACAGTCCAGCACCCACATTGGTGCTTGGGGCCTTCCTGTGCCCCCTGGGTTGTGCCCTGCCCTGGGTATGGGAGTAGGACACCCTGGACTGGGGAGATGAGGGTGTTTGCTTGGTGGCACAGAGGGCTGCTGGTGCTCGAGGGGCAGTGACAGCCTCTGGAAGTGCTTGACTGAGCAGGAGGCCATCCCAGGTAGCTGGGCAGGGTGGTCTAGGGCAGAGCTGATGTGTGGCTGCAGGACCTGGGCTGCAGGGATCTCCCAAAGCTGGGTTCCTGTCCTTTCTGCCCCATCACCGGTGCTGGCTGTAAACTCCTTTCCATAACCCCTTACCCAGACTGGAGCTGCAGCGCTGTGGGGAGCTGGCGGCCCCTGGGTGCCACCCCCAGTGTCCCCATGGCTGCAGCTGAGCCGTCCCTGCCGTCCCCAGGTCGTGCAGCGCATCAAGGCCGTGGAGACGGAGACGCGCCTGCTGGTGGTGGACAAGGAGACCGACGAGTACCTGTGCAGCCTGCGGCTCACCTGCACCGAGGACATGGTGCACAACGGCATCCTGCTGGGCTCGGGCCTGCCCCCTGCCAAGGCCGGCGACAACGGCGAGCTCTGGAAGCCACAGCTGGATCTGAGCGGGGGCAGCCTCCAGAGGCATTCCCACAGCTTCTCCTCGCACGGCAGCAGGAAGGTGAGGGCACGGCGGGGCTGTGGGACCCCTGGGGTCTTCTTCCTCCTTGAGCATGGCTTGTCCCATCAGAGAAAGCCCTTCTGTGTGTGACTGTCACCTTGGGGTGTCCCAGGCTGCCCTGTGGAATCTCTCATTCCAGGCAGCACTGGGGTTGGGGGCTGTGCTTTCCCTCCCCTCCAGTGCTCCCGAGGGTCTCCTGAGCTGCTGGGGGGCTCTGGGGGGCTGCCAGTGCTGGGGACAGTGACCCCACAGTGCCTGAGCCAAGGCTGGTGTGCCAGTCGGGGTCTCAGGCTGCCCGGAGCAGGGCTGGGGCCAAGCTGGAGCTCATGAATGAGCTTCTCTCCCTCCATTATTAGCAGGAGGGAGGGAACATCTGGGTTGAACATGTTCGCAGCTTTTTGCTGAAATAGGAAGTTAATTGGCTCTTTTTGAGCAGCCTGGGTCTGGACTGGGATTCAGCGCTAAGTGCCTTTTATTGGTAAACTCCTTTCCAGAAGGGAAGGAATTCGGGGTGGAACACGGCCAGTTTCCATGGCTGCGGGGCTGGAGCCGGCGCAGGCTGGTGCGGGGCTGATAGCGGGGCTGCCTCGGCTGCGAGCGGCAGGAGGTGGCTGCGTGTGTGTCACCCTGCCCCTCGGCCCTCTGTCCCCTCCCATTCGTGTCCCCCTGTCCTGTGCAGCCTCTTCGGCACGGAGCTGCAGGGCATCCCCCTCCTCCTCCTCTTCCTCCTCCTCCTCCTCCTCTCTGGGGCCCTGCAGGGGCTGCCTGCCAGCTCGGTCTCTGTCCCCTCGCACCGGGGCTGGCGGCCGAGTGCTGGCCCAGAGGTGGCCACTGGGCTGCCAGGAGGAGGTCCATGGAAGTCGGGAAAGCGTTGTGTGCTCAGGAGCCCCCCGTGCAGAAATCCCCTGCAGAGGAGGGGTGATGCTGGTGTGAGGCAGGAACAGCCCGGCAGCAGAGGGGCTCTCACCTCTGCTGCTTCCCTCTGGAGCTGTTGGCAGTCTTGCAGAGAAGGCTCCCCCTTCCCTGGGCCAGGCTCGGAGACAGTGTTTTATTTTTCTTTATTTATTACCTGATTTGAAGCTGTGTTTCCCCTGGAGCCCCCCTGGGACGAGGCTGGGAGAGGAGCCATTCCCAGGGAGAGGGTGTCTCTCCCACCCATTCCCAGGGAGAGGGTGGCTCTCCCACCCATTCCCAGGGAGAAGGTGGCTCTCCCACCCCTTCCCGAGGAGAGGGTGTCTCTCCCAGCCGTTCCCAAGAAGAGGGTGTCTCTCACACGGGGCATTTCCTCTCCTGCTCTGTTCCCCGTGCTGGTCGGGCTCCAGCAGCGGGAGCTGACGGGAAGTCAGGCCGGGGGAACAGGACGGTTCTTTCCGGCCTTTGGGCTTTGGCTCCTCCGAGGAGAGGGTGGGACAGGGAGAGCAGGGCTGGGAGCGGGGAGGAGAGCCCGTGTTCCCCCCAGAGGGGCTTTTCCTGAAGGCACAATTCCTTCCTTCAGTGCTCACTGTGCTGGACCAGGGGAGCTGGCTCCAGGGGGGGATCCCCCCTCTGGGGATGGGGTCAGGCTGCTGAGCACCTTGGGGTGTTTGCTCCTGCCCTGGCAGCTCTGGGGAGAGCTGGGCACTGCCAGCTGTCCTGCCAAGGTCACTCCTCCCTGCCAGGGCCCTGTGTGGCTCTGGGGTGAGGTCAGGGGTGGCTGGAGCAGCAGGACCTGCATCCTGCTCCTGTGCCTTGCCGTCCTGCCTGGTTCAAGGTGGTGAAACCTGCTCCAGGCTCCTGGTCTGGTCCGTGTGTCCTTCCTGCTGGCTGCCAACGCAGCAGGAGGCCAGGGCGTGGTGGGGAAGGGGTGGTGGACCCCGATTTCTGCCCTGCACTGTGTCCCCCCATGGGGCAGCTCGAGCCTGACCCTGATCCAGAGATACAGGCACTGGAATGTGCAGCTCCCAAGTGTGGTGGGGGTTTTTTGGGAGATTGCTGCTGCAGCGAGGCTGTGACAGCTGGGATACACTCAGAGATTTGGCCCCAGCCAGATTTAGGGCTTTTCTGAGCTTTCCTGGAGGCGTGCAGTGAAGGAGAGGAGGCAGCTCCTTCCCCCTGCAGCCCCTGTGGGAATGGGGCCGCTGCTCCAGGGAGCTGCATTTTTGTCAGCAGCGTTTGTTTATAGAAAGGCTGGAGTTTTCCTGCATTGGAGGCCGGGGTTGTTCAGGGCAGCCTGAAGAGACGAGCAGAGGAGGGAAATCTGGTGGCTGTGATGGAGCAGGGAGGGGGGGCACGGCCCTGCCACCCCCCAGAGCTGCCGTGGGTGGGGAGGTCACCCTGCACCAGGAACCTCGTGCTCCAGGAACCTCGGTGATGCCATGAATAATTCAGCATGTGTTTAAAATCCTGCCCGGGGAGCAGGTCAGCAGGGCTGGCAGCCAGCAGCTGTGGCTGTCACAGTGCTGTGGGGACAGTGCCCTGCGTGGCCGTGGTGGCACAGGGAGCCAGGGCTGCCCTGTCCCACAGAGTTGTGCCCATTCCTGTGTCTGCTGGGCTGGGGGGTTTGTCCCACTCTGTCCCCTGGCAGGGGGCAGCACCTTTGCAGGGGCTGTGGCTCTGCTGTCCCGTTCCTGCTGGGCACTGGGACCCCGTTATGGCCATTAGGGATGTCCTTGGGACTTGCTGCCTTCTCCAGGTGTGTTTGTAGGAGAAACAAGAACAGCAAAGCCAGAGAGGAATTGGGGGTGATGCAATTCCCTTCCTTCGTGCTCTGGTCTGCAGGGGGTGGGTGTGCAAAGGGACCTGTCCAAGTTTTGAGAAGGATGAACTTCTCCAGGGTTTATCCTCTGGAGCACAAACCCACACCTTGGAGCTGCTGGATTCCAGCCTGTGGAGTCTGGGAGTCTTCATGGGGGGGATCAGTGGCTGGTTGTTGGTTGTGCTGTACTGGGGAGGGATGTGTCACCTCAGGGTCACTGCTGGCAGGAGCTGGAGGCAGCAGGCTGGTGTCCTGGGGTGACACGGGGGTGGTGGCAGCTCCTGAGCCCCGTATGTGTGTGGGGACAGCTGTGCTGCTCTGCAGGACCAGGTGTGGGGTCAGTGCTGACCTCGAGGCTGTCAATATTTACCTTCTCTTTGGGCCAGGAGGCAGAACTTTTGCCTGTTCCAATAACCCCTGGTGCTGTGGTGTCTCTGCTGTGAGGGAGGAACTCAGGACAGATGGCTTTGGAGCACTTGGCCAACTCAGCCAAGGCCCGAAATTTAGGGCTTGTAGAATAACCACAGAGATGTAATAAAACCTAACATGAGCAGAAATGTCTGCAGCAATTATGCAATTGAAAAAATAAATAAATAAGTGGCTGGTTTGAATTAAAGCACTTCCCTGCAGCATCCTCCACCGCCCATGGGGGCTGGCATTGGCAGGGATGGCAAAGCTGAGCCCTGGCACGGCCTGGTGATGCCCCTGCTGTGCAGGGAGAGGTGTGGGGAGCCCTGGGGCACAGAGTGTGGCTGTGTCCCCTGCATTCCCTGCCCTTCCCACAGCAGCTGGGTTTGGGGATGCTGTGAGAGGGCAGAGCCGGGGGGCAGCAGGGCTGTGCCACCCCGGGGGCAGCAGGGCTGTGCCACCCCGGGGGCAGCAGGGATGTGTCACCCCCGGGGGCTCTGCCCATTTCTGCTTCAATAAAACCATTTTTCAAAGCCAGCCGTGCCGCTGCAGCGTGAGCTGCTCCTGGCTGAGGACATGGGATGGCTGAGGCAGGGACGGTGCCTGCAGAGCCTCTGCCACCCCCGAGTCCTTGCCATGGGCACTGCCCTGAGGCTGTGCCTGGGCTGGGGGCTCGGCCGGGCGCGGGCAGGGGTCCCCGGTTTTGGGGTTCCCATCCCGCAGCAGCGGGCGGAGCTGCGGGGCCGCGCTGCTGACCCCGCTGCATTATTGATGTCGCCGGGCTGTGGCATCGCGTGTCACCGGGCTGGGGGTGGCCCCGGAGCGGCTCCAGCTCCCCGGCAGTGGGGGCTGGGACACGGGGGGATGCGAGTCCTCATCCCTGGCAGTGCCCAGGGCCGGGCACAGGGGCAGTCTGGGGTAGGGGGTGAGGGAGTGAGAGGGACCCGGAGCTCCCGTCGCATCCCAGGGTTCCCTGATGGTTTTGGGGTGCTGCTGCAGGGGCTGGGGGGCTCCAATCCCCCAGCCCTGCGGGGTGGGACAGCCCCAGCCCGTGTCCCTGTGCCCTCTGCTGCGAGTTCGGGGCTGCCCGCGGGATTCTTGTTCTGCCTGGGATGGGCAGCGTGCTGGGCACCACCTCAGCACCCGCAGGAGGGGCTGGCAGGGACCCCAGCCCAGCCCTGCTGCTCCCCGTCCTGCCTGGGCCGTTTCCCGGGGGCTGCGAGCTGCAGGAGCCGGGCGGGGCGGGGGTCCCGCATCCTCCCGGCGCTGCGGGGTTTGGATGCCCGGAGCTCCCTGGGCATGGCCAGGGCAGGGCCGGGCTGGCACCCCGCTCCAGGCTGGCCCCGCACAGCGGGCTGGGGGCTATTTTGGTGCCGGGCAGCTCAGGAAGCCCCTCCCGGGGAGGAGAGCATCCACCCCGCGGCACGAACTTCCTCCCCGCGGTATTTTTAGTGAAACACAAAGCCGGGGGGGGGGAGGCGAGAGGCAGATTAGCATCGGGAGGAGCCGTGCCCTGCCAAGAGCCTTTGTTCCCGGAGCCACACGCTGCCCGGGGGCCGCAGGGGTCACCCCGGGACCCCCCAGCTCCCCGGAGCTGGCTGCAGGGCGCTGGGGATGCTGCGGGTGGTCCAGCCGGTGCTGATCCCTTCTGCATCCTCGAGTAATGAAAAGCTTTCCCTCGGAACGATTGGGAAGCTGATATTAACTGGGAGCTGCTGGAAGTGCAGCCCTCCCCAGCCCCCCGGGCTCCAGCAGCTTTCCTTCAAACCCAGCCCCGCTCACAGCGGGCTCCCGGCCAGCTGTGGATGGTTCTGTTCAATGGCAGGGCTATTAAATGCTTTAGAATAAATTAAAAATCTTCTGGCAGCGGCGGGGCCTTCAGCGTGTGCCCTGGCAGCTGCACAGAGCCTCTGCTGTGCCTCTGCTCCGTCCCCTGGAGCTGCTCCAGCCTGCTGGCCTCGTGGGCTTGACATGGCAGAGGAAACCTTAAAACAATATTGGGTTTGGGCTGGGTTTTTGGGTTTTTTTTGGGATGCTCTGTTTATCCCCGAGAGCCCAGTGAGTTGTGGAGAAGGGGATGTGCTGCACATCCCCAGCTGTTCATCCAGGGCTGTCCCGGGGCTGTGTGCAGGGATAAATCATGCCAGGGGGTGGATCTGGACCTGTGGCTGTGGGGGAATCCCAGCTCCCCCTGCCCAGCCCCTGGGTGGAAGGTTCTGGAGCTGTGGGATTGCTGCTGGGGAATGGAAACAGGAGGGCAAACCTGCCAGGGCTGCTGCCTTCCACTATGAGCTCCCAGGCTGGAGGGGGCAAGGCTTCCAGGCACACCTGACTTGCAAAAGATGTTCTGAAGAGCTCCTTTTAACCCCTAAAGCGCCGTTCCTTGAGTGCTCACAGCCCTTGAGATGTGGCATCGCTTCTGTGTTGTTCATTCCTGCCCTCCAGCCTGGGGAGTGGAGGCAATGATGTACCCAGCACTGTAAAACAGCTCAGGGTGGAAGTGAAGGTCTGTTCTGAGCTGGTTTTGTCTCCCAGTCCTTTGCTCTGCCTCTGGATCTGGAGATTTACAGGCACTGGTGGTGGGATATCCAGGCTGGATATGAGAGAGCAAAAATTAAACTTGTAATCAGTAGAGGCTTTCTCCAGATCCACAGGTCTCTGTAAATAAGGAATTGAACCTCAAGCTGTTGACATAATTCGTTCTGGCAAGACCCATATTGTAATTTAATTTCATTACATTTTGCCTGGACTCCTGAATGTTTTGGTTCCATTGCTGTGCACGTTCTGGCCAGATCCAGACGTGGAGCTGGATTTTGTTGGCTCAGTGTCTCTCTTTTCCCACTAAAGCTTTGCAGGAGTTTGTTTCCAGGTACAATAAGCTGGTGTGGGATGTTTGTTAGTGGTGAGCCTGTGAGAGCCAAATTTTAGTATTTTATGAGCTCTGGGAAGGGGAGAAAGACAATTCCCTGCAGGTGCCAGTGCTGTGAAAGTGTGAGAGGCTGCTGAGTGGGCAGAGAATTCTGGAATGGTTTGGGCTGGAAGGGGCAGGTCAGTTAATCATGGCAGGGACACCTTCCACCACCCCAGGCTGCTCCAAGCCCTGTCCAGCCTGGCCTTGGGCACTGCCAGGGATCCAGGGGCAGCCCCAGCTGCTCTGGGCACCCTGGGTGCTGTGCCCACCCTGCCAGGGAGCAATTCCCAATTCCCAATCTCCCACCCATCCCTGCCCTCTGGCAGTGGGAGCCATTCCCTGGCTCCTGTCCCTCCACGCCTTGTTCCCAGCCCCTCTCCAGCTCTCCTGGAGCCCCTTTAGGCTCTGGAAGGGGCTCTGAGCTCTCCCTGGAGCCTTCTCCTCTCCAGGCTGTACAATTTGCACTGCCTGGCTGTGGGTCTTCCCCCTGGGAGGGTCCCCAGCCTGGCACTGAGCTGTCCCAGGGATGCTTGAGGGAGGAGCAGCAGTGCCTGGCTGTCCAAATGTGCTCCTGGGCGTCTCCATCCCCATCTGCTGGGAGTGGGGTCGCTGCTCCCGGGCTGGTCTGTGATTAAACCTCCTGGAACTACAGGGATAATCCCCTTAAAGACATGAGCAGCACAAAAGGTGGTGGGAGGGCTGATCCCCCTGCTCCAGCCTCGAGCTCCCACCCTTGGGAGTGTGGCCCTGGCACCTGGCTGAGCTGGCACTCCCTGGGCACTGATGCTGTGCCCTGGGCAAGGTCTCCAGGGGCTCCTCCCAGCCCCTGTGTCCAGCACGGGGCTGGCTCCTTCCTCCCGGAGCAGCCAGAGGCCATCCCAGGTAAATCACTTCATTCTGGCTTGGCGTTGCTCGTGGTTAGCAGGATTTAATTAAGACAAGCCTTAATTAGTTGTAAGCGGGTGAGCTTTGCCTGGAAGAGTTCCCTGCTCCTGCCTGGCAGCTGGGCTGTGCTGGCACTGGGGGGCTGAGCCAGGGGGTGTGGGAGAGCTGGAACGTGGGCATGGATCCCCCTGGGAGTGCCTCACGGGTTGTGCTGGGCCCCCAAACCCCTCTTTGGGTTTTGTGAGCACTGTTCTGGGGCTGCTCCCCCTTTCTGGGGGCTCTGTGTTGCCCTCGCCACAGGCAGGGATGGCAGCGTGCCCAGGCACTGGCACCCCCTCAGCCCAGCTTTATCAGCAGGAGCAGCTGGGCCTGGCTCTGGGGTTATCTCAGGAGATCCTCCCTGCCCCAGGAAGCTCCGTGTGGCTGCCCAGGCCTCCAGGGGCCACCCCAGCCCTTATCTGCCCTGCCCTGCTCAGCTGCAGATAAGCTCAGCTCCCTGGCAAGGGGCATCCCTCGTTTTAAGGAGCTCGGGTTAAAAAATATCATTTTTGGAGCTCGGCAAGGCAGCCCTGCTGGTCCCTGGTCCCGTCAGGTCCCAGGATGATCAGAGTGTCCCAGCATTGTGCAATGGGGGCAGTGGCAGCAGGTTGAGTCGTGGCTGGGGAGGTCAAGGGCAGCAGAGCTGGGTGCCGTGCCCGGCTCAGGTTTTGTGCAGGAGCTGTGACTTTTTGGGAGAAGGGAGCAGTTCACGTGTGGAGCTGAGAGTGGGGTTGAGGCCCCTCACCCCCCTGGTGCTTTCTGGAAAATGGCACCCCTGGCTGTTTTATTGCAGGGTTTCCAAACACAAAAGGCCTGGCTCGCACTGGTGACCCCGAGCGCCGTGCCCCGCGCTGCTTTTGCTCTCACACAAGGAATGCAGAGGATGTTTGGAGCCCTCCCCCTGCCCCATTTCCTCCAGCGAGCTGGGCTGCCCGGCCAAGACAAATATTGGGAGTAAACTATTGAACTTCCCTGGGCCAGCACTCACAGAGCAGCCCTGTTCTCCCCTCCCTGGGCAGGGGCCGGCCTGGGGGCGCAGATTGTCCCTGTGCCCGGTGCCCCCCTCGCTGCCAGGTGGGCAGAGCAGGAGAAAACCAGCCCCAAAGGGACAGCAGCATGCCTTGTGCTTCCTTCCCACCCTGCCTGTGCTTTCCTGGGCTCTGCAAGGCTGAGTGTAGCCCCCCTGCCCTCTTCCTCTGGGCTTTGGGGGCTCCTGGAGGGGACCAGGATTTGGGTCCTTGCTGGTGCAGAACAGTTTTCCCCATTTTTTCTGTGTGAGATGCCTTGACTTTCTGCAAGATGCTGGCTTTCTGCAGGGTGCTGGGCTTGCACCCTATCCCTAAAAATCAGGTCTTGGTGGTTTGAGCAGTCGGTGCTGGCCCTGCTGGGGTTTGCTGTGTGTCCCTGCCATGGTCACCCAGTCCCACAGCCTGGCACGGGGAAAAGCAGGACAGAGCCTGAGCAGTCCTTGGGAAAATACCTTTCCTTTGCCAAGAACCCTCCCTGTCCCGGGGTGTTCTGGGGTGGAGGTGCTGCCTGGTGCATCTCAGAGCCCCCTCCTCCTCCAGGGGTTTTCCTGGGAGCTGCGGTGCCAGGCCAGGGCCGTGGGAGCACAAAGCTGCAGGACTGGATTCCTGCCGTGGCCCGGGGTCACTGAGGGCCAGGAATGGGGCCAGCTTCAGCCAAAATGTTTGGTGATTGCTCAAGGCCTCCAGAAGCAGCTGGGGAGGCCAGAGGGGGCTGGGCAGAGCCTGGAGGTGCCTGGCTCCAGCACAGCCCTGGGTGAGAGCAGGGCTGGGCTGGGCTGGGCTGGGAGCCGTGCTGGGCAGGGGGTTCCATTTGGGATGTGCCATTGGGGTGGCAGCGCTCTGGTTTGGGGTGTCACAGACTGGGACAGGAGCTCTGTGCTGCTGCACAGCCCCTGTGGACGGAGGGAGGGAGGGAGGGAGCACTGTGGGATGGGGGAATTTATTCCCAGCATCTCCCTCTGCCTTCCCATGGTCCAGAGCAATCCCTGCTCTGGCCTGGGGGCTCATGGTGAGCGTGGGAAGGAGTTTTTCCCCTGCTCCAGCAGCTCGAGCCCTGCTCACTGACCCTGTGAACAGATCCCTGTGGATCTGCTGAGATCCCTTTCAATCCAGAATGGAGATTCCATCTTTCTCCTCTTGGACAAACCCCAGCCCGCATTTCTGCCTCCCATCACCCTGGAGCTGATCCCCGTGGAGCAGAGCAGCTCTCTGGTGCCCTGGCTGCGTGTTCCCTTGGCAGAGCCTGCTGGAAAAGTTGTCTCTCTCCATGAAAACACGCGCACGTGGCGCTTTCTGTCTGCTCCATCCTCCCTCCCTCCCTCTCCCTGGGCTGGGCCAGCTGCTCCCTGCTCCAGCCAAGCCTTGCTGCTGCTGCTGCTGCTGCTGCTGCTGGCTGCAGCCCTGCCCAGGCACAGCGTGGCTGCTTTGCTGCTGACTCTGCTCCAGAGGGGGAGAATCGCTGCTTCCCACAGCTTGTGGCTGAGAATCTCCCTGGCTGTGGGGCTGCCAGGGGATGTGGGGCAGCTCCATCCCTGCTGCACCCTGTGGGGCTGGGTCCCCACCTCAGGGACCCCCACTGGGCCTGTCCCCGCTGGGGACACGGGGTGCCAGGCAGGACGTGGCCCTGCAGCCCCAAAGAGAGGCCCCTTTGTGCTCAGGGATTTCCCTAAAGCTGCGGGGATGGCAGAGAGGGGCAAATCCAGGCTTACCCCCGGGGAGGCTGAGCTGGGATTTCTCTGGCAGCAGGTTTTCCCTGCTGAGGGAAGTGCTTTTCCCAGTGCTGGGCTGGGAGTGGTGCCATCCCACAGCCTGGCACTGCTGCCACCGTGGGCTGCCCCTCGGGCACCTCCCCACCCTCCACATCCTGGTTTCTGCTGCCTGGCACTTTCTTGGCATCAGAAGGGCTCCCAGCCCCCTGGGGCACTGCTCTGGCAGGGTGCTGGCACAGCTCTGCATCCCACAGCTCCTGGCACGGAGCAGCCTTGGGGTGAGCTGCCCACTGGGGTGGAGGGCACGGGGAAGTGCCAACCTCTTCTTGCTGCTGCTCTGCTGGTGAAGGGCCTCATTAACCTTTTGTGGTGACTTTTTGACCCCCACTGTGCCCAGGAGGGCTGCAGGGCTCAGGGGAAGTGTCCCTGGGGCCAGCAGGACCCTGCTGAGGTTTGGTGCCCTCTGGGCTTTCCATGGCATGGCTGATCCTCCTCCTCCTCCCAGGGATTGCCACCAGAAGAATCCCAGGAATACCCCAATTACCCTATCAGCAGCAGCTTGGCCGTGGGTCCTGCTGAGGAGCCGTGGCTGGACGTGTTCCATTGCTAATTGGAGTCACTCTGTGCCATCCTCACCCGCTGCCTTGGTGCTGCCTGCTGGCACAGAAAGCCTGGGAGGGCTCCAGAGGGAGGCAGGGAGGCAGGGATGCATCCAGAGGGAGGCAGGGATGCATCCAAGGGGCACTGGGTGTGTGCTGGTGCAGCCCCCAGGTTGGCTGTGGGAGCAGCACAAACCTCGAGTCTGCTGCCCTGGAAATAAATACCTTGGGTTTTTTTTTAATGTTTCTGTCACTCAATCTCAGCTGGAGCAATTGAAATAATGGCAGTAATTTGAATAATGCAGGAGATTTCAGTGAGCTGCAGCAGCCCAGTGCTGGGGCAGCAGGTGAGGGCCTGGGGGGACACAGGGCTGTGACACAGGGGGGGACACAGGGCTGTGACACAGAGGGGACACAGGGCTGTGACACAGGGCTGTGACACAGAGGGGGACACAGGGGGGGACACAGGGCTGTGACACAGGGGGGACACAGGGCTGTGACACGGGGGGGACACAGGGCTGTGACACAGGGCTGTGACACAGGGCTGTGACACAGGGGGGGACACAGGGCTGTGACACAGGGGGGGACACAGGGCTGTGACACAGGGGGGACACAGGGCTGTGACACGGGGGGGACACAGGGCTGTGACACAGGGCTGTGACACAGGGGGGGGACACAGGGCTGTGACACGGGGGGGACACAGGGCTGTGACACAGGGCTGTGACACGGGGGGGACACAGGGCTGTGACACAGGGGGGACACAGGGCTGTGACACAGGGCTGTGACACGGGCTGTGACACAGGGAGGGACACAGGGCTGTGACACAGGGGGGGACACAGGGCTGTGACACAGGGCTGTGACACAGGGGGGACACAGGGCTGTGACACAGGGCTGTGACACGGGCTGTGACACAGGGAGGGACACAGGGCTGTGACACAGGGCTGTGACACAGGGCTGTGACACAGGGCTGTGACACAGGGGGGGACACAGGGCTGTGACACAGGGCTGTGACATGGGCTGTGACACAGGGAGGGACACAGGGCTGTGACACAGGGGGGGACACAGGGCTGTGGCACAGGGGGGGACACAGGGCTGTGACACAGGGCTGTGACACAGGGGGGACACAGGGCTGTGACACAGGGCTGTGACATGGGCTGTGACACAGGGAGGGACACAGGGCTGTGACACAGGGGGGACACAGGGCTGTGGCACAGGGGGGACACAGTTTGTGCTGTCACCATCAGCTCTCCTCCTGGGGACATTGGAGGGAGCCCTGCTGACTTTAGGGTGATCACGGGCTCTGCTAGAAGCTTTTTGGTGGCAGCTCAGCCACGTTTGAGCTCCTCCTTTTCTGCGGGGTACAGATGGCCACGGGCAGGCCCTGGGAGCCCTGGAACTTTGTCCTGCTGAGTGTGGGAGGTGTTGGGAACAGGGAGCATTCCCTGAGTGGCCCTGGGTGCCAGGTGTGTGCTGGGGCAGTGCTGGGAGGATTTCCTCTTCTGACCATTGGTGCCAGGGCTGAAACACCTCCTGGGAACAGGGTGGGTGGTAATTACAGCTGTGGCTGCCTGAAAATGGGAGCAGTTGTTTGCTGCTCCTGCCCAGGGGTTTATTCCTGTTTGCTGCTCCTGCCCAAGGATTCATTCTCATTTCCTGGTTCTGCCCAAGGATCTATTCCCGTTTTCTGCTCCTGCCCAAGGATTCATTCCTGGCTGGTGCAAAACCTGGGGGTGTCTCTGGATGCTGGAGCCTCCACCCTCCTGCCCAGTCCCAGCTCTGGCCCTGCAGGAAGGGGAGGAACATCTGCTTGTGTTTGGTGGGCCTGGCATCCCACCAGCCCCGTCTCCCCTCCCCCTCTGTTATTTATAGCATTTCACCAACATCTGGAGTTTGAGCCGGGCTCTGACTGACTCCAGCCGGGGGATGGGGCTGGGGGAGACGTGTGTGTGCGGCCAGCAGGGAGGGAGGGAGGGAGGGAGGGAGGGAGGGAGGGAGCCCTGAGCCCTCCCAGCAGGGATGGGATGAACCTTGAGCCCTCCCAGCAGGGATGGAGGGATGGGATGAGCCCCCAGCCCTCCCAGCAGGACAGGAGGCAGGGATGGAGGGATGAAATGAGCCTCGAGCCCTCCCAGCAGGGATGGGATGAACCTTGAACTCTCCCAGCAGGGAATGATGAGCCCCCAGCCCTCCCAGCAGGGATGGAGGCAGGGATGGAGGGATGGGATGAGCTTTGAGCCTTCCCAGCAGGGATGGGATGAGCCCCCAGCCCTCCCAGCAGGACAGGAGGGATGGAATGGGCCCTGAGCCCTCCCAGCAGGGATGGAATGAACCTTGAACTCTCCCAGCAGGGATGGATGAGCCCCCAGCCCTTCCAGCAGGGATGGAGGGATGCAAGGAGCTCCCAGGAGGGATGGAATGAACCTTGAGCCCTCCCAGCAGGGATGAAGGAGCCCCCAGCCCTCCCAGCAGTGTGTGGGGGGCTGCAGCATCCCAGCCTGGACCCGAGGCCCATCCAGGCTTTGGGAAGCCCCCGGAGCATCCTGGCTGTGCTCTGGCAGCCCTGGGCATGGGGCAGAGCTGCTGTGTCCCCTCCCCACGGTGCAGGGCCGGGCTGCTCTGCCTCCCCCAGCCCCAGTCCTGCTCTCCGGGTGGGTTTGAGGCTCCTTTGGGGTTTGCTGTCCCCTCTCCAAGTGTCCCCGAGGTGCCCTGGCCCTGGGGGATGCGGGGCTGCAAGAGCCCCTTTGTGGTGCTGCTTTAAGGGGAGAATTTGAGTCATTCCTGGGGGAAGGGGGAGGAGAATGGAGGCAGCAATCCTGCTCCAGCCGTGGCACCATCCCAAACCTCCTGCTTCCATGGCAAGGGCTGTGGGCACTGCTGGCAGCACTGGGGCTCCTGCTTCTCCAGCTTCCTCATCTTTGCAGTGAGGAGCACTGTGGGGTTTCACCCCTCCCCTTGCAGAGTGGTGGCAAAAATCTGCTTAAAGTGAAGCACGTCCCTAAATCCGAGCACAGGCAGCAGCCTTTGAGCTCCCAGCAGGGCTGTGGTGATAATAGTGGCAATTAAAGCTGGCCCGAGGCTGGGCTCAGCTCCCAGTCTAACCAGTCCTGCCAAGGGAGGCTGCCCTGGCAGGGGCTCTAAATGGGTCCCTTGTTCTGGTGTTGCCCTGGGCCCTTTTCCTGCCTTGGGTTCTCCCCTTCCTTGGCTCTTTCCAGGCTCCCAGTGGTGCCCCTCACTCACTGCTGTGCCTGCTGGGGGTTGGGTTGGGGTCAGGATCCTGAATTTCTGCCCCACAGCCCCGGAGGTGGCTGTGCATGCCCTGCCCTGCATCCCTCAGTGCTGCAGAGCCCAAAGTGCAGGGGGTGGAGGGGTCCCAGCAGGAGCTGAGCCGGTGGGAATGGACACCAGGGCTCTGAGCAGTGCTCTCTGTCCCCCCAGGACACCTCCCTGTCCCCAGGTGTCCCCAGGGCAGGGCAGAGCCCGGTGTCCCCCAGCCCTGGTGGGCTCTGCAGCTGAGGTTTGCTTTGGAGGGAGCAAAGGAGCCATTTTCTGACCAAAACCACAGGAAAAGGAGAGGAAACACCGTGGCTGCTGCCTGAAAGTATGTCAGCAATGTAAATGAGGCAGGAGTGCTCCTGCCTGGGTTTTCTGCAGCCCTGCCAAGCGGGGATGGAAAGGTCTGACCTGTCCTGGGTGCTCCTGGAGTGCATCCAGGTGCTGCCATTCCCAGCAGGGCACCTGCAGCCTGTTGGCAGAGCCCTGGCATGGGCAGGGGGCCAGGCTGGTGCTGGGAGCAGGGAGAGGTGGTCCCAGGCAGGGCTGAGCCGATTAGAGCCCTGATCCCCTGATGAAGGGGGGCACACCCAGGAGATGTTCCAGCAAATCCCCCTGGAGCACGGGCAGGGCTGGAGCTGCTGCTGCCACCGTGGGACACCCCCAGGGCCACCCTGCCCTCCCAGCCTGGCTGGGAGGAGGTTTGGGGTGACATCGTGGCCGAGGCACTGCAGGAGCCACCAGGACCCAGGGCATGGTACCTTGGCCTCTAGAGTAGCTCTGTGTGTGTCTGTGTCCTCCTCTTCCTCCTCTCCCTGCTCCTCCTCTCCTGCAGGACCCAGGGGAGCTGATGTCCACGCTGGCACTGGTGTGGAATATTTATTTTATTCCTGAACAAAGCCCTGAGTGGCTTTCAAGGCATTTTAGCCCATTGTGGGGCAGAGGGGCTGAGGACAGTGCTGGCAGCTGGCCACCCTGGGTGTGGAGAGGCCTTGGGTGCTCCTGCAGCTTTCTGGGCTGGGTCTGAAGTGCCCTTTTTGTCCCTGTCCCTGCTCAGGGTCAGGTGGGGGAGCTGTGAAGGTGCAGCTTGGTTTGTGAGTGCCTGGGGACAGTGGTGACAGCGGGCTGTGGGGAGCAGGGACAGCCCTGTCCTGGGCTGGGTCAGCACTGGCAGCAGGAGCTGGTGGCACTGGTGGCACTGGTGGCACTGGTGGCGTTGAGCTGGGGAGGGGCTTTGGGTTTGGTTGGATACCAGAGCCTGGGGGCTGCTCTGCTGCCCCTCAAAACCCAGGAGGGGAGTTTGGCTCCTTTGGTGCCTCTGGGAGTGGGTTCTGCTTGCCTGGAGGCTGCCACGTGCTAATTAATGGTGTGGAAAGCCCCGGTTAATCAGAGCTGGTGACATTTGTGACACCAGCCCCGAGATGGGAGCAGCCCTGGTCACTGCAGGGACCTGCACAGGTGGCACAGAGCACCCATGGGCCAAGGGGCACCTCTGGAAGAGCCAGGGTGCCCCCAGGTGACCCCCCGAGCCAGGGGGTGTCCCTGAGGGACCCCAGTTCCCATCAGCAGCGCTGGAAACTCCAAGGGAAATAAAAAATCAGATGCTGCAAAGAGTTGCCATGAGATTGTGAGAGCTGGCAACACCCAATCAGTTTTTTTAAATTTTACTGAAAGCGTTTCATTGTTATTTAATGTCTTGTTTGTGCATTTTTAAATGGACCAGCTTGAGCTGGGCTTCCGAAACCTTTTCCTTGGAAAATGCAGCTGCTTTGCCCCAAGCTGCAGCTCCAGGGCTGGGTGTGAGTGCAGCTCATCATGCAGGCAGCATTTACCTGCACAGACATTCCTGGCCATGGCACAGCCAGGGATGGAGGGTGCCCTGCTTAATCCAGCTCATAAAAGCAGCAGCCACTGGAAGTGCCTGGATTCCTGGGGGAAAAAAATCCATTTTGCAGATTTTTTTTTTGCGTGTGTGGGCAATTTTTGGCTTGTTGAGACAAAAAAATGGAGCTGAATTTTGCTGCTTTCCAGCATGCATGTGGATGTAACTCAATCCAAGTTGGCTTTGGGGCTCAGCCTCCTCCGGAGCCCTGCTGCAGGAGGGAGCCTGGGAAGCCCCCATAACTCTGCTCTTCCAGGGGAACTTGGGTTTCACAAAGGCCAGATCCCCCCGGGAGCTGGGGAAATCTCTTCCCAGAACACGAGCAGGGAAACGCTGGCACGGGTAAGAGGGAAAATAAAGAGTGGGGCTGGCAGGAGAGGCAGCAGCTCCGTGTCCTGGGGGTGTGAGCAGGGCTGAGGGGAGTGTCAGCTCTGCTTAATCCCACAGAGGGGCTTTGCAGAGCTCAGCTCCAAAGCTGTTTTTTCCAGCAGCCAAGGATTGCGTTAGCTGGGAGGTTTAAGAGCCCAGCAAAAGCCCTGGATCATCTCTGCAGGAGGATAAGCAGTTTTCCCCGAGGGTTTCTGCCCAGAACAGATGCTGAATTGGGATTATTTTTTTATATGTATGTATTTAAAAATAAATGTCTTGGCTTCATTCCAGTTAAGGGCCTTAAATTCAGGATGGTGCAGGGGAAGCAGCACAAGCCCACGCAGGACGTGGCACAAGCCAGCAGCTCCCAGCCAGGGAAGCTTCTCCCAAACTCTGGGGTTTGTTTAGTGAGTCATTTGATTTCACTGCTGATCCCAGGGGACCAGCAGGAGGAGGGACTGACCCTGCCAGGGTGTCCCCAAGGGATCCCCAGGCTGGTACAGCACCTCCAGCACAGATTTTTGGGTGATTCTCAGTGATTTCTCTGTGTTTTCACACTGTTGCAGGAGCTCTGACTCTGTACAGATGGGGCAAGGGGAAAATGGCTTTAAAAGGTCCTTTTTAAACCCGAATAGGTGATCCCAGGTGGATTTGGGTGATGCCAGCTGCACTGTGGTGACCCCAGAGGCGCTCCCCTTGTCCTGCACACAGAGCCCCGTGTGTCCTTTAAGGTCACTCAGCCCGACCCTCTTGGGCCAGTTGAATCATTTCCTGTTTTCCTCAGTGCTTGAAGAGCTCCAGGCAGGCTGGAAATGTTTGCAGATAGGGTGAACCGGCTGCTCTGGGGCCATGGGAAAAGTGCAGCAGGGTTAAACATGCACAGGGAGGGGAGGGGGCTGCAGGGCTGCCCCGGTGTGTGAGCAGGGACAGGAGGGCCCTGGAGCTCTGTCCTGCCTGGGGCTGTTCACTGATAGAAAGTTTTTCCCCTTTAAGAACCAGATGCCAACACCACGAGCTGGTTTTTAATAAAAAACTCATTTGCTACGGGAATCTCTGTAAAATTCAGGAGGAGTTTGGAGTGTGCCCCAATGCCTGTGATGGGCACTGCTGGTGGTGACCCTTGTGTGAGAGCAGTTTTTGGGGAATTTGGTGGTTAAGGTGCCAGAGGAAAGGCACAATCCTGAGTGCTGGGCTCTGGGGAATGCTGCCTGAACAGAGAGCTTGGACTTGGCTGACCCTCAGTGGTTCCTTCCCACCTGAGCCATTCTGTGCATCCAGGCTGCTCATTTGGCATCCCCGTTTCTTCCTGGGTGCTGGGGTTGAGCTGCTCAGGCTGGTGCTGGGCCCTGGTCCATGTCTGTCCCCCTGGGCATTGCAACCACAGCCAGAATTGCCCAGAGCAGCTGGGGCTGCCCTGCATCCCTGGCAGTGCCCAGGCCAGGCTGGACAGGGCTGGGAGCACCTGGGGCAGTGGGAGGTGTCCCTGCCATGGCAGGGGACTGGGACAAGGTGATCTTCAAGGTCCCTTCCACCCCATCTGGAATTCTGTGCACATTCCCTCCCCCAGCACAGGGATCCCTGGTAGATCACTCTGTGTCCCCACTTTGTCTACTCTGTAAAATCCCTCCTTGAGGGGGTGAAGGAGTTGGGAGGTTTGGTGTTTCATGGTGCCTTTCAGCCAAGAGAGGAAGGGGGAGGAAATTGCTGCCTGGATTTTTAATTTGGAGGGAAAGGCTGTAAGAGATTTCCCTGTGAATGTGATCCCAGACAAATCCTCTCCGTGGGCAGGCAGGGAGCAGTGGTGCTCCTGCTCAGGGAAGGTTAAAACTCCTCCAGGGGGGATGTTTTCCTTAAAGCCTGGGTGAAAATGAACACCCTGAAGCTCCAAGGTGCCTTTGGCTGGGATGTGGTGCTGTGCCACGAGCTGGAGCTGCGTGGTGGGAGCAGCATCCCAGGGAATGTAGTGGGTCCTGAAGACCTGGAGAAAACCAGGATTTGTTGCTCCCTGGCTGACCCAAGGAGCCATAAAGCATTTTCCATGGCATGAGGGGAGGCACTGAACTCCTCCCGTGCCCCTGTGCTGCTCATCCTGCCCACCTCAGGTTTCCCCAGCTGCAGGGAGCTCTTGGATGTTCAGGTCCATCATCCCAGGAGCTCTTGGATGTTCAGGTCCATCATCCCAGGAGCTCTTGGATGTTCAGGTCCATCATCCCAGGAGCTCTTGGATGTTCAGGTCCATCATCCCAGGAGCTCTTGGATGTCTGGGTCCATCATCCCAGGAGCTCTTGGTTGTTCAGGTCCATCATCCCAGGAGCTCTTGGATGTCTGGGTTCATCATTCCAGGAGCTCTTGGATGTCTGGGTTCATCATCCCAGGAGCTCTTGGATGTTCAGGTCCATCATCCCAGGAGCTCTTGGATGTTCAGGTCCATCATTCCAGGAGCTCTTGGATGTTCAGGTTCATCATCGCAGGAGCTCTTGGATGTTCAGGTCCATCATTCCAGGAGTGCTTGGATGTCTGGGTCCATCATCCCAGGAGCTCTTGGTTGTTCAGGTTCATCACCCCAGTCCCTCCTCGCTGGGAGGGGATGGCACCAGCGGGTGATGCCGGTATCACCGAGACCAAGGGAGTGGCCCTGCCTTAAATACCTGCCTGAGGTTAATCCCAGGTCTGGGTGGGCCTGGCCAAAGCACAACTGGGCCTTGGTTCCTCCCTGCCCGGGGCTGGGGCTGGGCTGCTGCCAGGGGGGGTCCCAGTGTATGGGTGGATTAATCTGAGCCACTCCTGCTGAAGGAAATGCATTTTTTGTTTTGTTTTCATTTTTCTGGAGTGGTTTTGGACAATTGAGTTGCGAAAATAGACTCAATGAGAGGAAATGCATTTGTTAACCTGTCCCCGTGCTGAGGACGGGCGGCAGATACGGCGCTTCCTCGGGGCTTACGGTCACATCTGCCCCGGAGCCACCCCAAAGCCATCAATTAACCCCCGTGCCTCGTCTCCCCCACTCTCTCCTCCATGAACCAGGACCTGAACGGCCAGAAGGAGCTGTGCCCACGCCTGTGCCACCTGAAGAAAGGCCCCAATGGCTACGGCTTCAACCTGCACAGCGAGAAGTCGCGGCCGGGGCAGTTCATCCGCTCCGTGGATCCCGACTCGCCGGCAGCCCGGGCAGGCCTGCGGCCCCAGGACCGCCTGGTGGAGGTAACGGGGGGCCAGCAGCACGGGTGGGACCCTGGGCAAGCTGGGACACCCCCAGCCCGTGACCTTCCCCCCCATATCCCCCTGTGTTCCTCTATCTCGGAGTCCCAAGGCTGGCTCTGCTCGCTGCTCTCCTGCCAAGGGGCGTTTGGGAGCTCCGGGTGGAATTACAATTTAGAATTGTTTTTAGGCTGGAAAAGCCCTCCAAGACTACTGAGTCCTGCCTTTCCCCAGCACTGCCAAGGCCACCCGTGTCCCCAAGGTGCTGTGCTGGCTCTGGCTGGCACCTGGGAGGGTGGGGCAGGTGACTGTGGGCATAAGGCCAGGTTGGTGCTGCCCAGCTGAGCTGATGCCCTGCCAGGAACTGCTTGGAAAAATAGGAGAAGAGGCTTTGCAGAGATTTTTAACACACAAAATTATGAAAGATGGGGGGAAAGTGTTCTTGGAAGCATCTTGCTGGTTGCCATGTGCTGGACAGCACTTTTTGCCCAAGATGGAGCTGGGAATTGCCCTCTCTTTGCTTGTGTGTTGTGTTGTTCCTGGAGAGGGAGATTCCCCCATCCAGAGCTGCCTGTCTGGGCAGAGGGGCAGACACAGCCCCCCTTTCCCTGTGGGAGCACATGGATATCCCCTGCTTGGGCTGTTCCCCAGGAGCTTGAACCCCAAAACCACCCCACAGGGACTGAGCTGTGGCTCTCACTGCCAGCTCAGAGCAGGAATGGGGTTTGCACCCCTGGAGGACTGTGAGCTGGGTAGATCCCGAGAGCAGAGCACTCTGCTGCTTTCCAGGCCAATGAAGAATTATTCCCCAGGCAGTGGGAGCTGCTGCCTCTTGCCAGCAGCTGAAAGTTTAATGCTGGGAGCAGCGTGGGGCCGGGGCACGGGTGGCACTGGCTGGCTGGTGTCACATCCAGGGGTCGTGTTATTTATTTATGGGCTTGGCCCAGGGCCTGGCACACACAAAGCAGCTCGGGGTGAGCTGCTGAGCTCAGAAACCTGATCCCCTCCCTGCCTGCTCTTTGGGGCTGGCATAAATATTTGATGCCCCCCCAGGCCTGTGCCAGGGTGGGGGGAGAGCAGCCCTGGGCATGGATTGGGGTGAGCTGGAGTGGCAGGACAGGGATGGAGCAGGGCTGTGAGCTGGCAGCTGAGGCTGGCACAGCCTGGAAGGGGTTTCTTCTCATCCCAGCCCTTGCAGCTGTGCCCTGAGGAGCAGGGGAGCCTGCTTCCCTGCAGAGGGGATCCCAGGGTGTGGAGCCAGGCTCTGCTCATCCCTTTGGATGAGGAGGAGAGCTGGGTCATGCTGAGGCTGTCCCCTTCCCGGTGGGACAAAGGGTGATTCACTGCCACCGAACAATGTCCTGAGTCACCATTGTCCCCTGGCTGGGAACAATCAGGATCACGTTCCCCGGAGGTCCTGGCTCTCACACAGGGCAGGGAGGGATGAATCCCTGCCCCAGGCACAGGGGCTCGCCCTCAGGGGCACAGAAACCCCCGGTTTTCCCTGGCAGAGGGATGGAGGATGGCACGGGGGTGCACCCAGCCCACTGTGCCCACGGGGAGCCCGAGATTCCTGGGCACATCCCAGGGGAAGGCTGGGCTTCACAGCACCAGAGAGGGCAGGCAGAGGGTTTGGGTGGGAGCCTGGGGTGTGTGGTTGCCCGTGGATGTGTTTGGGATGCAGCCAGAGGCCTGAGGGAACACGGATGAGAGAGAGAATCCCAGAGAGAGAATCCCAGAGAGAGAATTCCCAGAGAGAGAATTCCCAGAGAGGGAATCCCAGAGAGAGAATCCCAGAGAGGGAATCCCAGAGAGGGAATCCCAGAGAGAGAATTCCCAGAGAGGGAATCCCAGAGAGAGAATCCCAGAGAAGGAATCCCAGAGAGAGAATCCCAAAGAGGGAATCCCAGAGAGAGAATCCCAGAGAGGGAATCCCAGAGGGAGAATCCCAGAGAGAGAATTCCCAGAGAGAGAATCCCAGAGAGAGAATCCCAGAGAGGGAATCCCAGAGAGAGAATCCCAGAGAGAGAATCCCAGAGAGAGAATTCCCAGAGAGAGAATCCCAGAGAGAGAATTCCCAGAGAGGGAATCCCAGAGAGAGAATCCCAGAGAGGGAATCCCAGAGAAGGAATCCCAGAGAGGGAATCCCAGAGAGGGAATCCCAGAGAGGATGCTCTGGGGGCGGTTAGGAGGCCATGCTTGGCTGGAGAGGGGGAACAAAAAAAAGCCTGCAGCCTTCCTGTCACCCCAACAGGAATACAGAAAGGCAAATGCCATCCCAACAGGAATGAAGAAAGGCAAATGGCACCCCCTGGGGAAGGAGGGGGTCTGGGGCCGGGAGCAGCCCCCCGGGCTGCCTTTGGGCTGTGACGCCGTGTCCCCACAGGTGAACGGGGTGAACGTGGAGGGGCTGCGCCACTCCGAGGTGGTGTCCCACATCAAGGCCAGGGACAGCGAGGCCAGGCTGCTGGTGGTGGACCCCGAGACAGACGAGTACTTCAAGAAGCTGGGGGTGACCCCCACGGAGGAGCACAGCAGAGGTGAGGCCGTGCTTTCCCAGGCCGGGCCTGTGGCTCACGGGGGAGAGGCGCCTTTCCCTCCCGCCTCATCCCTCAGGAGTTTCCTGAGCACCACCCAGCTATTTATAAACACTGAGAACACCCACCCAGCCAAAAAACACTTTGTTGCTTTTACACGGTGAATAATGAACTGTGGAACTCCACGGTGAATAATGAACTGTGGAACTCGCTGCCCCTGTGGGCCTGAGGTGTGGTGGGGTTTTTGGGAGCTGGGCTGCTCCTGTGGGAGGTGTCCCTGCCCGTGGTGGGGCTGGGTGAGCTTTAGGGTCCCTTCCACCAGGATTCTGTGATGCTCTGGTGGCTCTTTGCTCCAGGGAAGGAGCCTGTGGGCACCTGCAGCGTCCCTGTGCAGAGGGAAGGGCTCCACGCCGGCGGATCATGGCGTGGCTGGGGCAGGAAATGTTCACCTGAGGCAGGTGAATATTTAAGCATCCCAAAGCCACACAGAGGTTTTTGTACCAGCACACTCTCAAAATCACGAGGTGGCAGGGAAAGCTGCTCACCCGCTGCCCCCTGCTCAGGAGGGGACGCAGCTCCCAGGCTGGCCTGTCCCCTGCTCAATGGGCAGCTCTGTCTGCCAGCACAGCTGCTCCTTATCTGATCCCCGGGGTGTCAATGGGCAGATTTGTCCCCAGAAGTGGGTCAGGCCCTGCTGGGGAGCCACAGGGTGTCAGATGCTCCCAGGAGGAGCCGGGGCTGGCTGCTGGCACTGCCACAAAGGAGCCCTTGTTCCAGGAGGGGACAGAGCCCTGGGCAGGGAGGCTGGGGCTCCGGGCCCTGTGCTCACCAGGACTCGGATCTGCCTGGCACCTGCCAGGTGCCAAAGGGCTCTGGTGAATTCTGCTGTTTGCTGGGTGAGAGGAAATCATGCCTGTCCTCTTGAGCTGACCTGCTTTGACCTCACACTGACACTTCCCAAGCCTTGCAGCTCACCCTGAGCACCTCAGCCTTTAACCAAATGAGTGGCTTTTAGATTAAGCATTCCTAGATATGATTAATCTGTTTTTGAAGTCCAGTCCCACTTTTCTGTTCCTTGTCATCTGAAGCTTTTAATTTAAATAATTTAAAATTTAGCTCCTTATGATAGCAGAGACATAACCATGTGTGCGAGCTGACTCTTCTTATGCCCATTGCTCAGAGCTTATCCTACTCTAAACACGAGTCCAGCATTCACTGCAATCAAATATTTAAGCATCCCAAAGCCACACAGAGGTTTTTGTACCAGCACACTCTGAAAATCACAGTTTAGGTTTATTTTTCTGCTTTGCCCCAGAAATCCCTGCAGTCTGCAGTGATGCAGCCCCCAGTCAGTCCCTAGGGAAAGCATCCATGCTTGACATGATTCAGTTATTAATCCTGTCCCAATTAACACATCTGTTAGTCTGGGACAGTGAGACACAGTAATGCCTGGGGTGATGACTTGATCGTGGTGACTGGCAGCTTAAAGGCATAAAATTTGCCATTGTGTGGGCTATTGTTAGAGTAAATCACTGGAAGTGAGCAAAACAAAAATTCCAGAGTGCCTGGAGAGCAGGGTGTGTGGCAGACACTGCTGTGACAACACCATGGTGGGGCTTTTGATGAAGATTTTTGAGCTGACTTTTAAGATTTTTGATTAAAGGACTTATGAAAAAAACTAATGGTCAAAAAAAAAAGGGGGGGGGGCGGCAGGGTAGTGGCTCTAGAAGGAGGTTACTTGGTCCTCCTCCTGGCAGGTGTTTTCCTCTGATCAAAAGGGTGGAGTGAATTCAGGGGGTCTGGCAGGGATGTGGTTCTAGAAGGGCACAGGGAGAGGGGAAAGGTTTTTGTGTGGGCTGGAAGCAGCACAGAGTGAAGGGACAGGAGGAGCTGGTGGGCTGGGCAGGAGGAGGAAGGGCTGGGGTCCCAGCTGAGTGCTCACCGTGTGTTTGCTGTGTGCAGGTGTGCTGCCCCAGCCCATGACAAACGGATCTGCACAGACTCAGGTGAGTCCTCACCTGCCCCAGAGAGGCAGCAGCCTCAGGGTGCAGTGCCCAGGAGGGGTCAGGCTCTGGCCCTGGCTCCCCCCTGGGCCAGCTGAGCCTGCATGCCCCAGGGCTCATTCAGCTCAGCTTTACTGCTGCCAGGTTTTAATTAGTGCCCACTGCAGCTTTAATTTAGGGGGTGAACAAGGGCAGTTTCAGCCCCATTTAATGCCAGGGGAGAGGAGTGTCCCAGCTGGGGCAGGGTGGGACCACGCTCTGCCTGGGGCTGTGGGGTTTGCTGCAATCCCAGGGGCTCCCCGGGGGCAGGGTCCCCTCAGCAGGAGCATCCCCTCCCTCCAGGCTCCTTTCCATCCCTGCAGCAGCCCAGCCCTGGGGTTTGTTGTGTCTAACTCTGCCTGGCACAGAGCACACTGATGTTTTCCTTTCCTCCAGCTGAACGGAGGATCCACATCTTCATCTCACAGCGACCTGCAGAGCCCTGGGAAGGAATCCGAGGTAAAAGCCCCAAAGAAACACCTCCTGTCCCTTCTGCACCCTGGTGTGGGGCAGTCCTGCCCCACAGTGCTGTGTAGTGGTGAGGAGCTTTCAGTTCATCTCCCAGACTTGGGTTCACTTGTACCCAAACAAAACAAAACCCAGATTTCCTCTCGTGCCTTGCACTGTGGGGGTTCAGCTCCTTGGGCAGTGATTCCTGCTGGGTTGGTTTGGGGGGTGAAGGGATGTCTGTAGGATTTGGGATCTGAGGTGTAATTAGCCACAGCAAGGCTGGGGATCTGTGAGGAACACAGCTGTGAGGCTCAAGAGCTGCTAGCAGGACAGGCTAAAATTAAAAAAAAAAGCAAATTATTTTTCTTTTAGTTTGAAGCGCAGTGAATTTATCACAGCGTTTAAGGGAGGGGAGGAGTTGTTTTTGGTGGCAGGCTGGGCTGAAGTGGTGTGGCTCAGCACTGGAAAGGGGCAAAACTTGTTGGGCAAGGTGAAGTGGCAACCAAAAGTCAACACAGGGCACAGACTGGCATTCCCAGGCGTTAATGATTTAGCAGGTTTTTTCCTGTTACAATAAGAAGTGGGGATTTGCAAAGTGCTCAAAAATTTATCTTTAGCCCAAGGTTCTGCCATAAATAGAGCAAAGTCTCCATGCAGGTGCCCTGGGGGGTCTCTGCCATGCTGTCCCCTGCCCCAGGACACTTGGGAGCAGGAATGTGCCAGCACCAAGTGCTCAGGTGGCCTCTCTGGGCACCCAGAGCCCCTCGGGCACCAGCTGTGCCAAGCGCCTGCAATCTGCCACTTCCCCTGTGAGCCCTGAATAATGCATGTCCTGCTCTGCCCTGGGAGAGCCAGGCTGTGTCCTGCCCTGCCTGTGCTGTCCCCCTGAGCCACCCTTGGGCTGCTGCAGGGTCACTGCAGCACCAGTCAGTCCCTGGGGTGCAGAGGTTGGAGAAGGGGCTGTGCTGGAGCCCTCCTGACATGGAGACACCCTGGGGCTGTTCAGGGCTGTCCTGGCAAGAAGGCAAAGCCCCTGTGGGGTGGTGGGGGTTTCCTGGGCTCAGTGTGGCTCAGTTTGGTTTGGCTGAGCCCAGCAAGGCTGGCACTGTTGTCTCAGTGCTGGTGGAGAGCCCTGCCCAGGGACATCAGCAGGGTCTGCCCTCTGCTCCAGAGCTGGGCATGCTGCTGGGGCAGCAGGGCCAGCAGGACAGCTCTGCAGTGTTCCCCTAAAGCCAGAGGTGTGTGTTCACCCACTCCTGACTGGGCAGCACCTCTGTGGTCCTGCTTTTCCCCTTCCAGCTTCAGGCAGGAGCAGCACCCCCACAAAATCCAGTGTTGCAATCAACTCCGTGGCCACACGGGTGCTGCTGCCAGTGAAACCACGGGCACGGCACGGGGAAGGGGCTTCGAGCTAAAAAAACATCCCAGAGCATGTGTTTGTTGTGCAGGCTGGAGGAAATCCTTCCTGGCAGGGGTTGTAGGCACTGGGGGTGCCCAGGGAGGCGCTGGGGTGCCCAGAGGAACACCTGGCTGTGGCTCTGGGCTGGTGACAGGTGGGCATGGGGCACAGCTGGTGATCCAGGGGTTTCCAGCCTCGGGGTGCCCTGAGGGCACTGCAGGGCTGTGGCAGTGCTGTGACAGTGCTGGCAGCTTTGTCCCTTCCCCCAGGACGGTGACACAGACAAGAAGGACCCTTTTGAGGAGAGCGGGCTGAGCCTGAGCCCCACGGCCGCCGAGGCCAAGGAGAAGGTGAGGGCCAAGCGTGTGAAGAAGAGAGCGCCCCAGATGGACTGGAACAAGAAACGGGAGATTTTCAGCAATTTCTGAGCCCCGCTGGCCGCCCCCCTCCCGCCCAGCCCGGACGTTTCTGAGGTGCCTACACCCTGTCCCTCGGTGTCCACGTGAGATGCTTTGTGCTCTGCTCTTCACTGGTTGCTTTTACAAGGCGTATTTTAAAGTCCTTTTTATTTTTATTTTTTATTATTATTATTGTTGTTGTTATTATTATTATTATTATTGTTACTCACCAGCGATTCTCATAAGAAAAATGTGACCAAAGCTCCTTTTCTTGCTTGCTCTGGCTCGGGCTGCTGTCCCTGTTCCCATGAGAAAGGACTGGAAGGATTTTAACTCTTGTTTCTTACCTGCAGCATTTAGGCTTCTGTTACTTCTTTTTGACTTTTTATGTGGGGTATTTTGGCTTTGTGGGTGTCCCAGACTGAGCCCCGTGGGATGCTCTGTGCCCCTGTGGAAACATCTCACAGCTCGTGGTGGGGGTGCCAGGGACCCCTCCCCAGCTCCCCGTGCCCAGCATGAGCTGCTCCCAGCATGGGAAAATGGACTGTGCCTGGAAATTGTTCGTTGGCTTTGCTATTGAAGCAAAAACATTTGTTTTGTTGGTTTTTTTTTTGTTTTGTTTTTTTAATGAAGTCCCATGTGTTTCCAGTTAGTTAGGAACCTCCCCCTCACCAGCAGCTCCTGCCCAGGCAGTAAAAGCCCATTTTTCACCCCAAGCAGCTCTGCAGAAGGGAGAGGGTGGGGTTTAAAAGCAAACCCCAGAGCCCAAGGCCACAGCTCTCCCCAGCTGCAGCCGTGGATGTGGCAGAGGAAGGAGGAGCACGAAGATGAGACCCATGAGATGCTACAAAACCCCTTTGGACACAGCTGGCAGTGGGGATGAGCCAACATCTGCTTCCAGGAGGGATGCAGCTCTAACTGAGGCTCAGCACTGGGAGTGGGGCTGCTCCAGGTGCCACCTGGGCTGGGTTTGGTGTCCCCAGGGAGTGTCACCAAGGACATCCCCCAGAGCCATGGGGGTGACCCTGGGGCTGCAGGTGGAGCAGGCAGGGGTGTGAGGGAGTGGGCAGCACCTCTGGCCTCCTCCACAGCCCCACTCTGGCCATTCAGAGTGTCTCTTTCAAGCACTACAGGTGAAGTCCCTTGAAGCTCTGTTTCTCCCTCTGGCTGTGGGTGCAGGTGGCTCAGGGAGCAGAGCTGAGCCACCAGGGCAGGGGCTGGGGCTGCCCCACTCCCTCCCAACCCCAGCCCTGCTCTGGGGAGGGACTGGGAACACAAAGCCCCTCTTCCCAGCCATCAGCTGGCCGTGGATGAGGGGCGAGCACAGAGCTGTGGCTGTGCCCTGCCCCACCCAGCCCTTCTGGGATGGAACCCTTGGCTGGGCAGTGTGCTGTGCGTGTGGGAATGGCTCTGCACGGATTTCCTAAGGTATTTCCAGATTGTGGAGCTAAAAGGTGCCTTATGCCAGCCTCTGCTCTCCTCAGCAGCGGGCTGGGGCTCAGCACAGGGTGTTTGGCTCCAGCTGGTGCCCGTGGCCTTACGCTGCTGGCAGGAGAGTGTGGAGAGCCTCAGGGGTGAAGGAGATGAGTTCTCTTTATGCAAGTTATCTTTTAGGATTGTTGATGGGCTGAACAGGTCGAAAATAATGACTTTGGAGAGGAACTGGTGCAGGTGTTTGGCTGTGGGTGGTGAGACAGGACATTGGGGTGAGGGGGGATGTGGAGAGGCTGCCTCCCCTCGGGGCTCTGCCATTAACAAGACACCTCTTCCTCATCCCACTTCAAGCTACCTGCTCTCTTTTTGACCCCAAAAATACTGTTTTCTCTCTCTGGGTCGTGTTTGGAAGGAGCCCTTCTTTTCCATGCTGTGCACGTTGCTTCCCGTGCCCGCGTGGCCAAACCCTGGCAGTGCCCAGGCTGTGGGGCAGAGCAGTCCCTGGTGCTCTTCAGAGAGCACAGACCTGGTGTCAACACCCCATTTCTCATCCCAGACTGCTGGAATTGAGGCGGGGGAAGGAAGGAAGGAAAAAAAACTTGTGTAGTGTTGAATGTAGATCAAAAGAAATCAGGTGTGCAAATCCGTGTTGGTAAGATTGCAAATCTTAATCTGTTAGTCCAAGGAAACTGCTCCTGGTTGAAGCATTACTGCATTCCTGACATCTTGTTGTAGCTCAGTAGTAATTATTCAGTTCCTGTACATTTAACTTGGAAAAGAAAAATCAATAAAGTCAAAGGCTGGCAGCAGCACTGCAAACCCACCATGTACACTGTAATGTCAGTAATAAACTTGGTTTGCCATGTACCCAGCACTTATCTGCTCCTTCCTCAGCTGCTCGGGGAGCCCGGAGCGGAACTGCAGCCCTCCAGCACATTGTAAACTCTGCTTCCTCTGGAAAGGGGAGCTGCAATTACGCCTTTGAAGCTCCACAATGAAGTCAGCACTGCCCTTTCTTTGAAGAACAAAACACAGGGGTGGTGCTGTGCCTCTGTCAGCTCCTGGGGACACAGCCTGGCTCCCGAGGCTGCTGTAACCCTTGTGGCACACACAGAGTGGCAGTGGCTCAGCTCCTGGCCCTGCTGTGCATCACCCACCCCTGTCCTGCTCCAGGACCCACAGGTCATGGTGCAGGCAGTGATTCCTCTGCTCCTGCCTTGGGAAGGCTTCAGCTGCACCTCAGAGTCCCAGGATCACCAAGGCTGGAAGAGATCTCCAGGATCATCAAGGCTGGAAGAGATCTCCAGGATCATCAAGTCCAACCTGTGCCCCATCCCCAGAGCACTGAGTGCCACGTCCAGGCCTGCCCTGAGGGATGGGAGCTCCAGCACCTCCTGGACAGCCCCTGCCAGTGTTCCACAACCTTTTCCATGAAGGAATTCCTCCTGTGTCCACCCTGGCTGTCCCCTGGGCCACCTCTTGTCCTGTTGTGTGGCAGGGCAGGGCTGGGCAGGTTGCCATGGCTCAGCCTTGCTGAGGTCACCCACGTCCTCCTCCCCTCAGCCAGTGCCACACAAATGCCAGCAAAGCTCGTGGGTGCAAAAAGCCCTCACCACCTTTATTAAACAAGTATTTACAAGCAGCAGCTGCCCCCTGAGGACAAAGCTTTTCTCTGCAGTGACTCAGCGTGGCACAGCTGGGCCGTGCCCAGCCATTCACCCAGGCTGGAGTCTTCAGCTCTGTCCCAGCAGGATTGCTGCCTCTCAAAGCCCCTTTTTCCTCTGCAGAGCTGAGCCAGTGCCAGGGGCTGCTCCCTGAGCTGCTGCAGCAGGCTCCTGTGCCCTGCAGTCACCTGCCAGCCCTGTGCCAGGCCCAGCTGCAGCAGGGCTCAGCCCAAGCAGCTGTGTGGCTCTCCCAAGGCTGCAGGATCCCTCAGAGTCTCTTGGCAGCCGGGCAGATGTCTTGGTTGAGGCACTGGCTGCAGCGAGGGTTCACAGGCAGGCAGGTCTGCTGCCCAAAGCCCACCAGGAGCCAGTTTATCTCCTTCCAGAGGTCCCTGCAGTGGGGGGACAAACAGCACTGATGCCATGCAGCTGCTTGGAAGGGATGAGGAACAGCCTGTGGTGTTAATGGGATCCCTTTCCTCCTGGAGGTGAGTCCCAGCCCTCCCAACCTTTCCTGGTCCTGGGAGCAATGCCTGTGCTCAGCACGTGCCAGGTGTGGGGATGTCCCTCAGTAAGTGCCAGCTGGTGTTTGATACTGAACATTAACCACCAGTGAAAGCCAGGATCCAGCTGATGCTGCTGTGACCACTGGGCTCAGCAAGGCCCTCTGTGGAAAAGCACCTGGCTTGGGTCATGGTAAACTTGGCAAGGCAAAAACCAGGGATCAAGAGCTCCACTGGTGGTGACTGATCCATCTGACAGCAGCAGAACCACCACACAGGTAAGATGCTGCTGCTGCTGTGGCCCTGGCAGAGGGGAAACACCTGCGACCCTGGAAGGAGGAAGGAGCCCAAATGCAGTCCCTGAAAGTGCCCCAAGCAGGGGAAGGAGCCAAAATGCAGTCCCTGAAAGTGCCCCAGGCAGGGCTTTGTGCACACATGGCTCCTGCAGCCAGCAGGGGCTCGGGGCTCACCTGGGCAGCCACTCCTCCAGTGCCACCCGAGTCTCCTCGGGCTTCTTGGTCTCCTTCTGCACCCACTGGAGCCTGTTGGAGATCCTGTGCACGTGGGTGTCCACAGCTGGGGAGGGAGAGCCCAGAGTTGAGGTGGGAGAGAGCAGAGCCACAGCTGCCTGTGACAGCCCAGGGCCAGGCTGTCCCCAGGGCAGCAGGAGCAGCCAGCTGGGACAGGAGCACAGCAAGGGGAGGCTCACTCCAAGAACAAACAATTTCTTCCCAGGCCTGCAGCCAAAAGCATTTGGGGTGTCTGTCTGTCTCTCCCCAGCCCCGTGGAGCAGGCACAGGGCCTGGGCCCTGCTCCCTCTCCTCATCCTCCTGCAGTTTCAGCTGGAGTTACGCAAATTGTGATCTCTGCCCCTTCCTCTGCCCGCATGGAAAACACATTTCATAATACCCACCAGCAGAGAGGGCTTGGGAGGCTTAAAGCAGTGTTTATAATGTGCTTTGAGCTCAAAAGCTCTGAATGCAAAGTGTATTATTGTTAGATCAGCAGTGATAAACCTGTCTCTGGGGCTAATTGGGCAAAACCCAGGAAATTGCTGTAAACAGGAAGACTAAGCCTTGCCTCCCAAATCAAAACCGAGCACACAATTATTTGGAAAGCACTTGGCTGCTTTGGCTGCCTCTGGACTTCCCTCCCCCACAGCAGGAGAACAACAGAGCCCAAGGGCTGCTGGATGCAGGGCAGGGGCCACGGCCTGTCCAGCTGGTGGTCACCAGAGGGGCTGCAGGATCCAGCTCCCACCCACTCGCTCCTCCTGGCTTTCCCAGGGCTCTCCCATCAAGCAGCACATCCTTTTGGAACACTCATCTGTCCCCAGGGGCCCCAGGCCAGGACCTGCAGGTGATGGTCCAGCCCCATCTGTCCCCAGCTCCCCAGAGCTGTGACTTCCCTTGGGAATTTCTGCTGTCAGATCTGGGGAGAAACAGCAGCTGCTGAAATCCTACAGCTCCCTGAGGGTCACATTGCTCCCCGACCCAGATCCTCTGCAGCTACTGAACCAGAGGGGTGTTACCAGGCTGCTGGGGCTGCAGCGCTTCCCCTCTGCCTGGGGAATGGAGTGGGATTTAGGAGAGGGGTGGGAAAGCAGGGGCCAGGTTACCTATGCCAGCCACGCTGTCCCAGGCGATGTGCATGGCCAGATGGGCCATTTTGGGCCCAACTCCTGGCAGCTGCACCAGCTCCTCCACAGTGCTCGGGATGTCCCCCCCGTACTTCTGCTTCAGGATGGCCGTGGTCTGCTTGATGTACTTCACCTTGTTCTGGAAAACCAAGGGGAAAGGCACACAGTCCAAGCTGCCCCCCAGCACAGGGAAAACAGGCACACAGCCCAGAAAACCAACCATTCCTGTGTGGTACAGGTGAGGCCACACATGGGAGCTTGGAGGAGACAGAGCCTTGACTTCTACATGAAATCAAAACGCTCAGAGCTGGGAGCTCCAGGCTCCCTGCACACTGCAGGCCCTGCAGCTCCAGGCTCCCTGCACACTGCAGGCCCTGCAGCTCCAAGCTCCCTGCACACTGCAGGCCCTGCAGCTCCAGGCTCCCTGCACACTGCAGGCCCTGCAGCTCCAACATCCCTGCACACTGCAGGCCCTGCAGCTCCAACATCCCTGCACACTGCAGGCCCTGCAGCTCCAGGCTCCCTGCACACTGCAGGCCCTGCAGCTCCAGGCTCCCTGCACACTGCAGGCCCTGCAGCTCCAGGCTCCCTGCACACTGCGGGCCCTGCAGCCGACAACCCCATCCTGCTGGCAATACAAAACACCAACATTGGTGTAAAATCCAGCTTCTAGCCTGGCTCCAGGGGAGAGAGGAAGGCACAGGGGGTTCCTGTGTGTCCTGCACTCACCCTCCAGAAGCCCACGGGGTAGATGATGTGGCCCAGGCTCTCCTCATCCATCTGCAGCACGCTGTCCACGGTGAGGCCGCGCCGGCGCAGGCGCAGCATGGCAGCGCTCGTCACCTGGTCCTTGGTCTGGCTGGACAGCATCAGGGCCAGCAGCACCTGGTAGCGCATCACCTGGGGACACAGGGGACACTGAGACGCCCTGGGGGGACCCAGCAGCTCTGGCACCTCCCTCGGTGCAGGGTGTGCTCCCACCCTCCTGCCCAATCCACCTCCAAGAGAATGGCAGGCTGCAACAGGAATAATCCACAACCTTTTCATTCCACCACACAACAAAGGAAGAAACACCTTCAAGCTCAGCTGTCAGTACCTGAGAGAGGGCAGGGAGCAGCTCTGCTGCTGGGATCTCACACCAGTGCAGAGCCACAAAGGGCTGGACAAAGCTCTTCCTGAGGATGGCATTCCCAGGAGAGCCATAGGATGCACAAACACCCAGTGATTTTTCATGCAATGTCTGCTCTAAGCAGCTTTTGAAAATCCCAACCCTTTCCCACCAGGCTTCAGTAGGAACTGGGTGTCTGGCCCCAGTGAGCTCCTCAGGGAACCAAATCTGAACAACGGGGATGACAGAGACTGGGAGAAGGACAAATCCCAGGAATTCCTCTGCTGCTGCCATGCAGGGTTTATCCAGGTCCTCACCTCCTATTTCCCAATTCTTTCTTCCCAAATGTGATTCCATGCCACCAGAGTGAGAAGGATGATGCAACTAACCCAAGATGACCCGGGATAACACGGGACAAAATCCTCCCTCCAGCTCTCCTGCAAAGTTTACAAAACCACAGGTGGACCAGGAAAAATCCCTGCATGCGTGGAAGCAGGATAATGTCAGGGTACAAAGAAATGGTGTGAGGAGCTGAGGTTATTACAACATCCACTTCTTCTGGGAAGCAACAAGGCAGCTTCCCCAGGGAAGAGAAGCTATTTCCATGTGGTCCCCTGGCCCCACAGCTGCCAGCCCACGTGGCTGAGAGCGTGTGATGCTCCCTGGCTCGGGGTCACAGCTCATCCTCCTGCCCAGGGCAGTGTCCAGCAGCAGGGACAGCATTCCCTGTGCCAAGGCTGTGCAGCTGTGTCCTCCAGAGCCCTCCCTCAGAGCCCAGCAGGTCCCACTGCTCCTCTGGATGATTCCCACTCCAGAGGCTCCTGCTGCTCCAGGTCCATGGGGTTGAATTAGCTGTCTCCAAAGTCACTTCCAACCCTATCAATTCTGGGATTCTGTGATCCCTACATTCCCACTCCAGTGGCTCCCTCTGCTCCTCCAAGCCTGCCCTGGGCGCTCCCCACATTCCTCAGCATCCCACAGCCACCTTGCTGGATACTTTCCCTGGACTTCTACAGAGATTTTAAGGAAAAAAGGAACATGGCTTCACGCCCTGCCAGCCTGCTCCATAAAGCAGCGCTGCCCTTCACATTCATCACATCCTCAGGGACCAATCCCAGCCCGGAGTCCTGATCCAGTTTCTGTCCTGGAAACATCCCAAGTGGGACAGATCCAGGGGCAGCAGCAGGGTGAGGGAGGCTGTGTTTTCCTGTGCCTGCCAGAGCTGGCAGCAGGATGCTGTAACCCATGGATGCTGCTCCCTGTGGGTATGCTGGTACCCATAGGTGCTGTTCCCTGTGGGAATGCTGTTACCCATAGATGCTGTTCCCTGTGGAAATAATGGTACCTATAGATGCTGCTCCCTGTGGGAATGCTGCTCCCTGTGGGAATAATGGTACCCATAGATGCTGTTCCCTATGGGAATGCTGTTCCCCATAGATGCTGCTCCCTGTGGGAATAATGGTACCTATAGGTGCTGCTCCCTATGGGAATGCTGCTCCCCATAGATGCTGCTCCCTGTGGGAATGCTGTTCTCCATAGGTGCTGCTCCCTGTGGGAATGCTGCTCCCCATAGATGCTGCTCCCTGTGGGAATGCTGGTACCCATAGATGCTGCTCCCTGTGGGAATGCTGGTACCCAGAGATGCTGCTCCCTGTGGGAATGCTGCTCCCTGTGGGAATGCTGTTACCCATAGATGCTGCTCCCCATAGATGCTGCTCCCTGTGGGAATGCAATGCTGCTCCCTGTGGGAATGCAATGCTGGTCCCTGTGGGAATGCTGCTCCCCATAGATGCTGTTCCCCATGGGAATGCCACTCCTCTGGGAACGCCGTTACCTCAGGAGGTGCAGTGCTGTCGTAGCACCGGTGCACTCCCATCTCATCCACGGGAGCATCCCTGCTGCTCCTCATGCGGCGGATGCGCTGCAGCTGCTCCCGCCAGAGCGGCGGCTCCCAGCGCGCCCGGGGCTCGGCCCCGCCGCCCTGCCCCGCTTCGTAGGCGATGGCCACGCTCTTCCTCCTCCTGCTCTGCCTCGGCACGCCGCCCGTGCCCGGCGTCTGGCTCCCTGCACGGCGTGGCACAGAGATTCCGGGCGTCAGGAAAGCTGCCTTCAGGAAAGCCAGCCCCATGTGCCACCAGCCACCCAGGGGAGCCCGAGCAGGGCGAGTTCCCTGCCCTCATCCCAACCCAAACACCGCACATCCCCTGCCCCAAGCACAGCCAGCAGGGATGGAAGGACCTGCGAGACAAGTGGCAGCAGGTGACAACAGTGGGGTCACATGTCACACGATGGGGACAGGTGTCCCAAACACAGGTGAGGCTGCTGGAGGTGCATCCCCAGCCCAGGACAGCCACATCGCTTGCTCCGAGGGGGATGTGACAAGGACACTCAGCCCCTGTCCCCAGCCATGCCAGGGCCTGGTGCAGCCCAGCAGCTCCCTGTGCTCAGCACAGCCCCGATCCCCCCTTCCCGTGCCAGTGATTCCCGCTCTCCTGCACACCCCGTGTCCTCGATCTCCTCTTCCCGTACCCCAGGAAGCCATGATCCCTCTTTCATACCCTCCATCCCCTGTTCTGTATCGTCATCCTCTGACCTGTACCCCATTCACTGTCCTGTACCCCATTCCCTGTCCTGTACCCCATCCCCTATCCGTACCCCATCCTCTATCCTGTAACCCATCCCCTGTCCATACACCATGCCCTGTCCCGTACCCCATCCTCATCCCCAGTCCTGTACCCCATCCCCTATCCGTACCCCATCCCCTGCCTGTACCCCCATCCCCATTCCCATCCCCATTCCCTATCCGTACCCCATCTCCTATCCCGTACCCCCGCTGCCCATATCCCATTCCCTGCCCATACCCCATCCCCTGTCCTGCACTCCACCCCCATCTCCATCCCCATTCCCTATCCCGTACCCCAATTCCCCTGCCCGTACCCCATTCCCTGCCTGTACCCCATCCCCTGTCCTGTACTCCATCCCCATCTCCATCCCCATTCCCTATCCCGTACCCCAATTCCCCTGCCCGTACCCCATCCTCTGCCTGTACCCCATCCCCTGTCCCATCCCCTATCCCGTACCCCATCCCCTATCCCGTACCCCATCCCCTGTCCCGTACCCCATCCCCTATCCGTACCCCATCCCCTATCCCGTACCCCCATCCCCTATCCGTACCCCATCCCCTGTCCCGTACCCCATCCTCTGCCTGTACCCCATCCCCTATCCGTACCCCATCCCCTATCCCGTACCCCATCCCCGTCCCGTACCCCATCCCGTACCCCCTCCCCGTCCCGTACCCGCGCTGCCCGCGGCCGAGCGGAGCCGCCGCAGCCGCAGCCGGGGCCGGGCCGCGCTCATGGCGGCGCCGCGAACTACCGGGCCCGGAGCGCAGCGGGGCCGCCGGAACGGGCGGGGCGAGCGCGGGGCGGGGCCGGCACCGGGCACCGGGCACCGGGCACCGGGCCCCGAGCGGAGCGGGCCGGGCGGCGGGACCGGGCCGGGCTCGGGGTGAGTGACGGGGCACCCGGCACCGGGGAGGGGCCGCGCTCTGGGGCCGCGCTGTGACCCCGCTGTGTGTCCGGGGGGCTGGGCTGTGACCCCCGTGGTGTTTGTTGGGGTCTGTAATGTCACCCCCGCTGTGTCCGGGGTCTGCAGTGTGACCCCCATTGTGTTTGGGGGTCTGGGCTGTGACCCCCGCTGTGTTGGGGTCTGCGGTGTGACCCCCGTTGTGTTGGGATTTGGGCTGTGACCCCATTTGTGTTTGTTGGGGTCTGCAATGTCACCCCCGTTGTGTTTGGGGGTCTGGAATGTGACCCCCATGGTGTTTGTTGGGGTTTGGAATGTGACCCCCGTTATGTTTGTTGGGGTCTGCGGTGTGACCCCCGCTGTGTTGGGGTCTGCAATGTCACCCCCTTTGTGTTTGGGGGTCTGGGCTGTGACCCCCACGGTGTTTGTTGGGGTTTGGAATGTGACCCCCGTTATGTTTGTTGGGGTCTGCGGTGTGACCCCCGCTGTGTTTGTTGGGGTCTGCAGTGTGACCCCCATGGTGTTTGTAGGGGTCCGGGCTGTGACCCCCCCTTGTGTCCCTAAGAGCTTGTGCCATATCCCTGCCTGGGGTGGGATGTGGCGTGTCCGGGCTTGTCCGGGGGTCGCGAGGGGACAATGTGCCAGCGCCCAGGGTGGGTCAGGGCTGCGGGGGTCCCCAGGGTGGGAGTGTCCCTGGAGACACAGGGCTGGGGTCCATAGCATGTCCCCGGGGATGGTGGGCTGGGGTCCATGGCGTGGCACTGGGCAGAGCCTGTGGCCTGTCCCCTGGTCACACTGGATTTGGGTCCATGGCGTGTCCCCTGGTGGCACTGGGCAGAGCCCGTGGCCTGTCCCTGGTGGCACTGGGCAGAGCCCGTGGCCTGTCCCTGGTGGCACTGAGCAGAGCCCATGGCATGTCCCCTGGTCACACTGGATTTGGGTCCATGGCGTGTCCCTGGTGGCACTGGGCAGAGCCCGTGGCGTGTCCCCTGGCATGCAGGGACAGGCTGTGTGGTGCACCCCTGGGAGCAGCAGGGATTGCTGTGCCAGGCTGTGGGAAGGCCGTGGGATGTCCCTGGGGCTCTGGCGTTGTGCAGGGTCGTGTCCCCAAGGGACAGTGGGTCGGGCAGGGGGAGGCAGTGTCTGGAGTTGTTGTTGTTGTGATGGCCATCCCTGTTCTTGCCCCATCTTTCCTTGCCATGGCAGCACTTGGCTGTTCCAGCACTCAGATTTGTGAGCTCTTCCTCACTTCCACATCGACAGCACAGCACGTTGTGCTTGGCCTTTGCTTGGGAACAAACATCCAGCTCACACTCTCCAAAAGTGTGTGCACGTGGGCATCCTGCAAAAATCAGCCTGTGTGGTGGGCTGGGCGTTCAGGGCTCCCAGGAAAGGGTATCCCAAAGGCCCGTGTTCCATGGGGGATGCAGGTGCTGAAGGCAGGAGCAGCACAAGCTCCTTGTGTTTCCTCAGTGCTGGGCTTCTCCCGTGTTGGAAAAGGCTCAAGGCTCTTTGGAAGAGCCCTGGTGTGGTGCTGTTCTTGGGGTTTTCCTGCTGAAATATTCCCCTTGGGCCTCCCTTAGCAGGTCCCTGTTCTGTGTTTGCAGGGCCTCGGCGCTGGGCAGCAATGGCAAAGCCTCAGAGCAAGGATTCCGGGCTGAAGGAGAAGTTCAGGAACCTCCTGGGGCTGGGAACATCCCGGGGAAGTTCCAAGTCGTCGGAGGGCAAGCAGACAGAGTTTATCATCACTGCAGAAATACTCAAGGTGTGAGAACTGAGTGGAGTGAAGGTGGGGTAGTGCCTGGGGTACGTCAGCTGAGGGGATCCTTGCTCCTTTCCTGTTTTTTTTGGCTCTCAGTTCCTCTCCATCATTCCCTCTCCTGCATTCTCTAGTGAACTGGATGTACAGCTCACCTACTTTGCACTCCAGCATTTGAGTTATTCACTCTTTGAATACTTTGGAGATACTTGTTATATTGGGTTACAGGCTATTTCCCTGTCCCCTTGATTTTTTTATAGTCTGAGCTTGATGAAGTTTCTGTGGTGGCAGTTTCCACAAGCTGGGAATAGTTTCTGTTTTATGAAAACCTTACGGTTCTGTGGAAATGAAAAATAAAATAATTGATTCCAGTAATTGGTACCACAAGTCTGTAAGCAGAATAGTTGGCACACGAGGAGGAAAATACCAAAAAAAGGGAGAAGGAGACCAGAATTCCTTCTCCCCTTGGAGAAATGGATAAGTGTTTCTGGTAAGATAAACTGTTAGCTTGTTTCTCCATTTCTTTCCAGGAACTGAGCATAGAGTGTGGATTGAGTAACAGGATACGAGCAATCAGTCAAATCTGTGAAGTGGCAAAAACCAAAAAAATTGAAGAGGTGAGTTCTAAAGTGTTCAGTGAGTATTGGAAGGATGGAAATTTAAGCAGCAGCTCTCAAACTGTCGTAAGGGACTCCTGTTGTTTAGGAGGCGTTTTAAAATGGGTGATCCCAGAGGCTGCTTTGTGCTGTAAAAGGGAATTAGTCTGCCCAGCCTTCCAGCTCTGCAGCAGAGGGGATGGATCCCTGTTGGGATTCCTGGAAGGAGAATGCTGGGGATGTTCAGGACAGCTCATGGGAGATGATGTTTAGAGAGGTTTCCTTATCCTGGCTTGTTAATAACCATCCCCCAATTGGTTTTGAACTCATCTTGTAGCTGGGTGAAGGCTTCTGCACAAACATTCCCACTTGCAGTGAGTGTGGAGTGAGGAATTGCAGTTCCTGGGGCGTGGGGCTGGATTTGGTGTCTCCTGGGGTTGGGCTGGGTGTGTGCCCAGCTGGGTGAGCATCCCTCAGAGCAGAGAACTGCGCACACGGAGCCCCTGCATCTTAGCCATCAATTGCCATAATTCTGTGTGACCCTGCTGGCTGCAGACCCTGGAGGAGCTGGGCTTTGCTGCCTCACGCTTTTGCTGTGGTTTTGGGGTTTGTTCTGCTCGCAGCACGCCGTGGAGGCCGTGTGGAAGGTGGTGGCTGACATGCTGCAGCCGGAGCGTCCCGCCGAGGCCAGGCACGCCGTGCTCCACCTGCTCAAGTCCATCGTCCAGGGACAGGTGACAACAGCCCCATGGGGCAGGGGACACTGACCTAAAGTGGCTTTGTGCAGGGGGAATGGGAAAAGCACCAGGGAGCTCTTCCCTGCAAAGGTTCATATTTGTAATTTTGGCTCGTAAATGAGAAGAGGAAGCGTTTCGGTTTTAAGTCTTGGTTTGACCTCGTAGCAAAACTTTTCATACAACTCATAGAAAGCTGTTCTGGTGTGGGGTAACGTTCTTGAGAAAGAGGAAATACTTTGGGTTAAGTTCAGCATAATTCAGCAGATTTTAAGTGGTCTTTGCCCAGACCTTCTAGTCCCCATTTGCAGCTGGTTTTGATGTTTCAGGTATGCAGAGGGTTCTGTGTGAGACACTTCTAGCCTGGCCAAGTTCAGCACACAAGGAATTCTTCAGATTTCCCAACGTGTTGCACAAACATGGGTCTGAATCAGCCCAAAGTTGTCATTCTCAGTGTTATGAGAAAGCAGGGGTGGGTGCTTATGAAGAGAGAAGGCATTGATTCAACAAAAAGCTGATTTAAAGCATGAAGATTACTGAGCTATGCCTTGATAATGGCCAGCCCTTAACCCTTTCCCTTTTTCCATTTCAGGGTGAGAGGCTGGGCATCCTCAGAGCCCATTTTTTCAAGGTGATTAAGGATTATCCCTCCAATGAAGACTTGCACGAGAGGCTGGAGGTGTTCAAGGCTCTGACGGAGAACGGACGCTACATCACCTACTTGGAGGAGGAGCTGGGTGAGCATTGTCCCAGCCCCTCCTCAGTCTGGGGGGCAGCAATGCAGGCAGAGACACCCACTGATAACAGGAGAAGGTAGTGGTGTCATTCCTGGGTAGAAGGCTAACAGTTTTTTTCCCTTTTTTAGCTGATTTTGTGCTCCAGTGGATGGATGTTGGGCTGACTTCTGAGTTCCTCCTGGTTCTGGTGAACCTGGTGAAATTCAACAGCTGCTATCTGGAAGACTACGTAGCTGACATGGTCCAGTAAGTTGGTTTTTTTTAACTCCTACCTGCTTATTCCTGGTAAATTACAGAGGAAGTTGCAGATCAATATACAGACAACTGGGATATTTTTTGTCCCCATCTGGATCTGTTTCGTCCTAGGTGATTTCTGACAAATATTTGATTTTCATTTCTTGTGGTGTTCAGATCTGTTTTCGTTTAAATGTGCTTCTCCCATTCCCATTCCATGGGGTGGGCCTGTTTGCATTGCTTGGTCTCACAAGGGTCTGTGCTGTTGCATTACCTGAGCTGCATTTAAGTCTCCCTTTGACTTTATAAAAGAGATTGCAGACCTCATTGTCCCTTGGGCTGTCACCCAAGATTGCCAAGGGCAGTGAGGAGTTAAATAGCATGGCAATTAACCTGACTGTTCTGGCTCTTTGTAATTTGCCTAAAATCATGTGGAGCAAACAATTCTAATTAAATGTTCTCTCTTAACAGCAAGATCTGCCTCTTGTGCATTCAGACTTCATCATCTATGGACATAGAGGTCAGTGATCTGAGTTTCTTTTAGTACTGCTGGACTCTTTGAAGTTCTTTGTAACTTTTACAAACAAAATCAGATCATCAGACCCTGGGTTTATTCTCATCTTTCAAGAGAGCTGATGCAATATTGTGTTAGTTGTAAGCCAGTAAATCTCATACACCACTAATTTATTCCAAAGCAAACAGAGCATTAATCAATTTGATAAATGAATTGACAGTACTTTTTAAAAACAACAACAAAAAAACCCCAAAAATATCTTCATCCCTTTGACTTCCAGAAGATTTCCTGGATGTGCCAGGCGAGGATTTGTCCTGGTTGATTCACACGGAAGTGTACAATCAGTTTTTTTTCCCTTTCCCAAAGATCTCCTTGCAAGTCCTGGATGCAGTTGTTTGTTACAACTGCCTGCCCTCGGAGAACCTGCCCGTGTTCATCATCACCCTGTGCCGCACCATCAACGTGAAGGAGCTCTGTGAGCCCTGCTGGAAGGTCAGAAACCCTGCCTGCTTTCACGAATTCACTCCTGGAGGAAGTGCCACACTTACCTGGGCACATCTGCCACCAGTTTCAGCTTGGGTTTAAGAGTAATTCAAATGAAAACTTGCTGAAGTGCTGAGGGATCAGCACCTCGTTAGTGCAAGTCGTGTCATGTCCGTGGGATTTCAGCTGCTGTGACAGCTCCTGTCCTGCTTGGGAAGGGCAGGACACACTTACTCCAGCAGCACGGCCAGTTAAACTCGTGTTTAGGTTACTGAATTTTAACTGTGAGTGTTTTAACTCTGGGGATTGAGGTGTTCTCTCTGGATTTGCAGCTCATGCGCAACCTGTTGGGGACTCACCTGGGACACAGTGCCATCTACAACATGTGCAGGATCATGGAAGACAGGTAAGGGAGGAGGATCCACAAATCCAAGGAGCTCAGCAGGGGCCTGGTGAGACACATGGGGAGTCACCAGCCTCAATAGGACAAGCTGAAGGTTCTGGTGCTTAGAAATAATTTCCCTTTCTAGTTGTGCTGCTGAAGTGCTCATTTAGGGCTTTTCTGAATTTAATTTCCCTCTGTTTAAAGTTGTGGTGAATGATTTTCTGCTTTTCATGTTTGGCCATTGCTGTGCAAGGCCCTGATGTGTAACAGCTGGGAATTCCTGTTGGGACAGTGCATATTCCTGTTGACTTTGTATGCTGAAATAATTGTGGCATGGTCTGAATCTTCCCTCTCCCTGTCCTTAGATCCTACATGGCAGATGCAGCCCTGCTGAGAGGAGCTGTGTTCTTTGTTGGGATGGCTCTGTGGGGGGCTCATCGCCTCAATTCCCTCAGGAACTCCCCCACTTCAGTGCTGCCTTCATTCCTCAAGGTAGGCTGGGATGCTGGGGGAACTTCTTAATTACTTGGATAAATTTAAACCAAAAATGTGGCCCCCTACACCAAAGAGATCTTTGTAGGCCTGGAGGACAAGAGGGAGAAATTGGGTGTGGGGTGAAGCAAGGAGAAACAGTAAAACAGGAAGATTTATATCTCTAGCTGAGGCCTCCTCCTCACATATCTTTGGCCAGAAAAGCAAAGTCTGAATCCTTTCTAGCAAATACCTACATTGTGGGTACTTGGCCTTAAAAAATAAAATACAAAGCAACAACTTTCACTCTTCTCAGTGGGTGGTACAAAAAGTGAGGGACGGTGTCTCCAGGGGAAGCCTCAGAGCTCTCAAAATTTCCTCATCTGAGTGCCTCCAGCAGGAATTACTGGCTTTAATCCCCTTGTAGGATGGGGCTGTGTCTGCCATCTGAGCCACAGCTGCTTGCAGGAGAGCAGAACTGCTTTGAGAAGGTGGCTCTGTGCTGTGTGCTTTGTGTGCAGAGACTCAGATGGATTTATCTCAGGCCTCCAGGCTGATTTCCTAATTCATGAGGCGTGTTGCATTTGGGTGCAGAGGGTTTGTGGGCTCTGCTCCCCCCCTGCTCAGTGACTGAAGTGCTTTGGCTCCCAGGCCATGACCTGTCCCAACGCCGTCGTGTCCTACGAGATCGTTCTGTCCATCACACGCCTCATCAAGAAATATGGCAAGGGGCTGCAGGCTGTCACCTGGGACATCCTGCTGGACATCATGGAGAGGCTGCTGCAGCAGCTGCAGGTGGGTGCTGGGCCTGCCTGGCTGTGCTTTCAGTCCCAAGGCTTTGCCATAAATCCTTCTGCAGAGGGATCTCTCTGTGCACCGTGGGGAAATGGAACCTGGGAAAGGCTTAGCCCAGTTCTCACTGCTGTGCTTCTCTGAGTTTTCTGTTTGTGTTTAAGATTAGCGCTTTTTGGCAAGGTGGAACTCTCTCAGGGGTGGTTTTGTCTCTTCTCAGGTTCTGGAGAGCCAAGAACTGAAGTCCATTGTACATGATCTTTTGACCACAGTAGAAGAGCTCTGTGACCAGAATGATTTTCATGGCTCTGAAGAGAGATTTTTTGAGCTGGTGGAAAGATGTGCTGATCAGAGACCAGTAAGGCTTTAGTATTGTTCTCCTTTTGGGTCTGTTCTGTTACAGCTGGAATTTGAGAGTCCTAAAATGGGAAATTATCAGAAAATCCCAGCAAGGACTTCCGTGAGCCTCATTCCCATGGAGGATGCTGGGGGAATGGATTTGTTTTGTTTGCTTGTGCACTAAAAACGTTTCTTGGTCTTTCCATGAAGGAATCTTCTGTGCTAAACCTGATAACATACAGAGCTCAGTCCATCCACCCTGCCAAAGATGGCTGGATCCACAACCTGCAGCTCTTAATGGAGAGATTCTTCAGGTAGGGAATCATAACTTTGGGGACTTCTTACTTTCAAGAAGCATTTCCAAGCGTTTCTTGCCACCTTGTCATGTTAGATAATTTTGTTTTCTGAAGTTCTAACATTCTGAAGTTCTAAGTTAGTAAGTGGCTGCTGAGAAGTGTGGTAGTCCCAGGGCAGAGCACATGAAAGGACTTATGGAACAGAAGAAAAGCTTTCCACTGAGTTCTTTATGCTGCTTTTTTCTTCTTCTCTTTCATTCCATTCAATACTATTCCAATTAGCTTAGGCAGTTGTGTTCCACTCCACAGCACTTTGTAGTTCTGACACCAAACAAGATTTTCCTGTTAAGCATTAGGATTGCATATGGTTATCCAGTATTCCAGTTATCTGGTTTGGAATTGGTGCTCCCTAAGGGATCCTGTGCTCTGAAACATCAACACAGAGCAACAACAAACTTCTGTCTCCTCTGTGAAACGCTGCCAAAGAGCAGCTCTTCCTCAGTGCCATGTGTTTGGTTTTAAATTTGCTCACCAAAGCACTTGTTCTTCTGACTTGTGCTTCCTAGTTTGGATTGGAAATGGGAAAGCTGCAATTACAGGTCTGCAGAAGGAGTAAAAGCTGAAGTGGGATTTGAATTTCCAATTGTTTTGAATCTGATTTCAGGTATAGAGACATTAACTCAGGGCTCAGCTGATCTCTCACACTCACTGTTCCAACTCTGAATAAGTTTCTTATTTTCCTTTAGTTTTACTTTTCTTTCTCCCATTCCCTAAATACCAGCAACTCTTATTTTGCTCATTTTCTCATTTTGGATTTGCTTTTCCTGTTTTAGGAACGAGAGCCGCAGTGCTGTTAGGATCAAGGTTCTGGATGTGCTGTCCTTTGTGCTGAGCATCAACAGACAGTTCTATGAGGTGGGTGTTTGCTGGGGTCCCAGGTGGGGGGAAAGCCTTTGCTGGGCACATTTTCCTGGGGGTTTCAGGTCCCAGACTCTGCCCATGGGGAAGGCACAGCCCTGGGCTCTAAATCTCACCCACACAGAGCTGTTTCTTTGGGATGCTTGTGGGAGGATTTGCCCCTGTTTGTCCTTAGCTGGATACAGGAATGGGCAATTTGCAGTGGGAGCTGCTGGGTTTTGAGGGCAGACCTGGCTGTGTCTTGGCTTCCCTGTTTTAAAGCTTAATTCCATGTCTATTTTGTTTTGGAAGAATTGACAGTCGATGTGAGAGGTGCAAAGCTGATTTAAAAGCTTTGTAAGAGGATGGGGACTGGACATATTGAGCAGTGACTGGTCTTGGTGCTTACAATTTAATTTCTGTCCAAGATGGAAACTGTGAGAGAGAAGTCAGGGAAGAGCTCCAGGGATATCTTGATCTCCTCAGGATGTGCCCAAAGTGTCAGAGGGCAGGAAGGGGCAGAGATGCTCCTTGGATTCATTCAAGATTTGTGAAAACATGAAGCTGTTAGTGTTTCCTCTCTCTCTCTCAAAAAACCAAGGCCTGGAGCTCTCTTGTCTGTTTGAGCCTGGGCTGTCAAATCTCTAGGACAGACAAAACCTAAAGTGCTGAAAAGTTCAGTAAAAGTCACAAATATCTGGAGGGATGGCAGACAGAAACACCTGTTGGATGGAAGAGGAGGTGAAGGGATGAAGCAGTGGAGGAGCAAGCCTGGTACCAGAACAGCTGAATTCTTTTGTTTGCAATTCTTTCTCTAACGTGCTGAACACCTGACAGCTTAGAGGGTCTGTCCTCTTGCAGGAAGAGCTGATAAACCTGGTGGTGATCTCCCAGCTGGCTCACATCCCAGAGGATAAAGACCATCAGGTCCGAAAATTGGCCACCCAGCTGCTGGTGGACCTGGCTGAGGGCTGCAACACTCACCACTTCAACAGCCTGCTGGATATCATCGAGAAGGTGAGTGAAACCTCCAGGGCTGGCAGCTGTCCCAGCAGAGCTGACTTCCTGAGGCTGCCCTCCCTTCCAGCATGGAAATACAGAAAGGATGTGCTGCAGGTGTAAACCACGTGCTGCTTTTCTCTTTCAAAGGTGGCTGCACATTCTCTGTCATCCCCTTCTGAGCTGGAAGAGAGGGACTTGCTGTCATATTCAGCTTCTCTGGAGGATGTCAAGACAGCAGTTCTTGGGCTCCTGATAATACTTCAGGTAAATGCTGCAGAGCATTAAACACAGATTGTTCATGATGCCCTTCTGCTGGACTTGTTTTTTAGATAATGCTTCTCCCACTACTAAATACTCTGACTTTTAACTTTATATTGTTTTGGTCAGTCCTTTGAATTTGAGCACTGTGGGACTGTTTGCTGAGTGTTGTATGTTCTTAACTCCCACTGTACAGCCCAGATGAGCACACTTTCCTGTGTGGAGGGAGGATGTGGCCATAAATTAGCAGAAAGGAGGAGGTGATAACCTTGAATAGATTTAACAGATCTGCTGTGCTTGGGCAGCATGTCCTGGGCTGAGGTGAAGAGCAGCTGGCTCTTTGCAGAGGTCAATTCCAGAGCCCCCTGTTGATGTCACACTGAGGATGAAGTTCTTGCTGCGTTTCTGCTGGAGCTGGCAGTGCAGCCCCAGGTGTGTGACGGAGCCCTGGGGCTGGGCTGTGTTTCTGTGCCTGCAGACCAAGCTGTACAGTTTGCCCTCCAGCCACGCCACGCGCGTCTACGAGATGCTGATCCAGCACGTGCAGCGCCACTACATCTACTCCTACAGCCTGCCCGTGGCCAGCAGCATCAGGCTGCAGGTAGGAGCAGCCCCTGAGCTCCCAGAGCTGCAAACCCTCTGGGATTCCTGCTGCCACCTGGGGTCTGGGTGCTCAGGAACTTGCAAGAATTAGAATTAAATGTTCCTTGGCTCACACGGTAAATGCAGTGTGATGCCTCCTGCAGAACTAGCCGTGGCATCTCTTAAAAATCCTTTAGCACCTGGAAAAATGCCGTGTGGGGGTGGGAGAGGATGGCAGTGGCTCGGGGTTTGAGTGACTCCAGTGTCTCCCCTGTTGCAGGTGTTTGATTTCCTGCTGATGCTCCGAGCTGACTCCCTGCACCGCCTGGGCCTGTCCAACAAGGATGGAGCAGTGAGGTTCAGCCCCTACTGCCTCTGTGATTTTGTGTAGGTTTCTTGTTGTGTCAGGCAAAAGAAAATCACAGTGGTTTGAGTTGGAAGGAACCCTAAAGCTCATCCAGTGCCTCCCCTGCCATGGCAGGGACACCTTCCACTGTCCCAGGGTGCTCCAAGCCCCACCCAACCTGGCCTTGGACACTTCTTAATTTATCTTTTATTTTTAAAAAGCTGTTTTCCAAACTGAATTGTGTGCTAAGCTTTATATTTCATCAGTAGCAATCTGCAGTTTTTCTAAATCTTCCAAATCCTGGACCAGTCTGTAGTTACAGCCTAGGACTGTCTGAACCAGTAAGTCATTGGTGAACTGTTCTTACAAATCACTTACCTGCAGAGCTCTCAATCTCAGACATGAAATTTAAGTTCCTGCTCACAAAGCTTCCCGAAAAAAAGTACAATTTTTTTGTCTCAAGCCAGTTCCGCACTGAATTTGATTCAATGATTTGTACAAATGTGGCTAGTTTTAATTGTATAGCTTGTCTAAAGTTCTGTAACACACCCCAAAAGGTATCTGCCTAAATTAGATATAAAAACCCTTCATTGATCAAATTGGCTGAAGGCAGTTTGTCTGCTGGGCAATCCAGTGCTTTTTAAAACTGAAAATGCAGATTATATTGGTCAGTCTTTAACCTGGCTCCCAAACAGGGTGGTGCTGTAGGTCACATGAACAAGCTGTGAAAATTACATGTATTTTTCTCCCTTTCTGTGTTGCAGAGAGGCAGAGAAGAGGGCTTCTGAGAAAAAACCCCCTGGCACCCTGTCCCCACCTTCAGGCAGCCCCAGTGTGCCTTCCCAGGGTGCCACCGTCCGGGTGGGACACCTGCCCTACTCCATGGTCTTTGGGGTCCTCCTGCAGTGTTTGAAGCAGGTATGTCCCCTCCTGGCATCCTTGTGTCCCCTCCTGGCATCCTTGTGTCCCCTCCTGGCATCTTTCTGTCCCCTCCTGGCATCCTCGTGTCCCCTCCTGGCACCAGCTGCCTGTCAAATTCCAGCCACAGTTCTTAAATAAATCCTGAAAAGCAGTTTCTGCTCCTCCTGCTCAAAATCTGGCTGTGACTGTGCAGCTTCACAGCCACCAGTGGGAGCAGCAGTCCAGCTCTTCAGGAAATGAGCACGGCTTTCACTGCTTCAGAGCAGGCAAGGGCCAAAGCTGTGCTTGGTAAACAAGATCCAGGAAGCCATCCTGCTTCTGAAAGGACATTTGGAATTAAAACCTCTCCCACTGCGAGTTTGTGAGGTGTTTTGAGACTTTGTGAGTGTTTCATCACCAATAAACTAAATAGGAATTGTTCCTGAGGGTGGCATTGGACACAGTTCTGTGCTGAGGGCTCCACTTGCTCTGAGTTAATTGGTGCTGGTGCTTAGGAGGATTGGATTCTGGCTGTCAGATCCCAATATAATTTCTCTTGCAGTTTGTGGTGCCAATATTGCACCTAGAGCTGGGTGACAGACTGGGAGAAACTTGTGACAGCTAAATGCCACTTCTTTTTCTGTATCAACCACGACAAGACCTACAAGTGCCTAGGAAATGACACACTGTCTGCAATTTGATTGATCTTCCAAACTCAAGTGAAATCATGCAAAAAAATTTTCAACCTTAACATTTTCTGTCTTTGCAGGAGACAGACTGGAAGGTGCTGAAATTGGTTCTCAACAAATTACCCGAGTCCCTCCGCTATAAAGTGCTATTTTTAACTTCTCCTTGCAACATAGACCAGCTGGCCTCTGCACTGAGCTACATGGTAATGCCACTGAGGCACAGTCCCCAGCTCCTTGGCTTGCTTGGAGGGGATTTTTGCATGCTTTTTTTGGCTTCAGATTAATATTTTAAAGATTAGCAGGCTGGTTGTTAATCCTCACTCACCCTCTCTTTTGGTGAGTGTTGTTCTAGGTACAGAGCAGGTAATAACTGTGTGTTTTAATGCATGTATATGAATATATATATACATACAGGTGTTGGGGAGCTGTGGGCAGTGCCTTCAGCTGCCTTTCAAGGGGGTTTTGGTGAGAGCTGCCCTGACTGGCTGTGTGGTGTGTCAGCTCACAGACAAGAAGACCACGGACCGGCTCCACGGGACCCCCGAAGGCTTTTCCCGCACGGATTTGCACCTGGCTGTGGTCCCCGTGCTGACGGCTCTGATCTCTTACCACAACTACCTGGACAAGGCCAAGCAGGTGTGGGGGAGAGGGGAGGCTGCAGGAGGGCAGAGTAGGGTATGGTGTTGCCTGGGAGCTGGTTGGGAGACAGGAGTGCAAGGCAGCACTGCCCTTTGCTGTTGGGAAGTGCTGCATCTGCTGAATTTGGGGTGAAAAAACCCTTTGGTGACTCCATGTATGATTAACTGTGGGTTCACACCTCACAGGTCACTGAGTGACTTTACCCTCTGCAATAAGACCTTATAAACACAAAATTTCTGTTAAATCAGGAGCTTAAAGTCTCAACTACCTACTTGATTGGAGCTCCCTGATAAGAGTTTGGCCTGGGGTATCTGCAGCGCTATTAAAGCTCAGTGTTAGCACTGAGCTGTGCCACACACAGCAGCAGGGGTGCCTTGCAGGCTGTTCTGGGGTGCTGCCAGGAGTCAGGAGGTGCTGTCAGGCTGTTCTTGGTGTGCTGAGTGTTTCCCTGCTCTGGCAGCGTGAGATCGTGTACTGCCTGGAGCACGGGCTCATCTACCGCTGCGCCAACCAGTGCGTGGTGGCACTGTCGGTCTGCAGCGTGGAGATGCCCGACATCATCATCAAGGCACTGCCCGTCCTCATCGTCAAACTCACCCACATTTCTGCCACAGCCAACATGGCAATCCCCCTGCTGGAATTTCTGTCAAGTAAGTCGTGATGGTCTTCTTTTTGGTTTCTGTAGTTGTGGGTTTTGTGTGGAATGGGAGGGTTTGATGGTGTTGGTCATATGGAATGCACTGTGATGCCTTTGCTCAGGTTATAAATGTTGGATCACCTCATTTGTTACAAGTTTTCTGTATGAAGCTCTTGCTCTGAAGAGAGAAACACACTCTGTGCCGTGCAGCCATATGGAAATACGAGCTGCTTTCTTCTCCTTGCATGACGTGATTTTAACTTCCGTGTCACTGATCATTCAGAAGAAACCAAAAATTTAGAAGTTAAAGGGAGTTGGGATGTGGAAGGGTTGTGTTGAAGGGCTGTGTTGAGGGCTCACCTGTGCTGTTTTGCTGTTGGACTGTTGCAGCTCTGGCCAGGCTGCCCCACCTGTACCGGAACTTCGCGGCAGAGCAGTACGCCAGCGTCTTCGCCATCTCCCTGCCCTACACAAACCCCTCCAAGTAAGGCCACAGCAGTGTGCTTCTGTCATCTGTGACACTGGGAGCTTGGAAAGCCTTTACTTGTGTTTTTGGCTCAAGGTTATCCACAGGATGTTGCTCATTCTGGTGTCACCAGGCTTTTCCTGAGGAAGGGATATTTCTGCCCTGTGAGGGTGGGGAGGCCCTGGCACAGAAGCTGTGGCTGCCCCTGGATCCCTGGAAATGTCCAAGACCAGGTTGGATGGGGCTTGGAGCAACCAGGGATAGTGGCAGCTGTAACTGGATGATCTCTAAGATCCCTTCCCACCCAAACCATTCTGTAATTCAATGATACAATTCTAGGACATCGTCACCTTGGACAAAAACCTGTTTTTCTCGAACAGAATTTTTGAGTTTTTTTTTTTTTCCTTTACACTTTGAGTAGGTGAAGGAGCAGTTCTGTGTGCCAGGCTGAGCAGTGCACACTGAGCTGTGGGTGTCTCTGCTGCTGCAGGTTTAACCAGTACATCGTGTGCCTGGCCCACCACGTGATTGCCATGTGGTTCATCCGCTGCCGCCTGCCCTTCCGCAAGGACTTCGTCCCCTACATCACCAAGGTAATGGCACTGCTCAGTCCAGCAGCACTCAGGAGCCCCGACTGATCAAAACTAACCTGAGATCTTTAAAGGTTCTGTTTGAAGCCAGCAGAATTCTGGTTTTCTTGGCAGCATCTCTGTGAGCGCTCGTGCTTTGAGTTGCAGGTTTTGAGGCTCACGTTGTCACCTCTTGTCCCCACAGGGCCTGCGCTCCAACGTGCTCCTGTCCTTTGATGACACCCCAGAGAAGGACAGCTTCAGGGCTCGCAGCACCAGCCTCAATGAGAGGCCAAAGAGGTAAATTCTCCTGGACCCCAGCAGGGTTTGGTGTTCCCTGCTCCCCTGCGTGTCCCCGGGGGAGGCTGGGTGTGGTGATCCCCCTCTGGCAGGGCAGTAAGCAAGCAAAGTAAACCTCTTTAGGTCAAAGACAAATGAGGCTGGTGAGAAGCTGGGATCCAGCCAGGCTGGCAGCCTGGTGGGGCAGCTGAGGCAGCACTGCCTGTCCTGCAGCCTTTTTGGTGTTCACTTCTGAAAACCAGCACTTGTGTCAGGTTGGGGTGTGTCAGTGCAGTGGTACCAGAGATGAGAGAAGAGGGTAACACCAGAGATAACAGAATCCATTTCATGTGGATTGTTCAGTGTGAACTCCTTTTGATGAGTGATCTGTAACGAGTCATTGTCAGATGATTGCCAGAGAAATGGTTGTGATCAACGACCTGGATAGATTAGAGAGCCAGTACTGTGTTTTTCCATGGTGTTCCCAGGCAGGTCAGTGCCCTGCTGGCACACAGCTGCTTTCTGTCTGTCTGGATGTCCCAATCCCTTTTTTTCTTTGAATTTTTGAAGCCATCATGACAGTTTTAAGCAAAGCCTTCAGAAGTTAGAGCGTTTCTTACCAGCAGTCATTCAAAGTAACGTTTGCCAGGGGAGGAAGATATTCCTTGGAAGGCATTCAGGGTTTCTCCAACGTCCTTTTACCTGCAGGGATTACCTAAATTGGTTCACTTAACTTGCTTCAGTGTTGTGAGCAGTGAGCACATGGTGGCATCTGAGCCCTGGGGAAAGTGCCTCTACTTCACCTGCAAGGCTGCAGCAGAGTCTTGCAATGCAGAAACACCATCCCTGCCCTGCTGCTGCAGCTGTAAACCTTGTGTTGTGTTGCATCTCTCCCATCTCCTCCTCTTTCATCCAGAAACTTGGAAGAGAAGCCTTTTGACACTCATCTCTCCAATTAGAAATCCAACTAATATTTTTTTTTTTTTTATTTTATTTTTCCCCCCTAAGAAACTTGTTAAATTCTACCAGGTTGGAATACTACTGTCTCTAAAGGCTTTTGCTGGATCACTTTCCACAGAAATCTCTGCTGAGGAGTGTGGCTGTACTCAGGCACTGGAATAGCAGGATGCCCCTGCCTCTGGGTCTGGCTGAGCATGGATTCTGGCCAGGGCACAGAGGAAGGGCCTGGAGCAGATTCCAGTTTCCTTGCCTGAGAAGCTTCTGGGCTTGGTTTTCAGTCCTGAAGCCCAAAGAATGTTTCCCTGCCATAGCTGAGGTGCTGGGTGCTCCAAGGGATAACAATCCCAGCAGTTCCCAGGGCTGTTGGGTGTCCTGATGTTGGTGCAGGTGATGGTCCCTGAGCATGAGCCTGTGCTCTCTGCAGCAGTTGTGGCCAAAAGTGATCTGGGAGAGGTTGTTGGGAGAAGGACAAAGAAATTCTGGTCCTACCAGGTGGCAATCTGAGATGTAAGAGCTCACTGAGATGAGGATGGCAAACAACTTGTGTTTAGGAAGAGCCAGAAGGGTTAAATTAGTGCCTGCATTTCATCCCTGGGGATGGGAGCTGCTGGACCAACTGTTCTGCCCAAATTAGCCCCGAGCCTGGCGTGCATCTCAGTGACTAATTAAAGTGCCTCTTGGATCTTAATTGCTGTCATCTCCCACGTGTTCCTGGCACTTGCCAGTGTGCACAGTAATTTCCTTTCTGTGCCAGCCCAGAGCCCAGGGGGTTCCCTGGAGCCCGGGCTGAGGCAGCTGGGGTGGCACAGGAGCATCCCCAGGGTGTTTGGGGGCTCTGCAGGGTGGCAGGGTCTGGAACAGGGGCTCAGGGTCCCCAGGGCCTCCAGCTGGGCTGAGGGGTGTGTTGTGACTTGGGGGAAAGCTCAGCTTTGGGCCAGGCTTAGTGGGGACAGAGATGGGTGTTGTGGTCCCTGTCTCTATTAAAAACTGCTGCAACCTAGTCCAGGTAAAGCTTTTTAGGATCTGTGGAAGCCCTCAGGTGTTGAGTCATGGTGAGTTGGGGCAACACAAGAGGGGGTTGAAGGGCACAAAACTCCTCAGCCTTGAGGACTTTGTGCCCAGGGAGCCCTCAGGTGCCCTTGCCTTTGCTGAACAGCCCAGTATTCCAACTGTCATTTCAACCAGTTTTTTTCTTTTAACTTGTACTAATTTCATTTGTTTTGTAGCACATTTAAAATCTTGTTTTCAAAATGTGGTTTGTCTTTTTAATGCTTTCAGCTCTGCTTGTTTGTATGTTTTAATTTTTGTTTCCCTTTTTTTTTTTTTTGGCATTTGTTTTATTTTCCATCACCCTCCGGGATCCCCCAATATTGACCCTGTGACTGTGACCTTTCAACCTACATCCCTACAATGGTTTCCTCCCTTCTGTGACCTCTTTTGGGGCTTGGTGCTTCTCCACATAGTAGTTTAAGACTAGCCAAAAATGCAAAGCAAGGCTTGAATAACTCTCCTCCAGTGAAAGAGCTGAAAGAACCCTCTGCAGTTGATGCCTTCCGATCCCGCAGCATCAGTGTGTCTGAACATGTGGTCCGCAGGTAGAGGCACTTTGGATGGGGACAATCCAAGGGCAGCTGGGCCCTTGGAGGTTTTGCTGCGAGGGTGGGTGGAAGCAGGGTGGATTTGCATGTGGGATGCTTGCATGACTTGGTTATCCCATGAAAAAAACAGCCTCAGCCCCAGGCGGGGGTTTTGGGAAAGCATCCCGAGGCTTCCCAAGGCCACGCCACACCCTGGCTGTCTGTGGTCACCTTGCCACGTTCTCTGGTGCTTTAGCAGTGAAAGATTCTGTTCTCAAAGTAAAGGTGGTGAAGGGGAAAAGAAAACCCAAACAAACAAAAAAACTCGCACACAAAAAAAGGAAAAAGGTTGCATTCTGCACAAGTGAGAAGCCTGGGTACAGCTCACTAAAACTTGAGCCTCTCAAGCAGGGGTTTGATTCAGGAGAGCCTTTGGAACTCTGCAAAGTCATGGAGAGCCCTCCTTCCAGTCTAGGAGGAATAGTGGCCTTCTGAAGTGTCCTGGTCTCAAGAATGATGCCATGAAAAACCTGGATTTGTCTTTCCAGAGAGCAGTGAGGGGTGTGCTCAGCCCATATGAATTGTTGCTTTCACAGCTAAGGAAAACAACATTTGATTTCAGAGATTGATTTGATTGACTGACAGGTTTTGATGGCAAGCATTGATCTGCTCCAATGAAAGATGTGAAATAATTGATGCCAGTTTTTAAAACATATTTCTGGATCACTTCCCTTGAGTATTAAACTGCTGAACCTGAAGATTTGTGCCTTAACCTGTGGGAATGCTGTCAGTGGAACTTGATTTGGTTTTTTTTTGTTGTTTTGTTTTTAGCTCTATGTGGTGTTTGGGGGAGAGAGGCTGAAATGACTGAATTGCAATTAAAATTCTGACACTTCATGTTATGGGAGAAATCCTTCCCTGGCATGGTGGGCAGGCCCTGGCACAGGTGCCCAGAGCAGCTGTGGCTGCCCCTGGATCCCTGGCAGTGCCCAAGGCCAGCCTGGGACTGTGGAGGGTGTCCCTGCCATGGCAGGGGTGGCACTGGATGGGCTTTAATGTCCCTTCCAACCCAAACCCTTCCAGGATTCTCTGATTTCCCCATTAATCATGAGGTGATTTTCTTCTCTTGCCTTTCCATGTAAATGGTAGCACAAAAAGTTCAGATAATTGTCCTTAATGAAGTCAAAGAAGTTGCCACATGATAACAATTTTGGCTGTGCCTCAGCTTAGTTTGTATTACAGTGACATAAGGAATTGTTTTTATAAAATATTGCAGTCCAGCCTAAAATAGAAATGGTTTTAAACTGCTTTGCTGATTTGGCTGATTTGAAGGCAGACCTTGTCTCTATTCTTGTGCCAGTTTCCTGTTCAGAGTGCAATGTTTTTTCCTATTTCAAGTTAAATTAGGTTTTATGTAGCTATTGAATTTGGAGGGGAAAAAAAACAATATACGGAAGAGATGCAACAGAGAAAAAAAGCAAACCACAGGATTATAAAGTGAAGTCTGGAGTCCCCCAGCTTCTGGCTCATGGGCAACCTGCTGCCTGGGAAGCTGGTGCTGGTCATGGGATGCTTGCCCTCAGCATAGATCAGGAGCTCAGAGCTGCCACTCGCCCCTTGCTTGGTGCACTTGCCCACGGGTCAGAGAGGGCTGGCCTGGCCAGCTGGCACTGGAGCCTCTCCAGAGAAAATCACCTCCTGCAGCGACAACCTGGGAGGCACAGCACGAGGCTGACCCCAAAATCTGTTTCCCGAGGCCTGGGTGTGCTGGCTGGCACGTGCATGCAGAGCAGGGGCTGTGTCCCGCCGCCTGTGGGACGGGGACGTGCTGCGGTCTCACCTGGGCTCTTTCTCTTCCAGCCGCATCCAAACGTCCATCACCAGCTCCAGCCTGGGCTCTGCAGATGAAAACTCCATGGCTCAGGCTGATGACAACTTGAAGAACCTGCACCTGGAGCTGACAGAGACCTGCCTGGACATGATGGCTCGATATGTCTTCTCCAACTTCACCGCTGTGCCCAAGAGGTCAGTCAGGGGCAGGGACACAGGGCTGGGATTCAGGTTCATGTTTCACTTCATTAGTGGAAAAATGTTGGGATTCTGGCAGGCTCAGGCTCTGAAGCCTTTCCTCACTGATAAAATCCTGCCTAAAAAGGAGGTGAGATGAGGGAAGGCTGTGGTGAGGTCTCAGAGCCCCTTCCTGTGCCTGAAGGGGCTCCAGGAGATCTGGAGAGGGACAGGGGACAAAGGGTGTAGGGACAGGACACAGGGAATGGCTTCCCACTGCCAGAGGGCAGGACTGGGTGGGATACTGAGAAGGATTTTTTTTCCTGTGAGGGTGGTGAGACCCTGGAATGGATTTCCCAGAGGATGCCCCATCCCTGGAAGTGTTCCAGGCCAGCTGAATGGGGCTTGGAGCAGCCTGGGATGGTGGAAGGTGTCCCTGCATGGCACTGGATGGGCTTTGAGGTTCTTCCCAACCCAGACCATTCAGTGGCTCTGTCAAATCCACTGGAGAGAAGCAGCCTTTGCCTCAGCCTGGAGCTGTCTGGAGGAGATGCCCTGAAGGTCTGGGAGCAGGGCTTTGCTCCATGTCCTTGCAGGGTAATCCCAGTGTGCTGCAGCAGCTCGTCCCTCATCCTGATGGATAACAGGGATGTGGCAGCCAAGGGGGTGGCACAAATACTGTGTAAAGAAGGAGAGCAGGCAGCACCTCCTGCAGGGTGAATGGCACCAGCTCTGTTCTCTGCCTCCTGAGGAATCTTCATCCCAAATGTGTTCCCAGGTCTCCCGTGGGGGAGTTTCTGCTGGCTGGAGGAAGGACCAAGACGTGGCTGGTTGGTAACAAGCTGGTGACCATCACTACAAGCGTTGGAACAGGGACAAGGTCCCTGCTTGGCCTGGACTCTGGAGAATTCCAGAGCACCCCAGAATCAAGGTAGGTGTTGCTCCCATTTCTGGAAATCTCCAGCTGACAGAGTCACCTAAACCACTGCTACATCTTTGTAGTTCTTCCTCTTGGCATAAGAGGAGTGTTTTAGTTGTCCAGCACGGCTGATTCCTCCCTCAACATCACCAATATCTCCTTTCCTACAGCTCAGACCCTGTTTTGCAAGTGAGACAGACCAAGGAGGCTCCAGCCAAGCTGGAGTCCCAGGCTGGGCAGCAGGTTTGCAGGAGCTCCCGCAACAGAGTCCGATCCATGTCGGGTGAGTTCCCATCCTGGGCTCTCCCTGCCACAGCTGGAAGGTGCAGGTGCCTCCTGTGTCTGAGCTAACTGGAGATCTGGAGCTGTCTGCTGTTTAGTGAGGGGCAGGTAGCAGGAGCTGTTGGCTTTAGGTGTGGTGGAGCTCCTCCTCCTTCCCTGTCTTTGCAGGAGAGTTTTGATGATCACATAAACTGGTTTATAAGGAACACATGGAACCTCAAATTTTCTAGCTGGCAGCTAAGCCCCACCCAGGTGCTCACTTTGTCCCCCACACGGAGATGGAGGAGAGAGTTGGAAGGGGAAAAGTAAGAAAATTCGTGGCTTGAGAGAAGAGCAAGTTTAATGATTAAAATGAAATAATAGTAACAATAATAATTGTAATAATGACAAGGGGAATAAAACCAGTATATTGTGTATGCAGCTGGTAGAAGAGGTTAAAAGCCTCATTCCTGAGATATTTTTGGGGCTAACTAAGCTTGTCTCTCCCTTGGACTGTGTCTGTCCTGCCAGGTGGTCATGCCTTACGTGTTGGTGCCTTAGACAGCTCAGCCTCCCATTTTCCCAGTGGCTCAACTTCCCAAGGGACACAGGGCCCTCCTGCTGCTGCAGCCCGCCCAGAGAAGGCCAGTCCTGCTCCACAGACAGCTCTGCAGAAGGAAAAAGCCAACTTGGCTGCCTACGTGCCACTGCTGACCCAGGGCTGGGCAGAGATCCTGGTGCGCAGGCCCACAGGTGAGTACCTGAGTGTGGGGTGGATCCTGGGGAGGGACCAGAGCCTGGGGGAAGGAGAAAAACCCATATTTAGTTGTAAATGAATCTGTTTATAGCTTACTGCCTTTTGAAACTGTAGAACTGTGGGATGGGTTGGGTTGAAAGGGACCTTAAAGCCCATCCAGTGCCACCCCTGCCATGGCAGGGACACCTCCCACTGTCCCAGGCTGCCCCAAGCCCTGTCCAGCCTGGCCTGGGCACTGCCAGGGATCCAGGGGCTGCCACAAGTCTGGGCAGCTCAGTTGTGGTTGCTCTTAGGGAAGGAATAACAACCTGTTCAAGGTCAAAATGCTTGAACACCAATGTGTTCCACGAGATTAACAGGAATTATCTGCTTCAACTGAAAGCTGTTTCATGAGAAAATAATTGGCCTGGTGTTAATTAGGACACCTCAGTGTTTTGGGTGGCTTTGGGAATCTGCTGCAGCAGTGAGTTACCAGGGGTGGGTTTTGAGGAGCTTGGGGTGAAGAAGTGCAGAGCACTGGGAGTAGCAAATCAATCGAGTCATTCTGCAGAAAAGCCCAGAACTTGCTCAGTTTGGATTTTTTACCTGCAAATTCCAAACCAATTTGAGCATTTCAGAAGCTGTAACCTGTGGGAGAGCTGGGAGTACTGACCACTTCCCCCCTGGTCTGGTGCAGGCAACACGAGCTGGCTGATGAGCCTGGAGAACCCGCTGAGCCCCTTCTCCTCAGACATCAACAACATGCCCCTGCAGGAGCTCTCCAACGCCCTGATGGCTGCAGAACGCTTCAAGGAGCACCGGGAGACGGCTCTGTACAAATCCCTGTCCGTGCCCTCCTCCAGCCTGGCCACGGGCACGGCCAAGCCCTCGCTGCTGCAGCGCTCCAACACAGGTGGGGCTGCGGGCAGGGCGGGACAGCTGCGGGCTCTGCTGGGTCCCTGCAGGGCTGCCAGAGCACCTGGGACTGTCAGGGGGTCAGCAGTGAGAAAGAGAATCAGCTCTTGTCCCTAGAGGTGAAGGATTCCCTTCCTCCTCGCTTCTGCTGGCGCGTGGGGGAAGAGGAGGACGGGGGAGTAGCGGAGCTGCTTTGGAGGAGTCGTGTGGTTGGAGTGTTCCCCAAATGAAAATGAACAAAGTCATGGATCTGTTTCCTCTCCCACACGTTTGGGGCTGATCTGGGCATCCCACTTGTGGATGGATCTTTCCATGCAGCGTTTCCATTTCCATTTGTCTTCAGTTTGGGAGTCTGTGTCGGGCGCTCGGAGCGGCGGGTTCCTGGGGCATGGCCTGCTCCAGCCCTTGCCAGCCAGGAGGAGCTGGCTGCCTCTGCCTTTCACAGCAGAATGCAAATCCTCTTGGATTTACCCACCTCTGAAGAGGACTGTTCAGAGTTTCATTTGCTGGCTTGATTTTAACACAGTGGCCAAGGATTTTCACTCTATTTAATGTGCTGCTAGTTCCTCTTAAAAAGCTGTTAATGTTGGGAGGTTGGTGTTGACCAACAGCTGCAGTTTTTAAAGCTTTCTGCAGCCCCTGCTCGAGCTCTTAGCAGTGATATCCAACACTCAGGCTCTGAGCACTGCAGGCACCATCAGAATTGAGCAGTGGTACCAGCAGGCCAGGCTTTGCTGGGGAAAATGGGATGGATTGTCTGGGAATCTGGTAAAAATGCCAGTTTTCAGCTTTGTTTTAAGCAAGGCAGGGTGTGTATTTTAGTATTTCAGAACATGTAAATACAAAATTGAAGTCAAAATCAAATGATCATCTCTTACAAACAAAAAAATTATTCTCCATAAACACTTCTGTGACTAAAAATGTGTGGTATATTGAGTGGAGAGCTGAACCCATGCCACCTGAATGCCACTCCTGTGCCAGTCTGGGAGTCATTCTGGCCACATCCTTGTTAACCAGACTTGCTGGAGCTGGCTGGGCAGTGACTGGAAGGAGTTTTGCTGTCCCACTGTCACATGCCTTTCTGCCCCTTTAGAGGTTAAACCTCTGTGGGTCTTTTACCCAGATTTTTCAGACTCTTCTGTGGGTTTGAAAGTGACCTTATGCAGGTCAGGAAAGGCTCAGCCTGGATTCCTGTGTGTGCTGGGATATCAGGAAGGGATTTTCTGTTCCTAAGCCTCACAAAATGCATTCTGCAAAGGGAGCAGTTGGAGCCTGCACTGTTGGATGTGTTTATTCCTCCTTATTCATGTTGAGACCTTGTGCCCTTAATATCCCTTTGGCATCTGGTGAGCTTATCCCAGCTTGTTCTTTCCTTTGTTTCATTTATTTATTTGTTTGTTTTAAACTAGGCTCTTGGTTACATTTTAAACTCTGTGCTTTTTAATTTTTTTATATTTTTTTCATATAGTCTCTCCTTCCTTTTGATGTAGCTGCTCACTTGATTTCCCTTTGCAGTGGCCTCTTTCTCTTCCATGTACCAGTCCAGTTGTCAAGGGAAGTTGCACAGGAGCATATCCTGGGCAGGTATATTTATATATCTTTAAGGAAAAAACCAACCAAACAGTATTGCCATAGAAGAACACCTCTGATTCATAGAAAATGTTATCCCTCATGCCTCATTTTCCCCTTCCATGTCTCCTGTCTGTCCCCAGTCTCATCACTCTCAACAAATGGGATCTTGACTAGCATGAAGAAGTCCAAGCCAGATCCAACATTTGCAAGTGCAGACAGTTCCTCAAAGCAACTTTGCTTTTAGCTGGGGTGGCTCGTGAGTCATGAGGCCAGTGTTAAATGACCTGTCAAAACGTGGCCGGATTAATTAATTCTTCATTTGCAGCTGCATTTTCCAATTGGCTTTTGTGCTCTGCCCAGTGGAAAAGCTCCCAGCTGTGAGGGGAGCAGGGTGTGCTGCAGGACAGGCTCCCCTTGGAGCTGCTCAGCCCACAGGCATCTGCCAGAATCGGGCACTGAAAGATGAAAGCAGCTGATAATATGTATATATTTCATGTATGGATAACGTTCAGCCAGCATGGAGCCTGGCTAAGAGCTTTTTCAATGAAAAAAAGAAATATATTGCAGCAGAAAACCTGCTAAATTCTACCTTTTAGAAGCTCTGTAATAACGTAAAATCTTTCTCCACTTCAGTAAAATTTATTTCATAATTAAATGAAGTGGAGATCAAATTACACACCTTATGAGCACAACACCTGCATTGCTTTGATAACCTGCAATGCTTTGTGATTTTAATTAGAGGGTTCAAATGTCTTTCTGCCTCTTTCCTTCACTGGAAAACTCCCAGCAGAGCAGTGGGGTGTTCTGAGCTGCTGCTGGTTGCTGTCAGAGCCCTCTCAAAGCAACACAAAGCTGCTGCAGTTCAATATTTTTCTGTTCTTCCCTCTGCTCCTGTTATTCTCTTCCCACCTAAGGAATAATTAGTGCTTGGGTTGTTTCAAAGCACCAGCAATCGTGGCAGTGGTGTAGGAGGGGAGCTTGGCAGCACTGGGTATCTGCAGGTGTGTTCTGGCTTGGACAGCTAACCAGATCAGCACGTTGTTTTGGTTCCTTTTGGTTTGTTTTGTATTTTTAGAAGGTTTGTGTGTGCAATGCTAACTCTTAATTGCTTCTTTGAAATAACTTTGGTCCTGCGAGCTGAAATCAATCCAGGAAAAGCTGCTTTAGTGATTTTTTTTCTTTGTATATATTTTTTTAATTTTGCTGATTTTCTTTATATTTTTTGTGTGTGCTAATTTTTTGGTTTTATTACTTTTATCGTTATTATTTTGGAAAACAAATCTTGGCCTTTCAGATTGGTCTTCCAGTCCCTTGTGTGCATAATGGGAAGCCTCCTGTTCTCCAGCCTTTTCCTCAGGACAAAAAGCAAGGCCAGGAGGAGCCTTTGGTCAGACTCATCCCTGTGGTCAGTGCCTGGAGCAGATCCAAGGTTAAATCCTCCACGTAGGCAGGGCTTCCACGGAGCTTTTTTGTCAGTGTGGTTCCACTCCCTGTGTGTCTGAGCAGATGCCACCAGTGCCTCTGTCACCCCTGCTCTCGTCCTTCCACATGGTCAGGGCTGAATTGTTCTGCTTCTCCCGAGATGTTCTAGGAAAGCTGCCAAACTGCAAGGAAATGGCTCCTAGGAAAATTTCTTATCTCCTTGTAGGCCTCAAGGCACGGGAGCGTTGCATTTCAGTGCAAGAAAAGCTCCCTTTGAGAGCTGATGTCTCCAGTGAGCTTTTATCCCAGACTTTCCTATATCTCTGTAGTTCCTGTCTGTCCTGGTAACCCACGTCCAACGTCCTGTTTCCTCATCCCGTGCCCTGTTGTCCACCAGTAACAATTGGAAAAAACATCTGCACTTCCTTGGCCCGAGGCAGGCTGTGAGGGCGAGGTGATTTATTCCCTGGAAAAAAGGGCAGCCAGGAGCGAGTCTGACGTTTCCAGAGATGCCAGGGCACTCACTCGGCATGGCCTTCCGTTGAGATCCCGTAGGGAAAAGGCTGGTGCTTGCGAGGAGAGGAGAGCTGGGGGGCCTGGCCCCCGTGCCCTCTCCTCAGCCGCCGTGCCCGTGTCTCCGTAGAATCCGCCGTGGTGCTGGAGGAGGGCAGCCCGGCCGACATGGAGCTCAGGGAGGCCGAGTCCCCCGCCGAGTCCCCCGAGAGCGAGGACGTGGAGACCTCGTGCTCCGAGCACGTCCTGAGCGAGGAGAGGTTTGGAAAAGCCCAGGACTCGTACAGCAGGGTAAGGACAGGCCCAGGGCGAGCAGGGGGGGACAGCCGGGGGGGATTGGCCACGAGCTCCCTCATGGCGCCCTCAAAACTGCTCGCTGGTGGCACTGGGGGCGAAAATCCTGGTTTATCAGGGACTCGATCCACATTGCTTTGTGCTCCTTCCTGCCCACCTTTCCTTGGGAGGGTTGGGGTGCCTCGGGCCTTGCTGTTGGCAGCTTTTATTCTGGCTGTCAGGAAAGGAAGGAATCATTCCCTGTGAGGGCGGGCAGGGCTGGCACAGGTGCCCAGAGCAGCTGGGGCTGCCCCTGGATCCCTGGCAGTGCCCAAGGCCAGGCTGGACACTGGGGCTGGGAGCCACCATGGGATGAGCATGCAGGTCTGTCCCAACCCAAACCATGCCGGGATGCTCTGATTCCATTAAAACTACTAATTTGTTTGTTTGTTTGTTTGTTTGTTTTGTTTTTTTTGTTTTGTTTTTGTTTGTTTTGTTTTGGGTTTTTTTTGTTTTGGTATTTGGTTTTTTTTTTGTGGGTTTTTTTGTGTTGTGTTTTTTGGGGGTTTTTTGTTTGTTTTTGTTTGTTTGTTTTTTGGTTTTTTTGTTTGTTTGTTTGTTTTTTGTTTGTTTTTTGTTTGTTTTTGTTTTTTGTTTTGTTTGTTTTGGGTTTATTGTTTTGATTTTTTTTTGTTTTTTTGTGTTGTGTTTTTTGTTTGTTTTCTGTTTGTTTTTTGGGTTTTTTTGTTTGTTTTTTGTTTGTTTTTTGTTTGTTTTTGTTTTTTGTTTTGTTTGTTTGGGTTTTATTGTTTTGGGTTTTTTTGGTTTTTTGTGTTGTGTTTTTTGGGGTTTTTTGTGTTGTTTGGTTTTTTTTGTTTTGTGGTATTTTTTGTTTTGGTTTGGGGTTTTTTGTTTTGTTTTTTGTTTTGTTTTTTGTGGGTATTTTTTGTGTTGTGTTTCTTGGGGGTTTTTTGTGTGTTTTATTTTTTGTTTTGTTTTGGGTTTTTTTCCTTTATTTTTTTGGGGGTATTTTGGGTTTTTGTTTGGTTTTTTTTTGTTTATTTTGGGTTTTCTTTTCTTTTCTTTTCTTTTCTTTTCTTTTCTTTTCTTTTCTTTTCTTTTCTTTTCTTTTCTTTTCTTTTCTTTGTTGGGGTTTTTTGTTTTGTTTTGTTTTTTGTTTTTGTTGTTGTTTTTTCCGCAGTCCTCCTCCACGTCCAGCCAGGAGGACAAGTCGCTGAGGGCGGAGGAGCTGGCGGAGGGCGGGATCCCCATCGGGCGCGAGGAGGGCGGCGCGCTGGAGGAGCTCTCCTTCCAGCCCTCGCAGCCCCTCAGCAAGTCCAGCTCCTCCCCGGAGCTGCAGACGCTGCAGGAGGTGCTCAAGGACGCCAACGGGCGGGACGCGCCGCGCAGGCTGAGCACGGAAGTGAAATCCAAATCGCAGTCGGGGAACCTGCAAGGGGAAGGGCTGGGCGGCTGGCCGGGCCGGGCCGAGGACGGCAGGGCCGCCGGGCCCGGCGGGGGCAGCGCCGCCGTCGCCTCGCCCCGCTCGCCCTCGGGCCACCGGCCCCGCGGCTACACCATCTCCGACTCGGCGCCGTCCAGGAGGGGCAAGAGGATCGACAGGGACGCCTTCAAGGGCAGGGCAGCAGCGTCCAACGCGGAGAAAGTCCCTGGGATAAACCCCAGGTGGGTGCAGGGCCCTGAGCTGCTCCAGCAGGGCTCCTTCGTGGGGGCTGCACAGCATCTGATTAAAATATTAATTACCTGCTTTATTCAGGAGCTGATACAGACCTGTTGAGCTCACTACCACCGAATGAACTTGGGGATTAGGAGACAGAACTCCCAAATGGTGAAAGGAATAGATGGGTAGTTTCCTCTGTGCTTCACGTACTGCTCCAGCAGGGCTCCTTCGCAGGGGCTGCACAGCATCTGATTAAAATATTAATTACCTGCTTTATTCAGGAGCTGATACAGACCTGCTGACCACACTGCCACTGAATGAACTTGGGGATTAGGAGACAGAACTCCCAAATGGTGAAAGGAATAGATGGGTAGTTTCCTCTGTGCTTCACATACTTAATTTAGGGGCTGTGGTTTGACCGCAGGTTAGCCAGAGCTAATTTTGCTGTGAACAGGGTTTGCTAGTTCTGCATTTCAAGAAATACAATGTGCAAAATCCTAAGAAGGAGTGGAAGGGTTTTAAGAGTTGCTTTTTGAACCTGGGGTATTGTTAGCTGTCCAAAATTGCTTTTCATCTGATTGAGCGCAGGTAAAATGCAGATGTCTGTACAATGATGTGTCTGAGAGCCTAGAAATGTCCCCAGGGCTGTGGAGGGCATTCCTGCTCCTCCATTCCCTGCCTTTGAGCAGGGAATTTGTGTGGCTGCTGCTGTTTGACACATCATTGTTTTTCTGACAGGGGTCTGTTGCAAACTGCAGGTAGTCCAGGCACTCAGAGTGTCTCTAAAAGATGAATAATACCCTGTTAGCATTTTAATTCCTGCCATTTTTCTGCTGTACATAACGTTCTTACCTCCAACAGATCAAAACTGACTTAATTCTTATGGTAACAGACTTTTCCCTCCCTCTCTCCTTCAGCTTTGTGTTTTTACAGTTGTACCACTCCCCCTTCTTTGGTGATGAAAACAACAAACCCCTCTTGTTGCCAAATGAGGTAGGCAAGGAGTTGTATAAATCCTTAATTTTTTTAACCTCATGACTTCCTTGGAATTCAGATGATAATTCCAAATATCCAGCTCAGGTGCTGCAGTTTACAGGTGTTTCCTACCAGCAGTGCCACAGGTGGGAGGTCTCTGTGTTGGGGCTGTGGAGGGGATTATTTAAAGCTGGCAGAATGCTGGGCTGGTTTGGGTTGGGAGGCACCTCCCAGGCTGCTCAGGTGTGTCCCTGTTTTGGTTGCAGACGTTTGAGAGGTCGGTGCAGCTCCTGGATCAGATCCCATCCTACGACACACACAAGATTGCAGTGCTCTACGTTGGGGAGGGCCAGGTGAGTGTGTGCAGGGCCTGAATGCTTGTGGGGTGTTGGGAACCTCTCCAGCTCTGGGCTTTCCCTGCTCCAGCTGTGGGATTTGCCCTGTTCCTGCAGCAGCCTTCATTTTCCTTCATTTCCTGTGCTAAAAATCAGCTCCTGCATGAAACCCTTCTGAGAGGGCAATCACCTGATCCCAGGAAGGGTCTGTGGTGCTGGTGCAGTGCTGCTGGCATGGCACTGAGTGTGACACATGTCCCTGTGTCCCAGAGCAACAACGAGATCGCCATCCTGTCCAACGAGCACGGCTCCTACCGCTACACCGAGTTCCTCACGGGCCTGGGCAAGCTCATCGAGCTCAAGGACTGCCAGCCTGACAAGATCTACCTGGGCGGCCTGGATGTGTGTGGGGAGGACGGGCAGTTCACCTACTGCTGGCACGATGACATCATGCAGGGTGAGCTGGAAGGGTGGATGGTGTGTCCTCACCTTAGCTGGCCTGCTTTCCGTGTTCCATCCCAGGGAGGTGGTGAGGATGGGCTGGGCTCTGATCCCCTCCTGTTCTCTCTGGTGGCTCTGCAAGCCATGGGATAAAGTTCAGGCCAAAACACACCTGCCTTACTTAACAAGAAAACATCACACCAGTTTATAATGGTCTGCTGTGTAAAACAGTCTGCTCTGTGAAAAGATCTGCCCTGTAAATCTGTGAAATTACCAGCTCTTTAAAGGCTGGCAAGGTTTGGTTTGCAGATTTAGCTGCTGTCCCCAGCTGCTGTAAAAGCTGTTCACTGAGGGTGGTGTCAGTATTGCTGTGTTTCTCTGAAGAGCAGTTCAGAGCAGGGGGTGACACTGCTGTAGGCATGGCTCATGTCACTGCAGTGTCACCCAGCTCCTGCAGCACCAGGCAGTGCAGAAATCATCCAGCAGGATATGGTGAACTTCCCAAATTTTTCTGCACAGCTCTGTGCTCATCACATGGAGTTCCTTGGGGTGGTTGCAGGTTCCTGGGGCTCTGCAGAGCTCACTTAGGGCGAGTCCTGGTTTGAGCTCTTTTGCCTCTTTCCTCCCTAACCGAGGGCCTCCTCCCTGTACTGCTGTGGTCCTTCCCACTGGCTGCTGCCCTCTGTGCTCCAGGGACCCCTGGAGCATCCCGTGGGACTGGATTCAGCTGTCACAAACAGGGACAGACCTATTGGGGGAGCACAGTTTGTGTTTTTAGTACTGCATGTGACCATTGCTGCTTTCCCAGCGCAGCCTGAGCATCTCTGTGTTCCCTTCCAGCCATTTTCCACATTGCTACTCTGATGCCCACGAAGGATTTGGATAAATACCGCTGTGACAAGAAGAGGCACCTGGGGAATGATTTTGTTTCCATTGTTTACAATGATTCTGGAGAGGATTTTAAACTGGGCACAATAAAGGTAGGGGATTTTCCTCGTGGGTGTGTTACAGCAGGAGCACAGGGTTGTAACCTTCATGTATGTGGGTGTTCCCCTAAAAGCTGTGTGGGGATTGTGGGGGGAACTGTTGGCTGTGGTGGGTGTTTATGGCATTCTCAAACCACAGTGCTGCCAGGGAAATGTTTGTGACTGGTTCATTGGCTTCTCCTCAGGGGCAGTTCAATTTTGTGCATGTGATCATCACCCCCCTGGACTATGACTGTAACCTGGTGACGCTGCAGTGCCGGAAAGGTGGGAACTCCTCAGCCTGTGCTGTGCTTCATGTTTCAAAAGTTAAAACTTCCAGGAAAAGCCCTCTGGAACCAGTTTGCCCAGTTAGATGTGGGTTTGCTCTGCTCATGTACCCTCTCTGGATTGCTCGTGCTCAGGACCCAGTGCCAGCAGCAGAGCAGATCCCTCCCTCCAACAGCTGCTTGGGAATGCTGGAGGACATGGAGGGTTCAGCAGTTTTACCACAGGTTTCTGCCTCACACTTGGTTCATGTGAGAGCCCCCAAACCTTTATGGAGCAGCCAGAATTTGGGAGCCAGAATTGCAGAGCGGGTTCTGTTAGAGCAGGAGCTATGGAGCTTGTGGGGACTTGGTTGATACAATTCCTCAGGTTTATTTGACTTAGATATTTAGTTACTGGGAACCTTTGGCTTCTTCTTAACTGTCTTATGAGAATTTTTTCTTATTCCTTTAAATTAAAGACATGGAGGGTCTGGTGGACACAAGTGTTGCCAAGATCATCTCTGACAAGAACCTGCCCTTCGTGGCCCGTCAGATGGCCCTGCATGCCAATGTGAGTACCCCCAGCTCCCTGAGCTCCCAGCTGCTGCCTTGGCCCATCACCAGCTTCCAAGGAAACAGGGAGGGCCTGCTGGAGCAAAGAAAAACTTTTCTACTTGACCTTGAAGCCAGAGTTGGCACCTGAACAGTGCTAACTCAGAGCTGGATTGCAGTTGCCGTCAAACTGCTCTGAAAATTTTGATTAATTTTATTGTTGTGGTTATGTTAATGTGGCTCCTGTCTTTCCCTGTTCTCCCCACCCTTCCCAACCCAGATGGCCTCGCAGGTCCACCACAGCAGATCCAACCCCACGGACACCTACCCCTCCAAGTGGATCGCCAGGCTGCGCCACATCAAGAGGCTGCGGCACCGGGTGAGTGCAGCTGCTCTCAGGGGTGGGACTGGGCTCCCCTGAGCCTTCCTGCAGCTGAGGCAGGTGAAGCCAGCTGTCAGAGCTGGCTGAGTGAGAGGAGGGCTGTGTGTGCAGAGCTCAGAGTCCAGCTGGTCACAGAATCACAGGGTTTGGGTTGGAAGGGACCTTAAGGATCGTCCAGTTCAAGTGTGGCAATGTCAAACAGTTTCACTGGCAGTAAGGGCTTTGGGAAGCTTAATCCTGGAATCCCAGAATCACTGATATTGGAAAAGCCCTCCAAACCCATCAGGTTCAACCTGTGTCCAATGCCCACCTTATCCCCAGCCCGGAGATTGCCACCTCCAGGAATTCCTTGGGGACTCCAAACCTGTGCCCCTTCCAGTGCCTGACCACCCTTTCCATGGGGAAATTCCTCCTGATGTCCAATACCTGGACACAGAGTGGCACTGCCACAGTGTCCTGGTAACCTGCCCTGCCCAGATGGAGATTGGGAAGAATTTTGGAGAGAATGGAGCTCACCTGCTCTCCGTTGCCTTTCAGCTCCGTGAAGAGACACAGTACCAGAGCCCTGGCCTTCCCCTGCAGCTGCACCCCTCTGCCCCCTCAAAGCCCCCTCCCCAGATGCCCCAGGACCCCCCTCCCACCTACGAGACGGGGCAGAGGAAGAGGCTGATCTCCTCTGTGGACGACTTCACTGAGTTCGTGTAGGGCCGGGCTCGGGGTGTCCCTGCAGGGACACTGAGGCCACGGAATTGTGTTCCCTGCCTGCTGATCCCTGCACCTGCATGGACACAGGGAGTGGGAGGCGCAGCCTGGCTGCTCCTTGCATGTGGACTTGGCACTGAACCTGCCAGGAGCTTTGGGTGCCCCTGAGGACGACACTGGATGTCCAGCAGGAGCTCCCAGAGGACCAACCCACCGTGTTTGGTTTGATTTGAGCTGTTTCAAAGCTTCTCTGTTGGGAAATTCCCTGCAGAACCTTTCTTTGGACTCCTTCCACACCAGCTCCTGGTGGAAGCAGACAAAGGATGATACTCTGCACATCCTCATGTGAAGGTACAGGAATTGTGGGATTTTTGAGGACTTTATTGGGAATGAAATATGAAGTATGGAAAATCCAGTTGCTATTTCTGAGCACCCCAGAATCCCAGCTCCTCCCTGAACCTCAGGGCTGTCAGCACTTGGACTCTTCATGTTCTGACTCATTCTGCTGCCAGCTCTGGAAAGAGTTAATTTGAGTTCTCTCCTGCCCAAAATGCTGCTTAAGCTCCCAAGGTTTGTCTTCATTTTGGCCATCTGCAGAACTTCCCTGGCTGCAGGAATGCTGGGGTGTCTCACCCTTCCCCATGCACCTGATAAATCCATTTTTGACTGCTGACAAGTCTTGGGACATCGTCTCCCCAGGAGTTTTGTTTATTCCCTGACAGGGAGGCTCTCAGGGGAGACTGAAGCAGCTCAGTTGGAGCTTCCAGGGCAGCTGGGCACAGCTGGAATGGGACTTGCAGCCCGTCCTGAGGCAAGGAGGGCACCAGACACTACAGCACCCAACTGGGAGGCACCTCATAAGCTGGACTATACTGTGAGAACTTCATCTCCTGCTTGGCCCCCGAGTGGCAAGCGTGGCTTTGGGAATGGCTGCCAGCAGGGAGATGGAGACAAGTGCAATGTGCACAGGGTGGGACTGTGAAGGGACAGGTGAGGGGACAAAGGGACAGCCCTCGCCTGTGCAGGTGTGTGGGAACACCAAGTGTCTGTTGTGTTCGAGTGTTTGAGTTGTAAAGGAAATAAAATGTTTGTCTGATCAGTGTGGTCTTGCTGTCCTGGGAAAGTTCAGTATAAATCCTTCCTCCTGTCCTGGTTTAGTTTCCCAGCCTGGGTTGCTGATGGAACCACCACCCCTCCCAGTGCTGGACACAGATTCCTGGCTGTGTTCCAGTCCTGGACTGGGATATTCCCTCTGTGCTGGGGAGGGGACTTTGCCAGCCTTGTCCCTGTGCCACCCCCGGTGACCACAGGTGAGCTCGTTCATTAACACCAGCTGGAGGATTTTAGGAAGTGTCTTGTCCTGTGCAGGAGACCTTAATTAAAATTATGGCTGCAAAGAGAATGAGGGTGGGGTGGAGAGGAGCATCTGGAGCAGGACAAAACCACCTGAGCCAGGTTTTAGCAGTCAAGTGTTTATTTGACTTTGTCACTTTGTAAGAAACATCCCCACAGTTACAAAATACACCATTTTTGTTTGCAGTGAAATGCTGACCAGACAGCAACTGTTGGCATTTTGGTCACAATCTTATTGTTCTTTAAAAAAACCCCAAAAATTAGAAAAAATAAGGCACTTACAGAAGTCCCTCCCTCTCCCTTGGAACGAATGCATGGGGGCCTCATTTTTCATTTAAGCAGCTTGATCCTGATACATCACTGTGAGATTCAAGGCAATAAATAAGACACCATCTCTCGGTGACTACAAACACAAAAATATACATTCAGGGGGATTTATGGGCTTTGAGTCAAGTTTATTGCTGTGAGGGTGTAAGTCCATGACTGAATCCCTCTGGCTGGGACAGGGAGGGGACCCTGGGACACTGCTGGAGCTGGCACAGGAGCTGCTGGCAGCTGTGGGTGCTGCCCACCACGCAGGGCTGGGCTTTTCGAGGGACTGTGGGGGGCAGAGCTGCTCTCCGTACTTCAGGGAAGTAGGGCAGTTGTCTGATCCCGGTTCTGCTCCTCTGGCATCAGCAGGAGCACTTGGAAAAGTCACACACACCGAGTCACACTCACACACACACGCAGGGCAAGGAACAGGCACTTGGGAACAAGAATCCAGCTGGATTTGGGGAGCATCTTTGTTCCAGCTGCCCCTTAGCTTAGGAATGGCTGCTCAAAAACATCTGGGGCACTTCTGGCCCGTCCTCCTACTCCCAACCTCCTCTAATGAGGATACTCGAGCTGAGAACTGACCATCAGGAACTGACCTTTTTGGCTCTTCAAAGAGACTTCCAAGACCTGCTTGGTTTATTTGGGACCTTTCAATCACTGAATGTTCCCAGAGAGCCCTTGGAGTGGCTGGATTGACACCCTTGGTGCTCCACACAGGTGAGACAGGTGTGTGGGGAGAGGAGTTTGGAGCTGGAGGGACTCCAGCCCTGGGGACATCCCAGCTCTCTGGGACACCTCACCACTGCTCCTCTTACTGCCTGGCTTTGGGAACGTGGCACTGTCCCTGTCACCAAAAAGGAGTCATGGAAACGTGCCAGAGCTGAGCCTGGTGCTGTGCTGCCTGGCAAGTTAAAGAAACAAAAAATCCAAGGCAAACATCTCTGGCTTGAAAACCAGGGTTTTTTCCTGAGCACAGAGCTGACCAGCACCTGGTCCCAGCCTCCAGCTGTGGGCTCTGCCTGCTGCAGGCACCTCCCTGCCCCACTCCTGCCCTCTGGGCCCCTCTCTGCCCTCTCCCCCCCCTGTCCTGGTCACCAGGATTGCTTTTCTCCCCTGTGCACTCCACTCCTCTGTGCCCTCTGCTCTTCCAACACCTCCATGCTGACCAAGCACCACCTCACTTGTCCTCTCCTGCCCTGATCCCTCTGCAACCTTTCCACAACATCCGTCCTGCACAGCTCCTGAGTTTTCCCAAGGTAACTCAGACCTGTCCCAAAGGCACCCCAGAGCAGCCAGTGTCCCCCTGCAGCCTGACTCACGTGGCCAAGGGGGCACACGGATGCTGGAATGAAATCTTCACAAGTGTCCAACACATCTGGGGGCTGGAGGGCAGGCTCAGGAGGGGATGGAGCAATGGAAGTGCTTTAGGAGCCTCCTCTCTCCACCTGGAAAAGTCTCCCTGCCCTGCAGCTCTGCCCCCTCAGCCTTCCCTTCCACCCTCTCACCTGTCCAAAGCATGGAGCAGGCTCTGGAACACACGGAGGAGCCCACTGGGGGCTCTTCCCCATCCACCTGTGGCCACTGCCCCGAGCCAGCCCAGGAGAGCACACGCACCACACACACACAGACACCCAATCCTTATATACACGGGACATTCCCAGGAAGAAGCACTTAATACATCCTTTAAATAACTCTGACAATAGTGTTCTGTCTCCTATCTACATGTTTCAAACACGGTACCGATGCTATGAAAATATAGCAAACATACAAAAATATATACATTTAAAAACCAAACAAACCCCGTATAAATTACTTACAATAGCCATAAGGTGAAATGGGGCTGGGGAGGGGAAGGCAGCCCCTGGGGGGGCTTCAGGCACCCCCAGGCTGTGATCTGGGGGTCCCATGGCACAGGCCAGCTGTAGCCCAGCAGCTGCAGCCCAGCACATGGTGAATCCCAGCTGGCAGGGCTGGAGGGACCCCAAAAAAAGCTCCCTCAAGGCTTCACCTGCCTCCTTTGTGCTCAGGGAAGGTGCTGGCACTGCTGCCTGAGCTGGGGCTGCGCTCCCCTCCTCCCTGCCCATTTCAGTTTATGATTTAAACAAACAAAATACTGCTCTTGTGATATATTATCCCATTCTTAGCTCGCACGTGTCACTGGTAGCCGAGGAAAGCCTTGTTTAAAGTGCTGGGCAGTACATAGGAACAAGTAAACCAAAAAAAAAAATACATATACTTAGGGCAATACATTCCTTGGGTTAGAGAAGCCAAGCAGCCAGCGGCGCCTGCACCCCGGGGCCACAGTGGGGGGACAGGGCAGGTGGGGACCGCAGTGACACCAGCACGCTGGGAACCCCACGCTGGGAGTTTGGGAACCCCACGCTGGGAGTTTGGGAGCCCCACGCTGGGAGGTGGCTGAGGCAGCCCAGGGGTCTCTCGTCCCCAGCTCGCTGCAATGTCCTTTGTTTTAAATATTGGATCTCTTTAAATACAAATAATAGTACCAATTTCTGGAGGATAAAAGTAGCCAATACTGGAAATTAACTGCTCTGGGTGTAGATAGCATTTCTCTATATATCTATTTATGCTTAAAAAACAAGGTGGGTTAAATACCTTCTCGAAAGCTGTCGCTTTCCTCCACAGTGCGTCTGGTCGACAAAAATCCAAGACTTGGTTCAAACCCTCAAGGCCTGGGGCTCTCCTCTCCCTTTCCCACCCGGCACAGCCAGCAGGGAAGGGAGGGAGCTTTGTCCTGTCCCCCTGTACCCACCCCAGTCCCACCTGTGGCCGGCTGCAGCCGGGGCCCTTGAACAGCCCCAGCTGCTCCCTGTGAGCCAGCAGGGATCTCCTGCACCTGCTCACACCCTGGGGAAAGGCTCGGCCTTCTCCCCTTCCACCTCTACCCCTGGAACGCTCCCATGGGGCCACTTCTGGCGGGCCGGTGGCCGTGCCAGCGGCGTGGCCGGAGCGTCCCCGTGCCCGGCCGGCCCAGCCGCCGCGGCAGCTCCGGGCGGGCACAGCCCACCCGACACAGCCCTGCCAGGGCATGGCTCCCGCAGCCCCGTTACTTCACCGTGGGGTGCACCCGGTTCTTGGCCCGCAGGGGCCGTTTCCTCCTGGCCGCGCAGGGCTTGCCCGCGGTGCCCGCGCTGACCCCGCGGCTGGCCCGCAGCAGCCGCCCGGGCACGGGCACGGCCCCGGCGCAGCGCGGCGACAGCGGCTCCGTGCCCGGCTCCTCCGGGGACGGGCCCTGCTCCGAGCTGCCCGCCGGGGGCCCGCGGTGCCTCCTGCGGGCGCGGCGGCTGCGGGAGAACTCGAGCAGGTGCTCGATGCGGGACACGTCCTCCGTCACCTGGTTGACGCGGTCGAACTGCGCCAGGAGCATCTCGAAGAGCGAGAGCAGGCGCTGGATGTCGGCGTCCACCTCCAGGCTGTCGCGGGCGCTCAGCACGAGGCTCAGCCCGTCCAGCTGGCTGGAGGACGTGGAGGTCCTGGAGCTGTCCGAGGCAGCGCTGGGAGTGGGGCCACGGAAGGACTTGGAGTCGCTGGAGTCTCGGGAGGGCAGCGGCTCCATCCCCTCGAACCTCACCTTGTGCCGGAACTGGGAGGGGAGAGGAGAAAAGGGCAGGGTTAGGGCAGGAGCTGGGAAGGGGGAACACTCCAAACAGCTCCAGGGCTGCTCCCAGCCATTCCTGGTGTGACAGGCATGGGCTGGATCCCAGATAAAGCCACGTGGGACTGTGGGGCTGAGAATGGGCAGTTGATGCCTGTACAGTTCCCCATCTCTCTTGGGTCCCCAGGGGTGGTTACTGCTCCAGCCATCACCTGCCAGAGGAACCCAGCTGCAGGAAGCAGCCAGAGGCAGGGAAAGGCCAAGGATGGTGTGTAGCTATGATATTTTATGAAAAATCCTCTGCTAGGATTTTTCCCGTCCTGAGAGCTGAGTGTCTCAGGAAAGAAATGTAAACAATAACTATCTGCTGCTGTGGAATGCAACAGGTGCATCTTCCATTGCTCCATGTGGATTGTTTTCAATTGATGACCAATCACAGCTACCTGTGCCGAGGCTGTGAGCAGTCACAAGATTCTGTTAGGCATTCTATTCTATTCTTGTTCCTTGTAGCCTTCTGATCCTTCTTCTCTCTCTGTTCTTTTAGTATAGTTTTAATGTAGTATTTTAATATAATATATAACACAATAAATCAGCCTTCTGAGCAAAATGGAGTAAGCCTCGTGTCCCCACACTTGGATGGTTCACCGCAACAATGGTGGGTGCTGCTCTGTGCCACCATGCCCATTCTCCAGAGCCCCCAGGCTGGCCTCTCCCAGGCTGGCCTCACCTCCTTGGCTTTGCTGAAGCCCATCCACATCTTGAGCCTGCGCACGAACAGCTCGACCATCTCGTAGTCCTGGGGCTCGAAGGCGGGCCGGTAGAGCTCGAAGCGCATCTCGCGGTAGCTGTGGAGCAGCACCGCCGCCAGCAGCCGCAGCACGATCCACGCCCCCAGCAGCACGTAGGAGGTGCAGAAGAGGCAGCAGAGCCCCGAGGCCTCGGGCAGGCAGGGCCGGAGGCTGGCGCTGCCCCGCAGCAGGGCCAGCAGCAGCAGCACGCTGCTGCCCACGCTGCGGAAGGACTCGGAGGAGGAGGAGAAGAGCTGCGGAGGGACAGAGAGGTGTGAGGAGGGAGCAGCAGCACAGTGCTCCCCTGACCCTCAATATCCCCTCCACAAGGGCCCTGAGGGGTGGCCTGTCCCCCACAAACGGGCTGGGACGGGGACAGCCCCTGGCCAAAGGTGCTGGTGGCAGGATGGGCACAGCATACCCAGGGCACCCAGGGGCTTTGCTCATGTCATGCCAGGCTGAGGGAAAAGGGGCAGCAGGACCACCAGCAGCCCCTCTGTGAGGGACGGGGACAGGGTGGTTACCAGGAAGCCGAGCTGGGCGTAGGCCAGGAGGAGGAGGGCGAAGGCCACCCCTGCAGCCATCAGCTCCTTCAGGGACTTCTGGAAGGTCTTTCCAAACACCGACCACTGCCGGACGAAGCGCAGCTGCTGGGCAGCCTGGGAGGGGAGAGGAGGGAGTTACACACACACCCCCAGCCCAGGAAGGGTGAGACAAAACACGTGAGAAACCCAAACCCCAGCAGAGCACAAACACCCCAGCCTGAGGTTCCTTCCAGACAGAACCATCCAACTGAATTCCCCAAGGGAATCAGGGTCCAGAGGCCTCAGAGACCCAAAGTGCCCAGCAGGGACACAGGTGGCCTCCCTGCCACCCCCTCCCCTGGCAGGGCTGTGCAGGGGTGACCAGCACAGCAGGACCAAAGCACCCAGCACCCACTGCTGCTCCCCCAGCCCCCCGTACCTGCACGGTCAGGAGGAAGAGGAGGGACGCGGCCAGGCTGCTGAACACGGAGCTCAGGAAGGCCACCTGGTAGAAGTTGGTGAAGCCCCTGCGGTTGCTGAGGTACCTGAGCCACTGCTGGTCAGCCAGGGTGGCCTGGCTGAGGTGCACCAGCACGGTGCACGTGGTGAGCAGGATGAAAAGCCACTGGCTGTAGTTGCCCCACAGGGTGAAGTAGGCTCTGCCTTCCTTCTTGATGGCCAGAGACTCTGACACCACGAAGTAAACCACAAACAGCATGAGGAACACCTGGGGGAGGAACAGAGAGGACACCAGGAGATGTTATGGAGACGTTACCAGGAGAGGAGGAATGGAGAAGTTACCAGGAGATGAGAGGACAAACCCTGACTGCTGTGCTGCACTGGGGAACCCTGAAGCACCCCAGGAGAGCAAAACCCCCCCAAACCAGGCCAAGCTCCACCACTGCACCCCTGGAGCACCCCCTGCATCCTGCCCTGCCCTCCTCGCTCATCCAGCACCCCAAACCCTCCTGAAGGGCCCCAGTGCCCACACCCAGTGCCCACACCCAGTGCCCCTGTGGCAGGGGGGCAGTGCCCAGGGGATGAGGGCTCTGCTGACACCACACCCAGGCAGGGTGACAGATGTGGGGACAAGTGGCCTCATGCAGAGCAGCTCGAGCCTGGGTGAGGGTCCCAGAGCCCCCCAGCAGCGGGCAGGGGGTCAGGGGAGGTTCACACTGACCATCATGAGGAGCTGCAGGGTGACGCCCCCGCTGAGCCGCAGCAGGGGGAAGGGGCTGATGGTGACAGCAGCCATGGCCTGGCCAGCCCCGGGGAACTCCAGGCGCAGCGTGAGGGCCACGTGCAGGTCCACGCTGGGGTTGTACTGCAGCAGCTCCACAAACACTGCCCGGCTCCTGCAGGGGGACAGCAGCACCTCAGGGGCTGGGACAGCACTGCTGGGTGGCACATGGATGCGGTGCCACGGTGACACTCCAGCACTGCTGAGGGGCCCAGGTGACAGCAGGACAGTCCCTCTGGCCTGCCTCACTCACATGTTGTCGATCCAGGTGTGCTGCTGCAGGAACTCCAGCTGAGCCCGGCTCTCCTCCAGGGAAGGGCCCAGCTCCTGCACGTAGCCACTGCTGTCGTAGAAGGAGATGTAGCCCCAGTACCAGATCCTGCAGGGGAAGAGGAGCCGTGGGTGAGGCTGAAGGACACTGCCTGCTCTCCTGTGTGGCAGGCCAGGATCAGTGTGCAGATGCAGACCCTGCCCTTCAGGATTTATTTCACAAGACAGATTACAGGGGTGCACTGATCCACCTCAGTGCTCCCAACCTCAGAACAGCCCCGAGCCCTGTGGTGGCCCACACTTGCATGGAGATGATGCCTCTGGGGACACACCAGAGAAGAAACCAAGTGTGATTTATGTCCTGCCCAGGGTGCAGGACAACCTGCTGTCACCCCCTGAGCAGAAATCTGGGGTGCTGGGCTCCCCTGCCCTGTGTGTGCCCTGGAAGGAGCAGAGCTGAACCCCAGTTCAGCACAACGCTGCTGCTCAGGCATTGGAATTTCCATGTCCATCCTCCCTTTGACAGGTTCAGGGGCTGAGGTGAGGGCTGGGAACAACCCAGGGCACCTGAAAAGACCCTGGAGAGGTCTGTAAGGGTCCCAGGAGGAGGAGCAGGGGGGGGAGCAGGGAGGAGCAGGCAGGGCAGCCCTTACCCTGCCAGGTCGGGTGCTGAGTGTGCCCATGCCGCCGTCCCGTTCCTGGCTGTGCTCTCCCAGCCCACTCCATAGTCAGCAGTGGCAAAGCTGTGCTGGTCAGTGCAGCTCCTCTGGGCACTGCCCATGCCCTGCAGGATGTCCTGGGCACTCTGCTGGCACTCAGCTGCAATGAGACCACCCTGTGAGCCCAGCACAGCCAGCACAGAGCTCACCTTCCCTCCCAACCCCTCCACACTCATCCCCACCACTGCAGCAGGGTGAGGGAATGGGCATGCACAAGTCAGGGATTCAGGAAAGGATGGGTATTAATAACAAAAATAGCTGTCCAATTTAGGAGTCATGATACAGCCATGCCTCCAGGTCAGAGTGGATTAGCTGGGTACAAGTGGAGAACAGAGACATCCCAAGTGCCTTGGGTAACTGGGGACCTGCACTCCGCTCCCTGCATACATCACTGGCTTCAAACTGCCAGGGGCAGGCTTAGATGGGATACTGGGAAGGAATCTTCCCTGTGAGGGTGGGGAGGCTGCCCAGAGAAGCTGTGGCTGCCCCTGGATCCCTGGAAGTGTCCAAGGCCAGGACATGGAAGGTGTCCCCAGAAAGTCCCTCCCAGCCCAAACCACTCCAGGATTCCACAATCCACTGCCCCAGCTCATCTCTGCAGAGCAGAACCCCTGCCTCCCCAGCCTGTGCTGCCTCCCCTGAGCCCAGCTGCACCCAGAGCTGCCCGTTTCAGCCCTCCAGGGCTGTCACCTCGCGCTGTGACAGCAGAGCCACCGTCCCTGGGCTCCCTCAGCCTCGTACCTCCCTGCAGGCGGAGCTGGCGCAGCCGCGCTGTCCCCAGCGTGGTGCTGTGGCTCTCCTGGCCAGAGCCGTTGTTGTGCAGGTAAGGGAGGAACACCTGAGACATCCACACCCAGAACTGATCCGACCTGCGGGGGGAAGGTGTGAGATGGTTGAGTCAAAGTTCCGGGGACTTTGAGGCACAAAGCCACAGTGATGGGCACAGAGAGCCCAGGGCTCTGCAGGGACACACCCTCAGCCCAGTGATCCCAGTGCCAGACTGGGCTGCTGGGAGCTCCCAGGGCTGTGGAAAATCAGCTGGGGAAACTGAATCCAGTTAAACTCATGTGCAGAGTGAGGAAAGGCAGACTCTGGCCAAGATGCCATTTCTGGCTGTTGTGACCCTGTTCACAACTACAACTTGAGGCTGTAAATTCTGGAGACAGAGAACCTCTTGTGCTTTAGAGCAGCTCCAGAAAGATCAACATCAGCTCCCACAGCCCTTTCCCACTGGGAAAATCACTAAACCTCAGAGAAATTAAACCTCTCAATCCCCAGAGGGCCCCCTGCTCTCCAGGGGAGCAGCAGAACCACAGAAACAAACAGGACTGCTCTGTCCTGTGGAGTGCCCAGCTCCACATGGGCACCAAGGAACCTCTTACTGGACACACTGTGGAGCACAAGCCCAAGAGCCGACCCCCCTGACGCCCCCAGGGCTGGCAGGCACCTCTTGATGAGCAGGAAGTCCTTGCTGCCCAGCTGCTGCTTGATGGAGCTCTGCAGCAGGAAGGCCCGGCTGGTGCGGGAGGCGTCGCCGTAGTTGGTGAGCAGGACCACCAGCAAGAACATCATGTAGATGAGGAAATTCTGGGAAGCAAAGAGTAAAAATGGGATTGCATGGAAGGGCTGGATCCCAGTCCTGCAGCAGAGCAGTGCTGTCCACAGCCATGCAACAGAACCAGAGCCAGAGGCTGAGAAACTGAGGCAGAGCTGGAGCCGAGCACTCAGGCACCCCAGCCAGACTGGGGGGACCCACACACAGATTGTCTGAGCCCTGGGCACCAGGCAGCAGGAGATGTCCCACCTTGAGCATCCTGTGCAGCAGTTTGACCTTCCTGGCCTCCTCCTTGGCCTGGAAGAGGGCAAATCCCTGCGGGGGCCGGACCTTGCTGATCCTCTCGGACACGTGCTCCACGCAGGGCTGCTCCACCAAGGTGTCATCCTCCTCTGGGTGCAGCCTCTTGGCAACCAGGGAGAAGTAGAGGGCTTCCAGCAGCACCTGGGGCACAGGGAGAGTGCTGAGCCTGCAGGGAGCTGTGCCAAGATTCTTCCAGCAGCTCCCACCGGCCCCTTGGCACAGCCAGCATGGCACAGCTCCTACCTGGACCTTCAAAACCAAGTGCCACCAGCCCTGCCACCAGTCCTGCCTCTCCTACTGCTGCTGGTGCCCACATCCTACCCTTCCTGAGGGATTTGGGGATGGGAGAGACCATTCAGTGCCCACAGTGCCCACTCTGACCCGATTTCTTTGCGGGAGGTGTTGCCAAGCATTGCAAGGGGCTGCCCAGGGCAGTGGTGGATTCACCATGGCTGGAAGTGTTCCAAACCCACATGGATGTGGCATTGGGGACATGGCTTAGTGGAGAACACGGGGGTGGTGCTTGATGGACTTGTTAATTTTAAAGGGCTTTTCCAACCTTAACAATTCCATGAGTGATCAGCAGCTGGACAAGTTAACCCCACACACAGCACAGCGCTACTGCACTGGTGCCACGCTCACCTTCAGGGGCTCCCAGACCAGGAACGATGCCAGAAAGCTGAATATCCCTGAGATGAGCCACATGAGGGCCACGCTGGAGGAGAAGCCCACCCCGATCCACACGGAGACGCCGGCGGCGGCGGCCAGGAGCAGGAGGCTGATGCCATGAGCCAGCAGGGAGCACCAGGGCGGCAGCAGGCGCTTCCTGAACGCCTGCTCTGCAACTGGGAGCAGCAGGAGGACCAGGGAGAGCAGGGTGAGCATCCCCGTGGGCACAGGAGGGGCTGGGCTCAGCACTCACCCAGCACAGAGCCCACCAGCAGCCCTGGGAGACACTGGCACCATCCCACACATTTCGAGCACTGCTGGCTGCAGGGAGCAGAGCAACTGGGGGAGGAGGGTCCCCAGGGGACACGGCAGGGACTGCCACAGCACAAGTGCTGGCCCAGGCCTTACTGAGGTCCAGGCTCCAAGAGAAGCTGGCAGGAGCAGGGAGCAGCCCTTCCCAAGGCTCCTTTTCTGCTTTATTTACCATTTACCCCACAGGGCTGTAGTGTGGGATGGGCCCCGTCCCTCACACCCCTGGCACTGCCCTGGTACCTGTCCAGGTGGACTTGGCTGATCTGCTCACTTCCCTGGGAGGAGGTGCCATGCTCTGCCCCTTGTCGTTCAGCCTCTGCATCATGACAGTCTCCACCTTGTCCCCAAACACGCTGGACCTGCCAGGCACAGGGGGAGCTGCTCAGAGCTGTGCCACTGCCGGCCCTGTGCTGAGCAGGCTGGCACCAAAGGGGCTGAATTGCAGTGCCAGCAGCAGTGCTGGGACATCACACACGTCCCCAAGGCACAGACACTGCTGTGTGTCCCGTGGCCAGTCCCTCCCCTCCCTTGGCTGCCCCCCTGCAGTGGCTGGTGGGCTGCCAGCCCTGGGGGTGCTGCTCAGGGTGCCAGCAGGGCGCCCTGGGCTTGGTAACACCACAGAGATTTGGGTAGAATCCCCCTCTCCCTCCCATCAGTGCCATGAAGGGAGCCCTCATCCCAGCACTTTGCCCAAAACTGCTGGAGACACAGCTGTGGTTTAGGGGACGCTCCAGGTGGGTCCTGGCAGGGTGGCAGTGCCCTCCTGGGGCTGTGGGGGCTGCAGGAGTCACAGCCAGCAGGGACAGAGGGAGGCTCTGGGCCCGTGGGGCTCCCCAGACACTCACAGGCCTGAGATGAGATCTGTTTCTGCCCTCATGTACGGCCCCAGCTCCTGGGAGATGCCGCTGGCTCCGTCTGCCAGGATCTGCCGGATCAGATCCTCGTCTGGGAAAGAGAGAGCACAGACAGTGTTGGCAGGAGCTCAAACCCCAGCACCAGCCAGGGCACGGCTCAGCCACCTGGGCAACTGGGGAGGAGGATCACAGTGACGTCCTTGTCCCTGGGACAGCCCTCCCCTGCTCCCTGTCCTCCAGCTCCTGTCTCTCCCATCTTGGCCACGGAGCTGAGCAGACAGAACTGGCTCAGAAGGCCAAGCTCTCCTTCTCCCGCCACTTCCAGACCCTCAGGAACACCCTGTGGCTTTGAACCCAGTGAGGAAGTGCTGGCTGCTTGCAGCATTCCCACGGGAACACACCTCACCTGGCTCCCAGCCTGCTGCCCACCAGCATTTCTGTTTTTCCAGACTGAAACCCCCAGTGAGCAGACCCAGCCCCCCTGCCCTGCCCTCCAGAGGGCAGCCAGGGGTGATGGCAGCAGCTCTGCCCGAGCCAGGGGGCTCACCCGAGGCTGAGAAGTAGCGGGGCTGTCCCTGGTGGATGCCAAGGGACAAGGTGTCCTCCTCGGGGGCCAGCGGGGCCTCCAGCCCCAGGTGGCGGCTGGCCCGGCCCCTCTTCAGCTTCTGGATGGTGTTGCCCATGATGGAGGGGTCACTCAGCAGGTCTGGCCAGCTGAGCAGGGCCTCGCTGGAGGGCCAGGGCACCAGGCTGTGGGAAAACAGCAATGGGGGCAGTCAGCAGAGAAAAGGAACCTTTGGGACTGCAGAAACAGCTCTGGGAGCCAAGCCCAGCCCAGCCCAGCACAGCCTGAAGTGCTGCCTGCTCCATGTCCAGAAACCCACTCACCTCTTGGAGTCCTCCAGGAACAGATCTGTTTTGGTTTGCTCAGAGAAGGCCTGTGGGGAACAGGAAAGTGTCAGGAGCATGGCACGGGTCTGAGCCTGTTCAGAGCAGAGGGCTGGCAACACCAGGGGTCACTGAGGTGCTCTTGGCCCCGGGCCCACAGCTCCAGGAGCTGCGGGGAGGGAAGCACTGACCTCTGCCTGGAGCCCGGGGAAGGTGGGGAAGGAGCTGTCAAGGATTGAGGAGTCCAGGTAGTTGTCGATCTCCAGGGACTGCTGGTCTGAGTGAGTCACTGTGTGGCTGATGGAGACCTGCACAGGAGGGACAGAGGTGACACTGCCACTGAGAGCAGCCACTGCCCATCCTCCTCTGCCTCCCAGACACCGGTAGCCACACGTGCCACAACCAGGGCCACCCAGGCTGTCCCAGCTACAAGCCCCCAGTCTGGAAGCTTTTCCTGTGTGCTCTCAGCAGTATCAGCCACATCAGCTGCTCCTCAGTCCCCAAGCAGCTGGCTGCAATACTTAATGGGGCTGCTAATTGTGCTTAACTAGTCGGAAAATCCCCAGCTAATCCCTGCCCAGCTGCCTGAGCTGAGCTGTGCCCAGGGCACACATCAGAGAGGCTCCACTGAGCAGCTCCTGGGCTCCTGCCTTGGGCATTTGGGTGCTGAAATCCTGAGGGAGGAAGTGCCTAAACAGCTTCTAAAATCTGCTTTTTGGTGCCTGGGCGCTGACAGAGGCCAGCAGTGATCTGAGCTCAGGGAGGGGGGCAGAGGCCCTGGTGCAGCACAGGGGGCAAGAGCAGAGCCCAGCTGGAGGAGAGAGGTCCCAGGACAGGCAGAATTCTGCCTCCCAAAGCAAACCTGGTGCTTCCCACCCCCCTGAGCAGCCTGCAACCATCCCCCCTCCTTACCTTGCCTCGAGCCATCCGGAAGAGAAACAGAATGACCAGGTAGAGAGGGTAAACCACCAGGCTGGACACCAGGCCAACAGCCACGGTGTCCACGCTGACAGGGAGCAGGCTGGAAACGGCCACGTTGCTGCAGGGAGGCAAGGGGACCACAGAGAGGGTCAGCAGGAGCTTTGGGGGTGCCAGCTAAGCAAGCTAAGCGTACAACCAGGAATTCCAGGTGCAGAGAGGAAACGGGCTTGAAAACCAAAATCAGGCTGGTTTTGGTTGTCCATGTCATGGTCCAGACTCCTCAGAACGGGCAGGGCACACCCAGGGCACAAGCAAGGAAGCTCCTCCCAGCAGATGGAAGATGTGTCCTGCCCCAAGGGAACAGGCAGGAGGGCCCTGAGCAGGGTGGGACTGGCTGGGGACACACCTGAGGTGGACACAGCCCACCACACCATGGGCACACCTGAGGTGGACACTGCCCACCACACCATGGGCACACCCAAGATGGACACTGCCCACCACGCCATGGGCACACCTGAGATGGACACTGCCCACCACGCCATGGGCACACCTGAGGTGGACACTGCCCACCATGCCATGGGCACACCTGAGATGGACACTGCCCACCACACCATGGGCACACCCAAGATGGACACTGCCCACCATGCCATGCACACACCTGAGGTGGACACTGCCCACCATGCCTTTTACACACCTGAGGTGGACACTGCCAGGCACACACCTGAGGTGGACACTGCCCACCCTGCCCTTTACACACCTGTGGTGGACACTGCCCACCACGCCGTACCACACGGCGTTGGCGCAGAGGAAGAGGAAGATGAGGAGGCAGCAGCAGGTGGCCCTCTGGACGCGGGTGAAGCGGGAGCGGGGCGGGCGGTCCCACAGGGACAGCCACACGTGCTTCTCAAAGAAGCCACGCTGCAGCTCCGCCACGAAGATCCGCCAGAAGCTCCTCAGCTCGCTCTCACCTGGGGACAAAGGGACACTGCTGAGCCGGCCACATCCATCCCAGAAACTCCAGAATACCCACACTCCACCCACAGGGTCCCTCCCCATGCCGTGTTTGAGGATGAGGGGCTGGAAAAGCTGCCCAGCAGAAAAGGATCTGGCAGTGACAGGGGCTGAACACGAGCCCAGCTGTGCCCAGGTGGGCAAGAGGCCAGTGGCACCTGGTTGATACCCCAGGGCAGTGCCTGTCCCTTGTGCAGGGCATTGCTGAGGAACCTCCAGTCCTGGGATCACTTCTGGGAACCTCAAGAAAGAGCTGGAGCACCAGGAGTGGCTGAAGGAGCTGGGAAAGGGGCTCAGCCTGAAGCAAAGGAGGGGCCCAGGCAGCAGGGGTGAGGAGGAGCCAGGGGATGGGGGGCACTCACTGGCAGCAAACACCTCCCTCTCCACCAGGCCGTCGTTGTCCTCGCTCTCCACCGAGAGCCAGTCGTTCACCAGGAAGAAGTAGCTCTTGCTGCTCTGCAGGTCCCGCACGATGACGTGCTGCAGGTACCACGAGGGGCTCAGGCCTGAACGGGGGGAAAAGGAATTATTTCATGGCAATTATTTCATGGCACACATTCCCTTGTGACCCTGTGATGCTGAGGGGCCACATGAGCACTGCAGGACAGTGACACAATGGGCACTGCACAGGACCCATGAGAGAAGCGTGGCACGGCTGAGGTGACATTGATGGTCACGGTGCACAGCACGTGGCATCCCGTGTCTGGGGTGGCACCTGGCCAGTCTGTAAGTCCCCCCACAGTGTCCCCCGATGCAGGGGTCAGCAGGGCCAGCTGCCCCTGTGCAGGCCCCACCTTTGTTGTCGTGCCAGATGCGGATGCGCCAGACGCTGCCCAGGCTGCGCTCCGTGGCGATCTGGAACACGTCCAGGCTGTTGCGGTGGAAGGCGTTGTCCCCGTCCAGGTGCCTGTGGCCACTCTTGTGGTCCACCCCGTAGAGGGCGATGCCCACGTGGGCTGTGGTACCTGCAGGAGAGGAAGGGGCTCCCTCAGGGAAGCCCACCCGAGGTGCAGCTGCTCCCCAGCCCTGCCTGTGGCAGCTCTAGCTACAAACCCAGCCCGCGAAGGGAAGCCAGACTTTGTGGCTGCCTTCTGCTGGGGAGGATTCAGAACAAAGTGATGGATCCTGGAGGACAGCAAAAGGAGCCATCCCAAGGGTCAGCTAAGCAGGAGAGGGTCAGAAGTGAGGAACAACCTCTGCCTCTACAACCACAGCCCAGGCAAGGAAGGCAGGATGGGGGAATTCCTCTCCTGGCGGTTCCTTCCAGCAGCAATTGCTTGTCCCACCACAACAGCCAGAGGGGAGCAGCCTGGGCTAGTGGAAGGTGTCCCTGCCCATGTCAGGAGTTTGGAACCTGAAGGTTTTTGAGGAACCTTCCAACCCAAACCATTCTCTTGACCTGCCCCCTCATCACACAATAAAACCTGGGAACACTGTGCGAAGCCCTGGCCTGAAGCTGCAGCTCAGCTCTGGGCCCCGCGGGGAGCACTCAGAGAGCGACGTGCTGAGGTGGGACCTCGGGTGAGCTACAGGTGTCCCCCTGGGAACCCGGCACGGGAGCAGGCCGTGGGCTCACCTGACCCTCTGCCCCAGCCCGTTTTGACCAGGATCTCGTATTTGTACATCCCGTTCTTGCCGCAGAAGGGGATCACCCCCACGCGGCTCATGTCGATCATGTCCAGCTTGTGCACGATCAGCGCGGCCACCGAGTAGGTGACAAAGCACACAGCACATGTCAGCAGAACGATGTAGTTCAGCCCCGGGCCTGGAGCCTGCAGGAGAGAAAAGCGTTGAAAGGCAAGGCCAGGGGGATCCTGTTCCCATTCCCTGCCTCCTTCCTGGCCGCAGAGCCGGCAGCAGCAGCTGCCAGGAGCTCCCTGCTCCTGCTCACGTCACAGGGACACAGCCAGGAAGAGCTGGATGCTCCTGGGAAGCAGGGAGCAGCTGGCAGGTGCAGCTCCCTGGATCAGACAGTGCTGGGTGACAGCTGGGAGGAACCTTTGGCATCTCCCTAAGATGGAGACACACTGTGTAGACACAGTGCGAGGTGTCCGGGCCAGGGACTAAAGCCATCTGCAAAGGTTTATTTCCAGCCAGGATTCCCACCCAGGGGACACAGCTTCCCCTGAGCTGTGCCCATCTGCACCTCCCAAAGGCTCCCAGATGCCTGTACTGGTGCCAGCTTGGACATGAAACCAACAGGAGCCTATGGCTTTGCTCCAGGTGACAACAACCCGTTCTGTGTGTGACAGCACTGCACAGCCTCTGCTTTGTTGTACTCACGGGAAAGATGAACTGGACAGAGTTTGGGGGCACAAACAGGCTGGCCCCAAAGGCTGTGAGGTGCTGGGTCAAGCACACAGCCTGGTCTGGCCTGGTCTCCTCCAGGGGGACAATCCCTTCTGTCTTCCAGCGCTTCTCCTGCTCGCTGAAGTACTGGCACAGGGACGTGTACAGCCCCAGGGTCACCTCCACTGCCGACCAGCTGAAGTGGTTGGTGATGTTCAGGTAGTACTTCTGGATGGGGTCATCCGTTCTGGAGAAGGGAAAGAGCAAGGAGATGACTCCCCTGCTCCCTGCAGGGACACCAGCCCCATTCTGGTGGAGGTGTGCCCATGGAAAGCTTCCAGCCACAGGGGCAGGGATGCACTCAGAAAGGAGGAAAAGCCCAGTGAACGTGGTGTAATTTACACCCTTTGGCTGTGCAGGTACTCAGGGGTACCACAGACCACCTGAGCACCCCTCACACACATCCACAGCACAGGCTGAGGCTGACAGGGACTTCCAGGGAGGCTGCTCTTACCTGGGTGAGGTGAAGAAGGTGTAGAGCTTGTGGTCACTTCCAGCCAGGGCATCCAGGCTGATCCTCTTGGAGGCAGAGCAGTTGTGCTCGTTGGGCTCGGGCTCATGATGGAGATAGGCCATGATGAAGGGCTCGGGCTCACTGGCCAGGTAATGCTCTGTGGGGAGGGGAAGGAACACAAAGGGCTTTAAAAACCCCTGGCAGGCTCAGCCACAGGTGTGCTGTCAGCACTGGGGCTCAGGCAAGAAGGAATGCAGAGAGCTGTGGGAGATGCTTCTCCAGCCTGTGCTCCCTCAGAGGATCCCTGAGCACTGGATACCACTGGGCCTGCCTGGGAGAGGGACTGGGCAATGCCTCCCAGGGCTAATGTGGCTCAACAGGAGGGCTGGGAAATGCAAAATGCTTCTCAAGGCCAGAATCCACAAGAAAGGATGACATTGGACATGGAGATTGTCAGGGCAGCCAGAACCTGGACCATGCAGTGTGGAACCTGCTGCTGCCACCCAGCATATCCCCCCAAAGTGGTTATCCCCCACACCCACCCCTCCTCTCCCATAGGAAGGACTAACAAAGAGATGGATTTGTCTGCCCTACCGTTGAGGACTCTGTAGGTGAGCTGAAAGTGCAGTCCTGCTTCCCTGTTGTTGCTCTCCATGATCACAATCAGGTTCACAGACGTTCTTGCCTCGATGACCTCAGTGCCAGCCACGAGATTTTCGGGCTCTGTGCTGTTTGAGACCATCACAGTGATGGCTTTTTCAGAGTCCAGGCTCCCTATGGGGATCTGCACCCCGTTGTGTGTCTGGAACTCCATGGAGGCCACTTTGGTGGACACAGTGTAGTTGCTGATGTAGCCAAAAGGGAAGGGATTGGAGTCCACCTGGAACATGACTTGGATGACATCCGTCAGGTTGGAAAGGGTGGAGTTGAAGGCCTGGGGGATGGAGAACTGGCAGTTCGGTGTGTTTTCGTAGCACAGCAAGTTAAAGGGGTCAGACCTCTTGCCTGTGGCCTTAATTTCTCCTCCCACCAGCTCGAGGGGCTCTTCGTTCAGCACCCGGGATTTCATGAGGATTCGCATCAGGCTGGAAGACAGGTTGTAGGCTTTGGGAGCCAGCAGCAAATTGTGGGAATCAGCCAGCAGCTCCTGGGGTTTGGATTCTTGTGAAACTGTATTGACAAGGTGGATTAGGTCACCTGCCAGGAGAGAAATGAAGAGGAAGTGGTAAATAGCCTGGATAACTGCTACGGTCAGAGAACACCTGACACCTTCCCAAAGCAATCAGACAAGGTTTTCCTTGCTGTCTTCTCACTGCTCTTCTGCACATGACCTTCCTCACTGGAGTGTTCATAGCCCAGAGCTAAAAGCAAAGCTGTCAGCAGCTCCTCCAGCCTCTCTCATCTACCAGGTTTGGTGAGGAATATTTAATCAACACACACTTGATTTCCCTCCTGTGTGGTGAAGAGAACCACAGCTCAGGAAACAGGGAGGGAATGGATAAAACAAACATACGTTCCTAAGCTTTTGCACTATAAAGTGCACAACACTCAGAAAGGAGTGCAGGGGTAACAAGGGGTGCAGAGAAGGTGTCTCTGCTTCCCCCCAGGTCACCCAGGTGGGAATTTCCACACCGTGCTCCCAGATGCCCCAGTGAGGTTTGACAGGCTCCTTGGACTCCAACCAGGAAGACAAGCATCTGGAAGCCATAGCTGTTACTCATTGTTTACTAAAAAGAGAATCCCCTGGTGTATTAGTGAGCTTATTAGGAGTATTAGTGGGTTATATTAACAACTGTCAGATGGAAATGTCCACAGAGCAGCTGCCAAAGCCAGGACAAGCCTGGGAAAAGCGCAGGGAGGAGACAGCGCTGGGATGCCACACTCCAAATGGCAGAAGTAGCTTCCTAAAAATTTGGGCCAAAGCCCAAACAGCAGAGGAGGGAGTCTGAGAGCTCCCCTGAGCCTGCTCCTGCCCCTGCCCCCTGTCCCCACCCAGAGGACAGGGCTCACCTGTGATGTTGAGGATGTTGTCGGCGATGCCGGTCGGTGTCACCGTGCCCTGGGTGGTCTCCCCTTGCAGGATGGTCATCATGGTCTCCAGCTTGTTCAGGGTCCTTGTCAGGCATGACTTGCACACCAGCTCCTTGCTCACCACCTGCAAAGGGACCAGGCTCTGACAGAGCAGGGGCAGCCCAGGGAAAGCCCAGCTGGCTCTGCCCTCAGGAGACCTTTTCCTCTGGAAGTGCCCCTGGGAGGGGCCTGCAGAAGCTGCCCTGCTCACACTGACAGTGGCCAGCAACTTTCTGGTGGTCCCAAGACTCTTCCATCTGCCTCCCATGACATTCCAAAGTGCCAGTGTACAGGCAGGCAGAGGATGCCTGGCAGAGGATGCTTTTGGGAAGAGGAATAAAGGGAGGAAATTGTTGCCCAGAGAAGCTGTGGCTGCTCCATCCCTGGAACTGTTCAAGGCCAGGTTGGACAGGGCTTGGAGCAACCTGATCCTTCCAACCCAAGCCATTCCAGGACTCTGTGATTCTAAATTCCTGCTCCCTGGTGTGCACTCGTGAGGACCAGGCACAGCTCCCCTCTGGGACCACACACAGCAACCAACCAGCAGGAGCTGGATGGGATTCCTCCATTGACCTCCAGTGGAAGCAGGACTCAGCCCCAACTGAGTCCATTTCGGTGTCCAAATCCTCCTGAAGGCTGTGGGAGGAATCCTGCCACTCAGGCGTGATGGATGTCCCTCCCTCTGCTCCCAGATGTGTCCAAGAAACAGAATGTTCCAGCCATGGCCTGGAGCTTCCCGCGCTCTCCAGGGCTGGATGGGAGGGACTGAGGAACACATGGAAGCTGTTACAACCCCCTTCCTCGCTCTTATTCATCTTTTTTCTTTTAATCATCATAGGATTCAGCCGTGATTCACCATATGTTTTGGTGAAGAATCAAAACAGCATCTGCAGGTCTCGAATTCCCCCTTTTCTGCTTTATTTGTAAGCCCTGAGAAGGCAGGACAGACTGTGTGAGTCGGAGTCAGGAATCAGGGAGGTGGGGAAGACACTGGGTTATGGGGAGGAACCACCCAAGGGCAGCTCCTACTCAGGGAGGAGAATCAACCAAAAAGTCCAAGATTCTTTTTTTATCCCTCCAGGAGAAACTAATTCTGATTTTTTTCCCCTCCCTTGTAGGTAAAATCACAAATGTACCAGCCCTGATGGACACTTGTGCAGGAAAGGAATGTGTGAGCTCCACTTGTCTCAGCCACCTGGGAATTTCTGGAGTACTGTTTTCCTAAGCTTTTCATTCCAGCCCAGAGCACAAAGTAATCCTGGAATGTCAGCTTTCCCCATGGAATAAAAATTCTATTTCTAGACCTAAGCTCCCACAGCAACACCAAGTCACGAGGCAGGAGGAGGTGGGAGAGACAGAAACAAACTGCTCCAGCATGGAATGGGATGTGCTCAACCCCAAACCCCGGGCAGAGGGGAACAGAAAGAGGGGATTTTTGAGGTCTGCAGGCTCAGAAGCAGGGAAGGGAGCAGCTCAGGACTCTGTGGGTGGGATGCAGTGCCTGCCCACCACTGACCTGGCTGCAGGGAAAGCACAGCCAGGGCCAAGGAACTGACCAGTCCCAAAACAAAGATTAGGGAGGGAGGAGGAGGAGGAGCCAGAGCAGCCTGGCTGAGCACCAAAGCACAAGTGCATTACCTAACTGGGCTCTCTTCCCTCCTAAATCCACCAGGCACCAGCCCCAGCACTGGGAATGGGGGCTGCAAAAGGAGCTCAGTGAGCAGCAGAGCAAAGCAGAGAGGGGTTTCTCATCTTGTAGGGCTGGGAGGAGCATCAGACCTGGGCACTGCCCCTGGCCCAAAGCAGCTCCACCTGTGTTACTCCTGATGGGAGCCCAGCCTGTCCTCACAGGTTCTGTCACTCCTCCAAGCAATTCCAATGTTTCTGGAGCCCCTCTGCTCTGGGAGAGCTGGGGGTGTCTAGCCTGGAAAAGAGAAGGCTCTGAGGAGACCACAGAGCCCCTTCCAGTGCCTCAAGGCTCCAGGAGAGCTGGAGAGGGACTGGGAACAAGGGATGGAGGGCCAGGACAATGGGGAATGGCTTTAAGCTGAAAGAGGGTAGATTAAATTGGATATTGGGAAGGAATTGTTCCCTGGGAGGGTGTGGAGGCCCTGGCACAGATTCCCAGAGCAGCTGTGGCTGCCCCTGGATCCCGGGAAGTGTCCAAGGCCAGGTTGGACACTGGGGCTGGGAGCAGCCTGGGACAGTGGGAGGTGTCCCTGCCATGGCAGGAGGTGGCACAGGATGAGCTTTAAGATCCTTTCCAACCCAAACCACTCCATGCTCTCCAATTCTCCAGCCTGTGGAGGCCTCTCCTGCAGCTGCCAAGCAGAGGAGCAGCACAGAGCTGCCAGGGGCAGAGCTGGCAGCACCCAGCACGTCAGCTGAGAGGGTGGGCAGTGACACTGCCCCTGTGTGCGTGCAGAGAGCCGGGTGGGTGAGGAGCTGCAGGCCGAGGAGGGGCCGGGCCGTACCGTGCACTGGGCCAGGGCAGCTGAGATCTGCTGGATGTCATCCACCGTGTTCACCTTCAGCGCGTTCAGCGTCTCCGTGATGTTGTTGCGGGTCCAGGTGCGCAGCTCCAGCTCCTGCCCAGCTCCAGCCTCGGGCTCCAGCAGCACGGATCGCTCGTACTGGGGAGGAAAACACAACGGGAGGAACTGAGGAAGCTGCAGTGACAGTGACAGAGCGAGGAGCTGCTTCAGAGGCTGCTGAGCTGAGCTGGAGTCACCCGCTCCCTGCACTCCGCATCTCCCGCCTCTGCTCCTCCCCAGAGGGATCTAATGAGCTGGTTTTCCAGCAGAACTTCCTCAGTGTCACTTCTGCTCTCCAAGCAATTATCCTGGCACTCAGCAGCTAACTAGCACCTGGAGTGCAGTTCTTATCCACTAAGCAGGGTGCCTGTGCCCAGGGGGATCATCCCTGCCTGCCTTCCAGGTGTGCAGCAGCCTCTTCCTGGGCAGGGAAACAGGAATATAGCCCCAAATTCCTGCCCTGCCTACAGAGATCACTGTACAAAATCTGGCCCAACCATTCTCCTGGTGATTGCAAGGACTTCTGGAGGCCCCACTTGGGCAGAAGGAGCTGTTACCTCATTTAGGATGGTGATGAGGGCCAGGGAGTACTCAATGACCTGCTGAGGGTCCCCTTGTTTCACCAAGCCCTGGAGCACGGTGTCAGTCTGATTGTAGAGCCAGTGGGAGAGGCTGGGGAAGCCCTCGGGGAGGCCGATTTCCATGGAGCTGCAAGGAAAGAGGGATGTGGGTGAAGTGCAGGCTGGGCTGGGAAGGGACACGAGGGGAGGCAGGTGGGTGACCCACAAAGGCAGCACTGCTGCTGCTGCCCTGGTGCCCCATGCATGAGGAACACCCCAGACCTGCAGCCTGGCTCCTCACTAGCCCAGCCCTGGGACTGCATGACCCCAGGAGTATTTTCCCACTTAACAATTCACACAAAAGCAGTGAACTCCTGGGCAAACCTCCCCATCAAGCAACAACCCACAAAGCCTGGAACTCTCTGTGTGCACTTCTGCTGAGCCTCCCTGTAGTTATGATATTTTATGAAAAATCCTCTGCTGAGATTTTTCCCGTCCTGAGGAGCTGAGAGCCTCAGGAAAAAAATATAAACAGTAACCATCTGTTGCTGTGGAATGCAACAGGTGCATCTTTTATTAGTCTATGTGGATTGTTTTCAATTGATGACCAATCACAGCTACCTGTGCCAAGGCTGTGAGCAGTCACAGGATTTTGTTATGCATTCTATTCTATTCTATTCTATTCTATTCTATTCTATTCTATTCTATTCTATTCTATTCTATTCTATTCTATTCTATTCCATTCCATTCCATTCCATTCCATTCCATTCCATTCTATTCTATTCTTGGTCTTTGTAACCTTCTGATCTTTCTTCTCTCTCTGTTCTTTTAGTACAGTTTTAATGTAGTATTTTAATATAACATATAACATAAGAAATCAGCCTTCTGAGCAAAACGGAGTCAAGGCTCGTGTCCTCACACTTGGATCTTTCTTCTCTCTCTGTTCTTTTAGTACAGTTTTAATGTAGTATTTTAATATAATATATAACATAAGAAATCAGCCTTCTGAGCAAAATGGAGTCAAGGCTCGTGTCCTCACACTTGGATCTTTCTTCTCTCTCTGTTCTTTTAGTATAATTTTAATGTAGTATTTTAATATAATATCTAACACAATATATCAGCCTTCTAAACAAAACGGAGTCAAGCCTTGTGTCCTCACACTTGGATCCTTCTTCTCTCTCTGTTCTTTTAGTATAGTTTTAATGTAGTATTTTAATATAATATCTAACATAAGAAATCAGCCTTCTGAGCAAAATGGAGTCAAGGCTCGTGTCCCCACACATGAGCTGTTCACCATTACAGCTCCCCTCCCTTTCCTGCCAGCAGCCCCTTCCAGGAGCCCATCCCTTCACCCAGCACGGGGAGCTGAGGCTGGCCAGGGGCCGGGGGCCAGCCCAGCAGCCTCTTACCGGTTGATGGCCACCACGGTGGCTCCCAGCTGGTCCTGCACCAGCACGGCCACGGACACCTGGAAGGCGCTCTCGCGGAAGCCGGGGGGCAGGAAGGCGCCGTGCTCGGCCCGGCTGCCCTTGTACACGCAGAACTCGTGGAAGTGGCCGGGCCGGCGGCGCGAGGCCAGCAGCATGAACACCAGCGGCCCCTCCGCGTCCTCCGTGTCCCGCCAGCCTGCAAGGAGAGCCCACAGAGCTCTGCCAGGGCCCGTGGGGAGCTGGCACTGCCCCTGCCCTGCCCTGGGCAGGCCCATCCTGCTCAGCCCTGCAGCACAAACGGGGCTTGGAGCGACCTGGACTAGTGGGAGGTGTCCTGGCAAGGGCTAAGATGGGCTTTAAAGAACACCTGAAACCATTCCAGGATCTTCTGATGGTTCTATGGACCTGCTGTCCCAGCCAGGGTCCCCTGCTCGGGCACACTGTCCCCAGAATGAGGACAGCTCAAGGACTCCCATCAGACTGGAGGGATGCCTCTGTTCCCTCTGAATTTTTGTCATGTTTAGGGGTTTCTCCTTGGGTTCTGGGTTCCCCAGAATGAGGACAGCTCAAGGACTCCCATCAGGCTGGAGGGGTGCCTCTGTTCCCTCTGAATTTTTGTCATGTTTAGGGGTTTCTCCTTGGGTTCTGGGTTCCCCAGAATGAGGACAGCTCAAGGACTCCCATCAGGCTGCAGGGGTGCCTCTGTTCCCTCTGAATTTTTGTCATGTTTAGGGGTTTCTCCTTGGGTTCTGGGTTCCCCAGAATGAGGACAGCTCAAGGACTCCCGTCAGGCTGGATGGGTGCCTCTGTTCCCTCTGAATTTTTGTCATGTTTAGGGGTTTCTCCTTGGGTTCTGGGTTCCCCAGAATGAGGACAGCTCAAGGACTCCCGTCAGGCTGGAGGGGTGCCTCTGTTCCCTCTGAATTTTTGTCATGTTTAGGGGTTTCTCCTTGGGTTCTGGGTTCCCCAGAATGAGGACAGCTCAAGGACTCCCGTCAGGCTGGATGGGTGCCTCTGTTCCCTCTGAATTTTTGTCATGTTTAGGGGTTTCTCCTTGGGTGTTTGGGTTCTGTAACGTTTAAAGGGATTATGAAAAATTCACGATCGAAATAAAAAGGGGGAATAACTCTGCTGGGAGTGGGAACAGCACTGACAAAAGCCACAGCTCCTGTACAAGCCCTGCAAAGCCTGACTTTAGACAGAGGCCCAGCCTCTGGCAGTTCAGCATCTCAGAAACAACTGGGTCAGGATAAAATCTGCACAAGGTTTTTCCTGGAGCTGCCAGAAATTATTGGGAGTTTCATGGGAGCTGGGCAGTTGGGAAATTCACTGTGTGTTTGCCAGTGAGCCCCAGTGAAGGTGCTGGCACTGCCACTGTGTCTGTCACTTCAGCTTAAAAACAATCACTGAGGGCTGAAATTCCCACCATTCCAAAGAGGAACTGATTCCAGCATTATTCTGGATAGCTCAAAACGTACCAAAGTTAGACCCCCATGACCCTGAAGGCGTTTGTGCTGCTCCCCCAGTCTGGTGCCCAGCCCCTGGAAGCAGCAGGGCTCATCCCCTCCCAGCGTGGCTTCCCGGCACTGTGCACAAACAGCTCTAATCTCCACCACTGATCATTTGGGGAAATCTGCTTTCCAGAGGCACTTAGTCCTTGGCCCAAGGCTACGGGACACTGGCCAGGCCACTTTTCCAAAGCTGGGCTCGCTGTTGCTGTCTCTGCAGCTGGTTGGGAAGGTGGCTCTGGTGGGAACATCCAGCCCACACAGCAGACACGGCCCCACTGCTCTGCCTTTTGATTCTTCCCACACACTGTGACTCAGTTTTGGGCACCATCTTCTTTTTCCTGCACTGAAATACCCACAAGAAGTGGCCTGGCCTGCATATCACCACTCAGCTAGATGAGTTAGGAATTTTTAAACTGCCTGCCCGCTCTGGGGAGTCTGGGAGCTCCACAATTCGGGCACTCAAAGCTGCTCACGGTCCAAAGCACTGCTGAGCCCAGCCCGGGGCAGGAGTTTGGGCTGAGGGGAAGCTGTGCTGAGGAGCAGGGGGGCTGGCAGGTGCTCTCACCTGCACACTCGAAGTGCACCTTGGTCTCCAGCGCCCTGAGGGGACCCTCGGGGGACAGGCGGCAGGACCCCCCCACGGGGGGCTGGTTGGGCAGCAGGTCGATGGAGGCAAAGCCCTCCTCCCCCGTGGTCAGGTCTGTGATGTGCAGGGTGAAGGTGTAGCCCTCGCCATCCCTCAGGGCCCCTGGCCTCAGCACCAGGTTCATCCCCGTGTCGCCGGTGGACGTGGTGGTTTTGTCCAGGATGAGGGACTTGTTCTTAAAGCTGTGAGCTGCCCACCTCTGCAGGGATGGACGGGGGAGAGACACGAGAGGTTTGGTTTGAAGCTGAAGTTATGTCCTTAAAATGTTTTCAGATTGAGTCTTTTATAAAAAGTAACAGATTTCTAGTGGGAGCGTCTGCCAAATTTGCAGTTGATAATTCAGCTTTAGTCTTGTGTGCTACAGCAACAAGAACTGGAACCTTTCCAAAATGTCTGGTGGGAATATTTCCACTGTGAGATCTACTTTAGTTTCTGGAATTACATCACCCTCCAACAGAATATTTCATAATACAGAGTACAAAACACAGGAAATAAATGAAGGACTGGTGGAGTCTCCACGGGATACCGTGTTTTATGTGCTTCAAGCTGAACGTGGCCTGGGTGGTTACTGTTAATAGCACAAACCTACAATTGTGATAACAGGAGAAACAGTGAGATAACCAGGCAGAAAATGCCAGGCAAGGACACACTGGGCTTGCTGGGAGCAACAGGACTTCCAGTTCTGAGAGCAGCCTCACTCCACAGGCTGCAGGGGAAGAGGCACAAGAGGAGAGACTGAACCACCTCTGCTTGAACCACCAGAATAATGGGCAAAATGCCAATCAGCAGGGAGAAAAAACACTTTACAGATCTCTTATAGGAAAAAAAAAGTGGTTTTTGTGTGGAAAGACCTGGTCAGTCATGGCTTTGGCTTAGAATGACCCCACAAGGACCCAGCCAGGCCCACCTGCTGCTGCTTGTGGCCAGGCATTGCTTCCCCTCCTTGTCTCTCACCCTGACCTCTCTGCCTGCCCCTTCTCCCAGAGCCCCCCAGAGGTGAAGCAAAGCCTTGTGACGTTACCCCAAGCTTGGAGTCGTTGTGACAGTTCTGGCAGGTGCCCTCCAGGTACACATAGGAGCTCTTGCTGACCTCGTAGACAGACTGAGCCTTGCAGGACACGCACTCCAGGGACACAATGGGGACTCCTCCCCTCTTGATGAACACCTGGGAAGGCAGGAGGCTCCATCAGAAGGTCTGACACCAAAACACAGACACCTGACAGGTAAGGACACACTCCAGCACCTGGTGCTGCAGAGAGGAATTGCTCTACACCAGCCCAGTCTGTGCTAAGAAACAGCAGGAAGGATTCCCAAAGGATTTGGGGTCAGATTTAAGCTGCATCTCTGCTCTGACACTGCACAGTTCCATCATGTTTGGAAGAGCCACCCAACACCAAGCTGGGCTGATCTAGGTTGTTCTGGATTATTTATTTACACTTTTAAACAACATAATGATATCTGAAATGTCCCTCTGGTCCCTGGTGCTGAATTCCCAGCAAACCCTGCTTGTGCTGCCAGGTGGGGATGGATGGAAGAACCACCTTTTCCAGGGAGCAGCATGTGGTTCCAGGCTTCCAGCTGGAATCTGACTGCACATCTCCAGACATCCACCACACCTTCCTGGCAGAGCACTCGCAGAGCTCTGGAGGCACCGGTGGCTCAGACACAACAGCAGCTGAACTCTGACTCCTGTGCTGTCTAAATTCCTCTAATCCCTGAGGAAATGGGCTTGTCCAGCACTGGACTGAGCCCTCTGCCCTGGCATAATGAGTGTTATGAATTCAAAGACAGTAATGAAGGCATTGTTTAACATGGCAGACCCTTAAAAAGGGATGAATACTCCCCAGCACTGCGCCGGAGCCCCGCTCACCCCGCCAGTATCTGCAGATTTCCTGCGACACTGGAAGCATTGTTTTGTGCTCCTGCATGGAAACCAGATAGTACGGAATGTCCTTGAAAGACTATCAATTTCATTTTTTTCTTTTCATCCCACAGCTCTGGTTTCAAACCCAGGCTGTAAGAGTTTCCACTTCCAGCCCGAGCCCATCTCCGACTGCCAGCTGCACCACGATGGATGTTCCTGACAGGACTCGGCGTTGGGATTCGTGGGACATAAACAGCGTGCCCTGAAAAAATCCTCCCCTAAAAGAACTTGGAAGGTGGGAACAGAGGAACTGTTGACAGTAAAAGTGAGCCCTGGCTCTTAGGAAGCTCTCTGGGTAAAGTGAGGGCAGAGCCCGTGGCATGTGAAGAGCTGGGATTGCAAAAGAATGGGAAAGGAAGTTTCCTTTCTCCTATAGAAATTTCCTTGGGAAAGGGACTAATTCTTCCCTGTGAGGGTGAGGAGGCCCTCACAGGCACCCAGAGAGGCTGTGGCTGCCCCTGGATCCCTGGCAGTGTCCAAGGCCAGACTGGACAGGGCTTGGAGCACCCTGAGATAGTGGAAGGTGTCCTTGCCCACAGCACTGGATGATCTTTAGGGTCCTTCCACCCCAACCACCCCATGACTCTGTGCCTCAGAGGTGGCTGTGCCAAGCAGAGAAGGTGACAGCTGTGTGTGGTACGTACAGTTTGGTTGGTGGCCTCGGGACTCATGCCTTCCTTCCTGACGGTGAGGTCGAACGTGTACTCCACATCTGCCTCTAATAGAGCTTTGGAAATTGTGACAATTCCTTCCTTGGCACTGAAATTCAGAGAGCACCCTGCAGCCGAGCTCTGCTTGCAAGGAGAAAAGAACTTTCAAACCCTCCTTGGTAAGGGTGCACATCGGGTTAGTCCACAGCCAAAACATTCAGGTCCACACAGAGTCACTGTCACAGAGCTTGCTGTGCAGTGCCACCACTGGGGTGGGAGAAACAGGGCGTGTGTGGACAATAAAACACATTATCCTACTCTTCAGGTTAGTCAACAGTAGCTGGAATACTCCTGTATTTCATTTGAGTTTCATATTTGTAGTTTACAGCAATTAATTCTTCATTAAATACCTTACAAACATTGCCAAGCAACACAAAAAGCTCACATTAAACCAAGAAAGTCCAATCCACACACACTTCAAATTTGCTATTTTGAGACAAAGCTAGAAAACATGATATTGTACAAGCAAAAGAGTTCCACATTCAATCAAAAATGCTGCTGAGGTGGATTCCCATCGGGATTTGCCAGGCAGTTCTCCCTCACCCTTCCATCAGTGCAGGGTCAGATCACTGCAGCACAAGGACAGTGACCTGCTAGTGACCACAAGCTGTGGTCACTTGACCTCTCTGAAGTCTAACTCTGTCCCCTGATGGCATTAGAGACATTTAACTGTTAATGGGAGAGGGACCAGAGCCCTGAGCTCCCAGGCTGCATCAGCACCTCCATAACACCCCCAGTGCATGGAAGCAGCAGCACTGACACCGGGGAGCAGAGGGAATGCCAGGGAAGCAGCAATGCCCACGCCCTCCTCCCAGAGCCAGCCCTTCTGCCCTGCACCATACCTCACCCAATTTCTGTATCACCATCCTGAGCTGGGAACTGAACCTTTGCAACCCTCCTGTCAGAGCAGCTCAGTTAAAGATGCTCACAAAAGCTTCCCTCGATACCCTTCCACCCCAGACACATTTGTGGTGCAGCTGGAGCTCCCAAATGCTCACTCTGGATGGGCAAGGCTGCTCTTACCTTGGAGGAGGATGTGCAGGACCACTCGTACAACAACGGGGTCTGTTCCCCATCATCCAAGTTCGGGTCGTAGGATTTCTCCCCATCCAGGATTAAGTCCTGGGTGTTGGACCATACACGGTATGACCCCCCATCGATGATTGGGACCAGCTTGCTCGGGATCACAGTCACATTGGCAAAGATGCTTTTGGACAGCGGGGTGTCTCCAAAGGAGACAATAAACATGAAGCAGTAGTTCCCAACTTCCAGGCCGAGCTTTGGGATAACCAGCTGGGGCCTGTTCACGTCGACGTTCGGCAGCCGGATCCTGCTGGAGTCATCCAAGTTCATGCAGCTGGGGGCTCGGTAGATCTCCCACAGGTGCTCTGTCTGGTACTTGATGCACCCTCGGAGGTCAATCTGTGCCTCCAGGTAGTTCCTCTGGGATCTCTTCATAACCACCTGCGGTGGCAGGGCCAGCTCCACCTCGGGCTCCTCGCACTCCAGGACTTTGACCGTGACAGTGAGCTGGGCTATGAAGAAGCTGATGAGATTGGTGGCGTTCACCTCCACCAGGTAATCCCCGGGGCTCAGGTAAGAATAGTTGGCCACTGCAGTCCTGGTGGTTTGAGTGGAAGAGCCATCCCCAAAGCTCCACAAGAACTCAACGCTCCTGCTGCTGGGCAGCACCACGGCTTCAAACAGCGCCGTCCTGTTGACAAAGGCATTGGTGGCACTGAGGGACACCTGGACTATGGGGTCCTGCACCTGGATGGTTCTGGTGATGTTGACACTTCCCAAGTCGTTGAAGGCAGTGAGGTGGATCTCCAGCAGCCCTGCAGCTTCTGGAGCATAGGAAACTCTGTCTCCTGACGCAGCCACCACGGACCGGCCTCGCTCCTTCCACAGGCAGAACTGCCAGGAGAAGGACACGCGGGAGCCGCTGCCCACGCGGGCGCTGAAGCTCTTCTCCGTGCCCGTGGGAATGCCCTCCTCGCAGCAGTTCAGGAGCCTGACGTCCCGGATGGGCTCCAGGACAGAGATGAGCACCTGTGCGTGGGCGATGCTGATCTGGTTCTGCACGGTCACGGTCACCAGGTAATCGCCGCTCTTGGAGAACTCATGGCTGTACCTGGAGCTGTTGAGCACCACGGAGTAGTCCCCACTAATGCTCACCAGGTAGCTCACAGAGGTACCTGACAGCATCCTGATCTCAAAGGTGACCTGTTCTCCTGGCTCCACCACCTTCTTGCTGGCGACAACTTCCAGACCTTGAATCCTGTCCAGCACCGAGATGTTCCTGCTGGCCAGAGCCCAGCTGATGTGGTTGGAGGCGTTGAGATGCACCGTGTACCACCCTGCCGTGGGGAATGTGACTGCCACGGACTGGCCACTCAGTGTGCCATTTGGCACCTCCCACAGCCAGGTCACTTCAGTCCCCCTCTGCAGCTCCCCCTCAAAGACCACTGTGGAGCCTGAGGAGACATACCTACAGTCCAGCTCTGCTGTCCCTATACTCAGCCCCTCGATGGCCTCCTCCACACACACAGAAACAGTGGCATTGGTTGAATTCAGCTTGTTTTCTGCTCCAACGATGACCTCAATCATTCCAGGGCTTTGGAAGGAGTGTACAATAAAGGGTTCAGAGGTGACAGGAGAGGACCCATCCTCCAGGTACCACACATACGTGACACCAGTGCCACTGGTTATGGTGGCACTTATGTTCACAGAGGCATTAACAGCAGCTGGGTTGGGGAAGGCATAGGGCTTTAGGACACCTAGGCTTTCAATGAACTCCAGTGTCCTGTTAGCAGTGGCACAGCCCAGCATGTTGGTGGCCTTCAGGTAGACAGTGTAATTCCCAGCTTCCAGGATGCTCAAGGGGAAGGTTTTCCCAGTGAAGGTCTGCACAGCACTGCCATCCCTTTGGACCACCCAGCTGTAGGAGATGTTGGTGCCCTCTCTCACCACAGCCTGCAAATGGAGTGTTTTGTTGGTTGGGAAATACATGTCCTCCACCAGGTCAGCGCTGGCCACCTGCAGGCCCTCGATCTGCTCCAGGACGTAGACGTAGATGCTGTCCTGCAGCGAGCTGATCTTGTTCTCGGCCGTCACGATGACGTTGAACGTGCCCACGGAGCGGAAGGTGTAGGAAATGGTGGAGGAGCCTTGGATGGGAGTGCAGCGATCACAGAGGATCCACGAGTAGCGGATGGCAGTGCCAGCCACCAGGGTGGCCACAAAGCTCACCGACCCGTTCAGTGGCACCACTGTCCTGCTGGCATTGACGGTCAGGCCAAGGAGCCGCCGTTTCACGGTGACATCGATGGTGGTCTCGTTGGAGCTCACGTCGTTCTGCCCCATCACTGTAATGCTGTAGTGGCCCGTGCTGTTGTAGGAGTGGGTGGCCACTTGCCCAGGCTGGACAGTGCCATCCCCAAAGTCCCAGCAGTAACTCACTTTGGTTCCATTCATGCTGGCAGAGAACAGGTAGATCTGGTTCAGCTCCAGAACATCCGTCCCGTTATACTCAATCTTTGCTACCCCAACTGGCTCCTGCACCTCCACAAACGCCGTGTCGTTGTTGAAAGAGACATTGTTGGAGACGGTCACTGTGACCAGGAAGACCCCAGTGTTCTTGTAGGTGTAGGTCACTTCAGTCCCACTCGACCTGGTGGACTCGTTGTTGCCGAAATCCCAGCGGTAGCGGTACTGGTAGGGAGGCACGGCACTCACCTGGAAGGAGGTCTCTTCCCCGAGCCTCACAAAGCGTTTGGAAGGGAGGAGGGTGACGTTGAGGATCTCCGGCTCCACACAGACACTGGTGAAGTAGTTAGCCTTGTTAAAGCTGCTGGAGAGGGTCAGGGTGAGCGGGAATGTCCCGCTGCGGGTGAAGTTGTGCATCACCACAGGGTCCCCGCTGACTGTGACATTGGAGGAGCCATCTCCAAAAGTCCAGTCAAAGATGTACTCCTCAGGACTCCCCGTCACGTAGGCGGTGAGCTGCACGTCCGGGTGCTCCAGGATGCAAGAAGTAGGCTCTATTTTGAGTATTTCCAGGACAAATATCCTGACAGGAACCGCCTGGGAGACAGAGTTGACAGGATTCACAGCTGTCACGTTCACGGTGCAGTTGATGTCCTTTATGTACACGTGCTCTACCACTGGCACCTGACTCCTGAGCACCGTCCCGTCGCCCATGTCGAATATCCAGGTGATGCTGTCCCCAGTGTGCACGGAGGCGTTGATGGTGACAGCTGCTCCCTGCTCTGCGGCCTCGTCGGCGGAGACGCGGAGCCCCGTTATCTCCTCGAACACCTGGTAGCACTCCACTCTCTCCACGCTGCTCACGGTGTTGTTGGCTGTCACGGTGACGTTGTACACCCCTCGGCGGGGGTAGCTGTAGGTCACGGTGGGCTGGGGCTCTGTGAGCAGGGGGGAGCTGTCCCCAAAGTCCCAGGTGTACACCACGCCGTACGGGGATGGCAGGGCAGTGGCTCGGAAGGTGACCGGCCGGCCCACCACCAGAACATCCTCCTCTGCCTCCACCTTCAGGGCAACCAGGTAGCTGTGAACCTGGACTGGGCTCACGTGGGTGAGGTTCTCATACTGGTTGGACACAACAACCATCAGGGCATATTCTCCTGCATTGGGAGAGAGCAGAAGAAGGGCAGGGTGAGGACGTGCCTGTCAACAGCTTCTCGGTGCTGTGACAGGGGCTGCAGGGGACACTCTGCTCCTGTGCTGTGCACACTCTGGGCTGCCCTGCTCCAGCCCAGGACCAGCAGGAATTACACCAGATCATGTGTATGGGGACCAGCATCAAGAAAAGAGCCTGTCCAACAGGTAGAGACAAAAGATTTTCTTCCTGCTCAGCCACAGAACAGACCCCTCCTCTGCCCAGCCCTCCCACCAGCCTGGGGCTTGCCTGCCTCTCGTCCTTCTGCTGAGACTGCCCAAAAAGGGGCTGAGTGTGGTGGACCTGCTTCTTGCAGCACGGCCAAGCTTCCCTGGGAAACAAAGTTAGGGAGGACGGCAACTGCTGGAGACTTCCAGTCACTCCAGCCGTCTGCTCAGGAACCAGGCAATGATTTCCAAGCCCTGGTTGTTTTGGAAGGTGCCTTGTACATCCCTCAGACCAAAAATCCCCGAGCCCCTTCTTCCCCAAAGAGCCTTGTTGAGCATACCTGGGTCTTGGTAGATGTGTGAAACGTTGTGCTCAATGACAACCTCGTGGACATTGGGATCAGGAACAAGGAAAGACTTGTTGTAGGGAGGTTTGAACAGGTATGTCTCCTGGACACCATCTCCAAAATCCCACCTGGAGAAACAGGCAAACCACGTTACCCTGCACAACAGGAGAATCCCAGAAATCCCAGAGGAATCCTGGCTTGGCTTTCAGATCAGGGCTGAGTTCCCCAAAAAAAAACATAGGAAGAAGAATGCCAAGTATCAAAGCAGCAGCTGTGCTGAGAGGAGGTAGAGGAAGAACCCAAATCAAACCAGTGTTGTAACACTTTAAATGGAAAGGATTTCAGCCTGAATTACAGGTGTGTGACTGACCCCCACTCACAGAGATTTCACACAACTAAACAGCAGCTGAGAGGGACCAGCTGGCCCTGGGAAGAGAAACTCTGAAGGTAAGAGGTGCACAGAAAGATGCTGAGTTTGGGCAGGCAGCAAAGGACTCACAGGAACAGAGCCTCCACAGCCGAGTCCACGTGAACCCGGGCGCTGAACTCCACGCTGCTGTTCTGGGGCACCACTGGCAGGGCCCCCACCACGCTCAGGTTCCTCATCCTGTTCATCATCTCCACCGTCACGTTGTAGTTGACTGTGAAGTTGCTGACGTGGTTGGAGGCGGTGAGCTGGGAAGGACAGTGGGACAAAGAATGGGTTTGGGGTGCCCTTGCTGCCCTTGGAGTGGGGTTTGCTGGACTGAAGAAGCACCACGGGGCACGGGAGCAGGTCAGGGCAGAGAGAGTGGCCACATGTTCAGCACTGCAGCCAGTCCAAGAAGGGCTGGTGCTACAGCAAGAGGACAAGGAGAGGAGCTTCTCGTCCTGAGGCTCTGAACTTGCCAGCTGCCCCTCTGCCTGCTCCAATGTGCCCTGCAGCTCCAGCTGCTGAGCACAGGCACCTGCTGCCACCAAGGGGACAAGAGCCACCCAATTTCCTTGGGCGAGTGGCAGGAAATGGCTTCAAGCACAGAGGAGGGAGGGGAGAGGCTCATAAAACCACGCACACCAAGTGCAGCTCCAGGATCCTGGCGTGGTGGGCACAGAGAGGGACAGCAAGGCTGGGCAGAGGAGGGAAAGGGACACAAGGGACTGAAGAGAATGACACAAGTAGAGCAGAATCCTCAGGATTTTCTAGGCATGTAACACTGACAGAGCATCTTCACCTTCTCACCTGCAGCAGAGCTGAGCTGCTGGTTTGAGTGGCTCAAACCCACTGGAACAGAGCTCCTACCCCAGCAGGGAAGAGCAGCTCGTGCCTGGGCTCCTGTGGAAGTGCTGCACTGAACCCAGAGCCCCCCAGGCTAATGGCACCTTGGCAGCTCTGCAAGTGAAAGCAGCCCAGGCCCTCAGCACAGTGCTGCACCCAGCAAATTAGTGCTGCACTCAGCAAATTAGTGCTGCACTCAGCAAATTAGTGCTGCACCCAGCAAATTAGTGTAAGCACGGCCTCAGGGCTGGGCTGGTGTCTGCTCAGGAGGCCAAGAGACACCCTGAGAGCAGATGCAGCACCCTGGAGCAGAGCAGGCTCTGCAGGGCATGGCACATAAAGATGTGCTGGCCAGAGATCAGCTCCTGCTCCACAGCAGACAGCTCCCCTGGCCCAGACTCTGCTCCATCCTGCAGGGGCCACGGCAAAACCCAGCACTCCAGTCTGCACCAGGAGAAAGAGAGCAGGGCAGAGGACACAGCAGCTGGTGGGAGAAGCTCTGGCCTGCCTATGGATGTCTTATGATGCATCCTGCCTCTGCCAGGCTCTGAATCCAGATTTCCTGCCTGCCAGAGCAGAGGCTCCCTGCTAACTCCTGCTGGGGAGGAGGGGGAAACACAGACACTCCACAAACAGAAAGGAGAGCTTGGAGAAAAGAGGAGAAAGCACAGAGGAACACAGCACAGCAGTGTAGGGGTAGAAGAAACTATTTGCATTTGCAAGAGCAGCTCCGTGAGAAACAGCAGACAAGCACAGTGAAAACCTCAACTCAACTCTGCCTTCTCTCCCTGCTGCTTTCCTGAGGAGCTTGTGGGATGAGATGGAAACCCAGGGGTGAAATGGTGTCATGGGAAAGGCCTTGGCTTACCGAAAGCTTGTACACAGCTGGGCTTTGGTAGATAACGTTGAAGACAACATTGTAAAAAGTGAAAGATGGCTTATCATCTACTGTCCATCGGAAAGTCACATCTGACCCAGCCTCCATCACAGGGATGTAGCTCTGAAAGGCACGAGAACATTTCACACTAGTGCAAGAGAAAAGCACGCCCAGCACTTCCCAGGAGACCTCCAGCTGAACTGGAGAGGGAGCAGAGCCAGACTGGGAGGCTCCACAGCTGCAGTGCCCTCAGAGCATGGCACAGAGGTGACAGATCATCTGTGGCTCTGCTGCTGATGCAGAAATGCAGACCCTGACTCCATAAATCCCCAGCAGAGCTGGGAGCAGACCCCACACTCCCTGCTCCCACAGCCCAGCACTCTGCTCTTGTGATCAGGTCCCTCTTGCTGACTAAAACACCTTCTGAAATCTTTGCAGAAACAGCCTGGCTTTAGCTACACCTGTAAGCTGAGCCTCTGACCCTCGTCCAGGGATGGTGCCTGACCCAAAGAGTGAAGGGGCTGGACAGGGCAGGTCCCTCCTCACTCCAGCAGTGCCTCCTGAGCAGCCTGTGGCAGCAGGAAGGGTGAGACTGAGAGGTGCAGGCACAGGATCTGCCAGAAGCAGCCAGAGCTTGTACAGAGCATTTGGGGCATTACTGAGCAGCATCCCAGCTCTGGGGATGGGGGACTGGAAAAAACAAGACTGCAAACACCAGAGGAACTCCAAGACATGGAGAGGTAAAACATCTCTACAGCTTCAGGCAGCTGATGTAAGCAGAGCAAATCTAAACACCTCAAGGAATGACTACCTGGACAAGGCAAACAAGGTAAACACTGGCCTTTCCTAAGGCCCCCGGTGTCCTGGGGAGCTGACAGGCAGAGATCCCCCTCAGGAGGCACTGCCTTACTTCAGGGGCTGCAGGGGGACGTGCAGCTGAGCTGCCCTCCTGCTGGAGAGCACCAGTGCTGGTGCCACATGCTGTGCCTGCAGCAGCGCACGGCCTGGCAGCTTAGCAGCAAGCAGTGCCCCCCTGCCCGAGGCAAACACACCCTGCCAGCTCCAGGGCAGGGCTACACCCAGCCAGTGGAGGCTTCAGAGCAGCAGCAAACAAACAAACACTCACCACCCGTGTGTTCAGCAGCACCCTGCTCTCGGGGTCGGGGGTGGCCCTCAGCCCGCGGATGGGCTCCTCCACCTTCACGGTGACTGTGATGTTCTGGGAGCTCACCGAGTTCTCTGCCACCAGCACGTGGGTGCTGAGGCCCTCCCCGAGGCCGCCCAGCTGCAGCACAGCAAACCAGGTGTCGTTGTTCTCCCTGGCACACAGCGCGGCCACGGCCGCCGGGCAGGTGGCCACGAAGGGCACGCTGCGGTTGTCCCCCAGGCGGCTGGCCGTGGCGTTGAGCCCCGAGGAGAGCTTGAGCAGCAGCCAGGTGTGGTTGGTGGGCAGGTAGAGCCTGGAGCCCTGCGGGGCGGGGTGGATGACCCGCAGGCCGGACACGCGGGAGGCCGCGCGGAAGCTGCAGGACAGGTTGGCACGGAAGAGCCCGTTGTCCACGCTGGCCTGCAGCTGGTAGTGCCCGGGCTGCTCCAGCCCCGCGTTCTGGGGGCTCAGCACTGGCACCAGCTGCTCCTCAGCGTAGCGCACCTGTTGGGAAGGATGGCAGTTTGACAACAAGTCTCACATATGTTAGCAGAAGTTTTCAAATGCAGAAGCTGAGGAAGGAATAGAGATGGAAGCAAGTTTTGATATAGAAGAAAAGAATTGCTGAGCCACTCTCACTGGATAACCAAGGAGGAAAAGGGTATGTTAGTTACAAGGGGGTTTTTATGACTTACAGCAAAGGATAAACCCACCTCAAACAAGAAGATGTTTTTACCAAGCAGAAAGATAGCACAGGCAGACAAGTCAGCAGATGTTGCAAGTAGAAAAAAGGTCTCAGAATTTTCCACTGCAAGAAAACTGAAAAACAACTTCTAGCTTAAACTGTAATGTACTAACCTTTAGTGATTGGCGAATAGTAACATGAATATGGTAATTATAGTAGTTATGATAGGCTATAGATAAAAGTCAAGGTATAGACTGGTTCTACTGTATTAAGATGCTCAGCAAGAAGAGTATATAATGCTTTTGTAACCTAAGCTAAGGGTCTCCAGGCCTGCCTGCAGCTGCAGCTGACAGCTGTAGGCACAGGCTCTGTCACCCATGACCCTGGAGTGCTGTAACACCTTGGATGTAATAAACTGCATTGGAAGAGCTGCCTGGATCCCACATCTCTCCTTTAGCTCTTGCACTCACCCGCACAGAGCACGCGGTGCTGCTGCTCCAGGGGACATCCCCTGGGCTGGGGGACAGGCCCAGGGCCCGCTCAGAGGAGTTCCCCCTGCCCAGGGAGGTGGCACCGCGGTGGCACTGCAGGAACGAGCCCGAGCTTGCGTTGTGCTGGATGCTGAAAACGTCCCCAGCCCTGACAAAGATGTTTTCTTTGCTGAATGAGACCTGCATGGAGAGGAGAGGGGTTTGGGTTAATGCCTCACATTAAGAGCAGTCAGCAGCCCTGGCACAATGCTGGATTTCCTGCCAAGTGGGAACCAACAGAAAAGGTGCAGATCCCAACAAAGCACAGGGAGACCTTTCACCACTCCACCCTCCTTGGCCCCTCTGAATCAAACGTACCAAAACCCAAATCAGCTTTATGCTCCCATCTCCACTGTGTTAATGCCATGGGAACAGCCCGTGGAATCTGCACAGCCTTGTCATGGAGACATGGAATGGTGTGGGTGGGAAGGGACCTCAAACCCGTCCTGTTCCACCCCCTGCCATAGGCAGGGACACCTCCCAGCATCCCAGGCACAGGGGCTGCAGGGAGCCCCCAGCCCGTGTGCCACTGGGCACAACCTTCCACTCCAATGGACTTGAGTGGCTCCATCTGCCACGTGGGAACAACCCAAACTTACCCAGAGCCCCCAGGAGAAAACTGCCCCACTGTCACAGCAGCAAACACTGACCTGGTACTGGGTGGAGGGGCCAGCTGGTACCAAAAAGAGGAACTCCTTGAGGAGTTCATAGCTGGGCTGGCTGGCGTTGGGCTGCAGGGAGCCAGGGGCAGGGCTGCTGCCAGAGGAACTGTTGGCACACTCGCTCCCATTGCAGCAGCTGTCGTGGGATGAGCACACATTTGTCAAAGGACACCACTGGAAACCAGGGGGACACTCCAGCAGCGTCCAGTTCCCATCATCCTGAGCACTGGGGAATGGCTCTGTAGCATTGCTTTCCTCCTGGTAGTCTGGAAGAAGTGAAAGAGAAATCAGTGATAGCCACTCTGCTCCAAATGCACCCTTTTTTCCATTTTGATGATGGCTCCACTCTTAGCAAAAGCTGCAACTGCAGCATATCCTGCTGCTACATAAATGTCCTCTTTTACTGGAAAAATCCACCAAGATCATTAAGCCCAAAGTTGTCTCTTTTCCAGCGAGAACGTACCAATCTGCATTCTGAAAGGATCTGTGCTACGGCAGAAGTGAGTCCAAGTGAAAGCAAGAGCTGGCCTTGACACTGAAAACACATTAAGCAACTTTTCTGAAGTTAGTGTTTCCATGTCAAAGTATCAGCTTGTCAGTGTCAGAAAAGATCCTTTTGTAACCAGCCAACCCCACGGCTACAACAAACATTCTGCTGCAGAATTAATTGTTGCCAAAACTGTGACTGTTGAGCTGTTGTACAAGGAATAAAAGGCTTTTTAGATTATCTCATCCATCAGGAAGAAATGGGCTCAGGAAAATGTTCTTCCTTGTTAACCCGTGGGGCCAGATGGACCAGAACACATTCCCGTTTGACATGTGTCTTCACAAAGCAAAAAGTACAGCTCAGAAGATTAATGAGCTTTTCCACATGGTCCCTACACTCACACTCTCCTCATGCATGGAGAGAGGTTTCTCCCTCTGTTATTTTCTCCAGGATAACACTGCTCCAAGGCTGTGGATCCTACACTTTGATCTCCTCCAAAATCAGAACCAAACCTCTGAGCCTTTAAGGGTCTGAGGACCAGAGGGGCCACAAGGCCAGCCCAGGTTTGATGGTGCCACCTCCACCAATCCCACAGGCGCTGAGGAGCAGCCTCACCTTCTCCATCCAGCAGTCTGTGCACCTGGAACCTCGCTCGGACGGGCTGGTGCAGCTCCTGCGCCACGAACTCCAGGGCAGTGAGAAAGCCCTGGTGCCTGAAGGCCAGCTCGGGGAACTGCAGCACCTGCAGAACACGCACGGCTCTCACCTGCCCGTGTCCCCAGGGACCCCCGGGCGGCACAGAAGGAGCAAAGCCCCTCAGAAGCCCCTCACCTCCTCAGGCTGCCAGGGCTCTGCGGGCGCGGCCTGGCTCAGGCTCCGCACGGCCTCGTGTGGGGCCAGCTCAGCCGCTCCCTCAAAGAAGTTCTCGGCGTTCAGGAGAATTCCTGCGCACAAAGAAATATTGGAACAAAGCCCGTGAGACTCCGCAGGGCCTGAGGCTGTTCCCTCCACCCTGTGAAGCTGCAGCAGCTCCATAATCCTAATGCTTCCTTCTCCTTACAGGTATCTCGACTTCTTTCTCATCCAGCACAAATAACATTTTCATTTGCAACGTTCAGCAATTTTGACTTCTAGGAACTGTGCAAGGAATTCTCCCTTCCAACAGCTAATGATTTGCTTGGAATTTCTGAGCACCAGGTGCACTTTCTCATCCTCCCTGTGCCCCTGGACATTTTGGGAAATGTGGCCACCACCAACTGGTTTCCACCAGTGGCAAACACTGCTGGCTCTCTGGGGACTGGGGAGCTGCTGCTGTCCCTCTGACCATGGCTTTCCCTGCTTATATAATTCTTCTCCCCTGTTTAATGTCCATTCTACTTCTCTTTCTTTCTTCCTACACTGGTGTGGAGGATTTGGAAAGCTGAGTAACCACAAACCTGCACAGCACATCACACCTCACCTAATCAATTCCCGAGCCACCCCAACAGCTCCCAAAATACACAATGAAGGACACCAAGGCAGCAGCACGGGCTCAGATCCTGCCAGCAGCAAGAGGGAAGTAAGCTTCCCTCAAGAAAGAGGGAAAAGCTGTTTCCAGTGCTTTGCCTCAGAACTTTGCTCCCCTCTCTCCTTCTGCTCGTGGCAAAGATTGGGGTAAGCCAAACTCTTCATTTTGGGCTGAGGTTGGGTTTGGGAATATGGCTGCAAGTCACACTCGCCCTGTGCTGACGCCCTGGAGGAACCTCTCCACAAATCCCTCTTTTTCCACACCAGGGGCAGGGAGGGGACCCCTGCCCAGCCCTGGGGGCAGCAGCAGGGCCAGCAGAGCCCACCTGGTGGCTTGTACTCGCAGACGTAGCTGTGCTTGGCCATGCAGAGGTCGGTGTTGCACTGGCCCGTGGGGCCCATGCGCACGCAGTGGTCGGCGTTGGAGGGATGGGGCTCTCCTGGCAGCCAGTTCTGACAGCTCTCCAGATTAAATCCTTCCCCTCTCTGCTGAGCTCCAGAGCTTGCAAAATCATTGAATCCAATCCAGACATCGAGGCTCCTGAAAAAAAGGGAAAATTAAAAAAAAAAAAGAAAAGAAGGGGGAGGGGGGATTTCAGGAAATCATGAGTATTAGAAAGAGCTGGGACAGCTGCCATCTATGGTTCTCTCTAAAAATAATAACAGCAGCTCCATCGGGGTGTCATGGGCTGCCTTTCATGGAGCCTTGGAATTACTGAAGGGTTTCAGTCTCCACTCTACCAGCAGAGCCTCAGGAACTGCCCCTCCACAGCACAGCACTGCTCTCCTCCAGCCCTCCCAGCTCTGTCCCAAGAGCCTGGCAGGGTGGGCAGGCTCTGGCACAGGTGCCCAGAGCAGCTGGGGCTGCCCCTGAATCCCTGGCAGTGCCCAGGCCAGGCTGGACAGGGCTTGGAGCAGCCTGGGACAGTGGAAGGTGTCCCTGCCATGGAAAGGGGTGGAACAGGGTGAGTTTGAAGATCCCTCCCAAGCCAAACCATTCCATGGCTCCTGGTTCTGTGACCAGCACACTGACTTGCACTCTGTCACCAAATGACCCTCCCAGGCTCTGCCAAGCCTGTCTTGAGTCACAGCCCAGGAGGAATGATCTGGTCACACAGAACTGCCTGGGAAAGCTGAATCCCCCAGGAAACGTGTGCTTTTCCTGGGCACACCTGGGGGATTCACCACCAGCCCATTCCCCACTGCAGGTGGGACTGGCACCAGTGCAGGATTAAAGCTCAGCAGTGCCAGCTCTGGGAGCTCCCCTGGATGCAGCTCCTGGAGATGATGAGCTCCTCAGCCACCACGGAAAGGCAGCAGCCAGAGGGGACAAGCAGAGGCTGGAGCACTGCAGGCAGCTGAACCCCCCACACAGGACACTGCCAGGCTCCTTCAGGACATGAAATGTCCCTGCCCCATCTGGAAACTGGCTCAGTCCTAGCAGAGATCCTGGTGCAAAGTGCTGAGAGGTCTCTCATGGCCACAAAGACCCTGGAGAGCCGTTGCTAATCTCACCCAGCAGAAAGGGAGGCATTTGTTCCATATTAACTTCTATTAACTTCTCCATTTAAGATCCTGCACCCTCCCAAGCTCCCAGCTCCTTCCCCACGCTCCCTCCTGCAGGTGGAAATCAATCCAGCCATGCCCTTGCCTGCCCCAGCGTGCTCCCAGGGTGGTACACAGCTCTGCAAAGCAGACTGGGGAGATAACTGGTGGTAACTGGTGCCTCTCCACCCCCAGGCTCATGCCAGATGAAATGATTCATGAGGTCACGCTGAAAAACGATGACAAAAATAACTTGTTCCATGAATCAGTAGTTTTCACTGCAAATGAGATTAAAAAATAAATAAGGGCTGTGTTCTGCTCCTGAGCCACTGGCAGGGAGTGAGGGAGAGCAGGGTAGGAAACTGCCTGCCTGCTGCCATCAGGAAAGCTCAGTGGAGATTTTCCTTTTCTAATTCCAGCTATGATCTAACTGCAAGTCATTAGGGAAAAAAAAATCAAAAAGTAAGAAAGAAAGGAATAAGTAAAAGACAAGCTGCTGGCTGGCTCCCACCCTGCCCCACTGCCCAGCCCGTTCCACTGCAGGGGGAACAGGAGGATCTGAACTAGCTTTTTTAAAAGCAAGATGTGAGCTCTCCTCTGCCTCTGAGGAAGGACTGAGCTGCCCTGCTGGGGCAGGAGGAGCAGAACAAGCCTGGGGAGGCTTGGAAGGGCAGAGGGGCTCCCTGTGCTGCCCAGAAAGTGGGGTCCCCTGCATGGTCCCATCCTCTGCTTCTGCAGGCAGGAGGGACCAGCTCAGCACTTGCTGCTCCTGGGGAGCAAAAATCCAAAGCTAAATCCTACTCCAGGAGCAAAGCAGAGGAAACTGCCCAGTGCCCTAATGGGAAACAGCCTCCTGCTTCTGCCATCTTCCACAAGAAACTCTGGGAGCCGCGTGTTCCAAAACCCTGCAGCTTCGCCTTTTATCACCAGGGAAATCACATCCCGGAGCCGCCTCCTTCATGTTTATCTGCATGGATTAATAAAATAAACACATGGGCTAGAGGGGGCTGGGGAGCAGAGGCTGTGGGGCAGCAGCTGGGGAACAGCCTCTCGTGGCTCCAGCAGCTCCACACGCAACTCCTGCACATCCCAGCAGCCGTGTGGGAGGGACAGCTCCCTCGCCCTCCCCGGAGCAGGGCACACGTGTGTGCAATGTGAGGGTGGGAACAGGGGGGAACAGGGCACAAGGCTGGGCAGAAGGGGCTGGCAGCCCTGGGGCTGGGCGCTCAGAGCCCACGTCAGTCACACCAGCTGCTCCCCTCCGCGTGCTGCTTTCTGGGATGTGCTTGTGAGGAGCCCAGCTCCCACAGCTGCAGCTGGGAGTGCTGACAAGGGCTGTCAGGCTCTCAGAGCTCTCCTGGTTCTCCTCCCTCCCCCGGAATGACTGGCTGCAGAAAGGGCACTCAGAGGGGCGGATTTAATCAAAGGCTGACACTTGCAGCACTCTCTGTTTATAAAGCCCAGTCCTGAGGTGGAACAGATGCTGCTGGAGAGGAACACTGCTGCTTCCCGGGGTGAGAGACAGCAGGGGAAAGGGTCTGGGCTTTGGGCTGCAGCCGTGTCTAAGGGCTCAGGATCCCCTTTCACACTTCAGACATCCACAGGCACCAACACAGGGTACACGAAGCCCACCAATCTCAATTCCCAGTGTGATTCCCAGCTGTGATTCTGCCCCATTCCTCTTCTTCCCTCCACAGCCTTGAAGGAAAGAAGCCAAGTCCAGCAAGAGCTCAAGCTCTGCTCATTCCTCTCTGTTCAGCAGCCTCACCCCCACC